>NC_135237.1:509845891-510187319 GCF_051348905.1 Ranitomeya variabilis
ACTTGTATACTCCGTTCTGTTGTTTTGTATTTATTGGGGAGTTTCCTAGACTGTCCTATTGTTTCGGACAGAAATATTGGGAGAGATATAACAATCCTTGTCTCTCGGCCACGCATATGTATTAATTTTTGTGAGTTTTGTATTGGGACGTTTCGGATATAGTATCCTTTCTCAAGCCATATTTGACCCATATATATATATATATATATATATACAGTGGGGCAAAAAAGTATTTAGTCAGTCAGCAATAGTGCAAGTTCCACCACTTAAAAAGATGAGAGGCGTCTGTAATTTACATCATAGGTAGACCTCAACTATGGGAGACAAACTGAGAAAAAAAAATCCAGAAAATCACATTGTCTGTTTTTTTATCGTTTTATTTGCATATTCTGGTGGAAAATAAGTATTTGGTCAGAAACAAACAATCAAGATTTCTGGCTCTCACAGACCTGTAACTTCTTCTTTAAGAGTCTCCTCTTTCCTCCACTCATTACCTGTAGTAATGGCACCTGTTTAAACTTGTTATCAGTATAAAAAGACACCTGTGCACACCCTCAAACAGTCTGACTCCAAACTCCACTATGGTGAAGACCAAAGAGCTGTCAAAGGACACCAGAAACAAAATTGTAGCCCTGCACCAGGCTGGGAAGACTGAATCTGCAATAGCCAACCAGCTTGGAGTGAAGAAATCAACAGTGGGAGCAATAATTAGAAAATGGAAGACATTCAAGACCACTGATAATCTCCCTCGATCTGGGGCTCCACGCAAAATCCCACCCCGTGGGGTCAGAATGATCACAAGAACGGTGAGCAAAAATCCCAGAACCATGCGGGGGGACCTAGTGAATGAACTGCAGAGAGCTGGGACCAATGTAACAAGGCCTACCATAAGTAACACACTACGCCACCATGGACTCAGATCCTGCAGTGCCAGACGTGTCCCACTGCTTAAGCCAGTACATGTCCGGGCCCGTCTGAAGTTTGCTAGAGAGCATTTGGATGATCCAGAGGAGTTTTGGGAGAATGTCCTATGGTCTGATGAAACCAAACTGGAACTGTTTGGTAGAAACACAACATGTCGTGTTTGGAGGAAAAAGAATACTGAGTTGCATCCATCCAACACCATACCTACTGTAAAGCATTTTGGTGGAAACATCATGCTTTGGGGCTGTTTCTCTGCAAAGGGGCCAGGACGACTGATCCGGGTACATGAAAGAATGAATGGGGCCATGTATCGTGAGATTTTGAGTGCAAACCTCCTTCCATCAGCAAGGGCATTGAAGATGAAATGTGGCTGGGTCTTTCAACATGACAATGATCCAAAGCACACCGCCAGGGCAACGAAGGAGTGGCTTCGTAAGAAGCATTTCAAGGTCCTGGAGTGGCCTAGCCAGTCTCCAGATCTCAACCCTATAGAAAACCTTTGGAGGCAGTTGAAAGTCCATGTTGCCAAGCGAAAAGCCAATAACATCACTTCTCTAGAGGAGATCTGCATGGAGGAATGGGCCAACATACCAACAACAGTGTGTGGCAACCTTGTGAAGACTTACAGAAAACGTTTGACCTCTGTCATTGCCAACAAAGGATATATTACAAAGTATTGAGATGAAATTTTGTTTCTGACCAAATACTTATTTTCCACCAGAATATGCAAATAAAATGATAAAAAAAACAGACAATGTGATTTTCTGGATTTTTTTTTCTCAGTTTGTCTCCCATAGTTGAGGTCTACCTATGATGTAAATTACAGACGCCTCTCATCTTTTTAAGTGGTGGAACTTGCACTATTGCTGACTGACTAAATACTTTTTTGCCCCACTGTATATATATATATATATATATATATATATATATATATATAAGCAGGGGTGGGATTCAGCCGGTACGACCCGGTACGGGGCAGCCGTTTACTAAAATTTCCATCTGCCAGCGTTCCGGTAATTGAAAATGGTTACCACGCCCAGGGGCGGCACCTGAGCAGTGTGTTTTTTGGGTTTTTTTTTACAGTCCGGTCCGGCTGGTCACCTTAAGACAGCACAAACACCCCCCCCCCCCCGTCGCCGCTTATGCCTCTCTGTCTCATACTCACCTCACCTGCTCCAGCGGTGCCGGCTGGTCTGCTCTCAGGCTCTCAGCGACTGCACGACTGCAGCTCGCCCTGTGTGAGCGGTCACATGGTGCCGCCTCATTAAGGTGATGAATATTCATGAATATTCATCATCTTAAATGACCGTTACCACCTGACCGCGGCGCTCACACAGGACGAGGAGGACGGTGCAGTGCTGCGCAGGGACAGAGCGAGGTGGAGGATTCCGTTCCTCTGCTACGCGGTGTGTGAGCCTGTGAGGTGACTCAGGTGAGTATGAATCATTCCAGCCAGGGAGGACGGGGGAGCCGGCGGGGAGGAGGAGGTCCGCGCCGGTGGACGGCCAGGACGGGGAGCCATGCCCATGAATGATACAAGATGGGACTGGGAGCATCGGGGAGCCGGCGATGAGCCATGCATGGGGGGGGGGCGGCGGGATGAATCATGAATCATTCCAGGCAGCCAGGGAGGATGAAGGGAGCCGGCGGCGAGCATGTAGGAGGTCCGCGGCAGACGGGGAGCCATGATACAAGATGGGACTGGGGAGCCGGCGATGAGCCACGCATACGGGGGGGGGAGATGAGCCACGCATACGCCGGGGGGGGGTTTGGGAGATGAGCCAGTGCGTGGCTCATCCCCCCCCGTATGCGTGGCTCATCTCCCCCTCCCTGTATGCATAGGTGGGTCAGGCACTGGCTCATCTCCCATCCCCCCCCCTGTATGCGTGGCCCACGCATACGGGGTGGGGGGGATGGGAGATGAGCCAGTGCCTGAGCCACCTATGCATACAGGGAGGGGGAAATGAGCCACGCATACGGGGGGGGGATGAGTTACCTATGCATATAGGGAGGGGGAGATGAGCCATGCATACATGATGGGGGGGGCCATTATACAGTATGCATGGAGCATCATATGTGGCCTTTATACAGTATGGAGCATCATGTGTGGCCATTGTACAGTATAGAGCACTATGTGTGGCCATTATACTGTATGGAGCATCATATGTGGCCTTTATACAGTATGGAGCATCATGTGTGGCCATTGTACAGTATGGAGCATCATGTGTGGCCATTGTACAGTATAGAGCACTATGTGTGGCCATTATACTGTATGGAGCATCATATGTGGCCTTTATACAGTATGGAGCATCATGTGTGGCCATTGTACAGTATGGAGCATCATGTGAATCGTGCCACTGGGCGTGGCTTATTAGTATGGGTGGGGTTATTGAAAATGGGCGTGGCCAAAATTCCGGCCGCCGCGACTTAGAGGACCTGTTGTTAAAAATTTGAATCCCACCCCTGTATATAAGGATAGATAGACAGATAGATAGATTCTGAAACTGTATATATATATATATATATATATATATATATATATATATATATATATATATATATATCAGTTTTAGACTGGGATGTCAATCACTCACCAGTAGCTTTGTCTCTGGGAGGCCCACTGTGCAAATATTACCTGACCCTCATTCGCTACTTTCAAATTTACATCTGCATCTATCTAATAGTAAGCTTGGTAGTTTGTTAAATAAATGATGAGATGCTGCTTTTGTCTGTACATAGTGAATCAAATGTAATGTGCCAACTACTGCTCATATAGTGGGTAGGGGCCAACCGGGGGATTCACCTGTTTTCCGGTATTCCAGTGTGAGCCTTTATGTAATGATATATATGATGGCCATAATTAAAGGTCAGTAGTTTCATCATAAAAGCCGGATTCTCACAGTCTTCTCTGGACTTTTGATGTTGACATGTGTCTGATTCTTATTGTCTATGTATCTTTTATGAAGGTAGTCATCTGCTGTGCTGTCAATTTACTGGGGCTATAAACTCCGATGAACTTATCTTCTACAGCAGAGATCATTTTTGGTCTTCGTTTCTTGGGGCTGTCTGCATTAAAGCCCCTTTCATCACAGTGATTGATGCCTCACCGGTGACGTGAGGAAACACAGAGGAGGCAGCGCCCGGACGGATGATGGATGGCTGCGAGGCGGCTGAGTCAGGGAGAGAAAATGTGCCCCCCGGACTCAATACAGGTATGGCGCGCAATTTATAAAAGTGAATATTTCAGTGTTATTAGGGATCAAAAACATAAGAGCCACCTTCACAGAATGCAGCCTTAGTGCTGCAGAAGGTGGCTCTTTTACCTTAATAGGCCCTGGGGGGGAAGGGGGGGGTGACAGGTTCCCTTTAATAATAAAGACCTTAATTTATAAACTGCATTTTGTGGTTACTTGTGTTATCTTTGTCTAATATTTAAATGTGGTAATTTGAAACATTTCATTTAAGTGTGACAAACAAGCAAACATGTTAGAACTTAGTGGATGCAGAGCGCTGCTATTTTCTTTTATTTGTATATTATTCGGTCTTAGAATCTTGCACCTGTTCACACTAGCTTTATTTTGTTCAGAGGTGCTGGCCATTTCTGTGCTAAGCTAGAGAACTGCATGAACCACTCAACTAAATATAGAAAAACAACATTCCATTATTACTTTAAAGGGCACCTGTCACCTCGTTTTTTCAGTATGAGATAAAAATACTGTTAAATAGGACCCGAGCTGTGCATTACAACAGTGTATTTTGTGGACCCCGATTCCCCACCTATGCTGCCGAAATACGTTACCAAAGTAGTCGTTTTCGCCTGTCAATCAGGCTGGTCTGGTCAAAAGGGCGTGGTGTCTTCCCCCAGATCTTGCGTAGTTTTCCGTTGGTGGCGTAGTGGTGTGCGCATGCCCAAGGTCCCGAATCCTCTGCCAGGGGAGTGAAAAGATCGCGATGTGTGCTATTTCATTGGTGATCGGTGGGCAGGAAAATGGCCGCGGGATGCCGCGCGTGCGCAGATGAAGATCGCGGCGGCCATTTTCCTGAAGTCGAGATGCGAACTTTGCTTCAGGAAAATGGCCGCTGCGGTCTCCGTCTGCGCACGCGCGGCATCCCGCGGCCATTTTCCTGAAGCCGCGGCCAGCAGAGCGCCGCTTCTGCGCACGCGCGGCCAAAGGATGATGGCCGCGCCCACCGATCACCAATAAAATACCGCACATCGCGATCTTTTCACTCCCCTGTGCAGTGGATTCGGGACCTTGGGCATGCGCACACCACTACGCCACCAACGGAAAACTACGCAAGATCTGGGAGAAGACACCACGCCCTTTTGACCAGACCAGCCTGATTGACAGGCGAAAACGACTACTTTGGTAACGTATTTCGGCAGCATAGGTGGGGAATCGGGGTCCACAAACTACACTATTGTAATGCACAGCTCAGGCCCTATTTAACAGTATTTTTATCTCATACGGAAAAAACGGGGTGACAGGTGCCCTTTAAGACATGAATATCAGTTGGTCCAGAAAATTGCTAGAACCTTGCAGGTATTCTCAAGTTCAGTCATGAAAACCATTAATCACTATGATGAAAGGGGCTTTAATGCCGACAGCCCCAAGAAACGAAGACCAAAAATGATCTCTGCTGTAGAAGATAGGTTCATCAGAGTTTATAGCCCCAGTAAATTGACAGCACAGCAGATGACTACCTTCATAAAAGATACATAGACAATAAGAATCAGACACATCCCCGTTGGGGCTTACAATCTAAATTCCCTATCAGTATGTCTTTGGGATGTGGGAGGAAACCAGAGTACCCAGAGGAAACCCAGGCAAACATGGGGAGAACATACAAACTCTTTGCAGATGTTGTCCTTGGTGGGATTTGAACTCAGGACTCCAGCGCTGCAACGCTGCAGTGCTAACCGCTGAGCCATAGAAATAATTTAAATAAGACCTGGCTGAAGTAGACCAAAAGATCCTCAAAAGCGATACATTATGCCGCGATCCAAATAAGTCTGGAAAAGGTTATAAAGCCATTTCTAAAACTCTGGGACTTCAGCGAACCACAGTGAGAGCCATTATCCACAAATGGCGAAAACACGGAGCAGTGGTGAACCTTCCCATGAGTGGCCAGACGTCCAAAATTACCTCAAGAGCGCAGCGACGAGTCATGCAAGAGGTCACAAAAGACCCCACAACAACAGCCAAAGAACTGCAGGCCTCAATTGTCTCAGTTAAGGACAGTATTCATGACTCATCCATAAGAAAGGGACTGGTCAAAAATGGCCTGCATGGCAGTTCCAAGACGAGAACCACTGCCGAGCAATAAGAACATAAAGGCTCGTTTCAGTTTTTCCAGAAAACATCTTGGTGATTCCCAAGATGTTTGGGAGAATAATCTGTGGACTGACGAGACAAAAGTTTAACTTTTTGGAAAGTGTATGCATTACACCTACAAAAAAATCCTGAAGAAGAATGTCTGGCAATCTGTTCGTGACTAGGGATGGAGGAAGCTGAACTGTAAAGTTCTGGACCCGTACCGAACACATAGTGTTCGGTGACAAGGTCCCAAACATGGGTATCCATGGGAAACCCATGTTACAGTTTGGGTCCAGGGCCTGTAAAAGAAAGCATAAAATTAATAATAAACATTATTAATATTATACTTACCTGTCCAGCGACGCGTCCTCCCGTCCCGCTGTCTCCTGGCCGCATCTGCTTCCGGGGCAGCTCATTACCTTCCGGCGGTATTCACTGCACTCGGCAGTCTCTGGCTTTTTCCGGCAGTGTTCGTGCGGAGGACGCGTCACTGGACAGGTAAAGTATAATTATAATGTTTATTATTAATTTTATTCTTTCTTTACAGCCCACCCGCCCCTTCCCATATCTGTAAAGTCCAAGTTCGGGGGTTCGGACGCAAGTTTGCGTCATCTCCAGCCTCGAACTCAAACTTTACAAAAAAACTCAGGCGAACCCACCGATCCCAATCATCGGGGGGTTCGACCATCACTATTCGTGACCTCAAGCTGAAGCACACTTGGGCTGTGCAGCAAGACAAAAACACACCAGCAACTCTACCTCTGAATGGCTTAAGAAAAATAAAATTAAGACTTTGGAGAGGCCTTGTCAAAGTCTTGACCTTAATCCAATTGGGATGCAGTGACATGGCCTTAAAAAGGTGGTTCATGCTCGGAAACCCTCCTATTTGGCTGAATTGCAAGGATGAGTTGGTAAAAATTCCTCCAGAGAGTTGTAAAAGACTCATTGCCAGTTATCGCAAATGCTTGATTGCAGTTGTTGCTACTAAGGGTGGCCCAGCCAGTTATGAGGTTTAGGATGCCATCATTGTTTCACACAGGACCCTGCAGGTTTTCATTTCTTTTTCCCTTAATACTGAGGTCATGTGCACACGTTAAGTATTTTTCGCGTTTTTTTCGCGTTTTTTCGCTATAAAAACGTGATAAAAACGCGAAAAAAACGCTTACATATGCCTCCTATTATTTTAAGTGTATTCCGCATTTTTTGTGCAAATGTAGCCTTTTTTTCCGCGAAAAAATCGCATCGCGGAAAAAAAAGCAACATGTTCATTAAAATGCGGAATTGCAGGGGATTCCGCACACCTAGGGGTCCATTGATCTGCTTACTTCCCGCACGGGGCTGTGCCCACGATGCGGGAAGTAAGCAGATTATGTGCGGTTGCAGGGCCGGACTGGGACTAAAATTCAGCCCTGGCATTTGAAGTCACACAGGCCCACTTGTCGCATGGTGACTGTATATCTTTGTACACTTGTAGGCTACAAGAACCGAGGGGAGTGTAACACGACTATATAACATATAATTACAGCTGTATCCAGCATTACAGCTCAGTCCCCATAGAATGTAATACAGCACAGCCCCCATAGACTATAATACAGCACAGCCCCATAGAATGTAATGCTGCACAGCCCCCATAGACTATAATACAGCACATCCCCCATAGAATGTAATACAGCACAGCCCCCATAGAATGTAATACAGCACAGCCCCCATAGAATGTAATACAGCACAGCCCCCATAGAATGTAATATAGCACAGCCCCCATAGACTATAATACAGCAAAGCCCCATAGAATGTAATGCTGCACAGCCCCCATAGAATGTAATACAGCACAGCCCCCATAGAATGTAATACAGCACAGCCCCCATAGAATGTAATACAGCACAACCCCCATAGAATGTAATACAGCACATCCCCCATAGAATGTAATGCAGCCAGCCCCATAGAATGTAATGCAGCCAGCCCCATAGAATTTAATGCAGCACAGCCCCCATAGAATGTAATGCAGCACAGCCCCCCTAGAATGTAATACAGCCAGCCCCCATAGAATGTAATGCAGCACAGCCCCCATAGAATGTAATGCAGCACAGCCCCCATAGAATGTAATGCAGCACAGCCCCATAGAATATAATGCAGCACAGGCCCATGGAATGGAATGCAGCCAGCCCCAAAGAATATAATGCACCACAGGCCCATGGAATGGAATGTAGCCAGGCCCATAGAATATAATGCAGCACAGGCCCATAGAATGTAATGCAGCCAGCCCCATAGAATGTAATACAGCACAGCCCCCATAGAATGTAATGCAGCCAGCCCCATAGAATTTAATGCAGCACAGCCCCCATAGAATGTAATGCAGCACAGCCCCCCCTAGAATGTAATACAGCCAGCCCCCATAGAATGTAATGCAGCACAGTCCCCATAGAATGTAATGCAGCACAGCCCCCATAGAATGTAATGCAGCACAGCCCCCATAGAATGTAATGCAGCACAGCCCCCATAGAATGTAATGCAGCACAGCCCCATAGAATTTAATGCCACACAGGCCCATGGAATGGAATGCAGCCAGCCCCAAAGAATATAATGCAGCACAGGCCCATGGAATGGAATGTAGCCAGGCCCATAGAATATAATGCAGCACAGCCCCATAGAATATAATGCAGCACAGGCCCATGGAATGGAATGCAGCCAGCCCCATAGAATATAATGCAGCACAGGCCCATGGAATGGAATGCAGCCAGCCCCATAGAATATAATGCAGCACAGGCCCATGGAATGGAATTCAGCCAGCCCCATAGAATATAATGCAGCACAGGCCCATGGAATGGAATGCAGGCAGGCAGCCCCCAAAGAATGTAATGCAGGCAGGCAGCCCCCACAGAATATAATGCAGCACAGGCCCATGGAATGGAATGCAGCCAGCCCCATAGAATATAATGCAGCACAGGCCCATGGAATGGAATGCAGCCAGCCCCATAGAATATAATGCAGCACAGGCCCATGGAATGGAATGCAGGCAGCCACCATTCAATATAATGCAGCACAGGCCCATAGAATATAATGCAGCACAGGCCCATAGAATGGAATGCAGCCAGCCCCATAGAATATAATGCAGCACAGGCCCATGGAATGGAATGCAGCCAGCCCCATAGAATATAATGCAGCACAGGCCCATGGAAAGGAATGCAGCCAGCCCCATAGAATATAATGCAGCACAGGCCCATAGAATATAATGCAGCACAGGCCCATAGAATGGAATGCAGCACAGGCCCATAGAATATAATGCAGCACAGGCCCATGGAATGGAATGCAGCCAGCCCCATAGAATATAATGCAGCACAGGCCCATGGAATGGAATGCAGCCAGCCCCATAGAATATAATGCAGCACAGGCCCATGGAATGGAATGCAGGCAGCCACCATACAATATAATGCAGCACAGGCCCATAGAATGGAATGCAGCCAGCCCCATAGAATATAATGCAGCACAGGCCCATGGAATGGAATGCAGGCAGCCCCCATGGAATGGAATGCAGGCAGCCCCCATAAAATGTAATGCAGGCAGCCACCATAGAATGTAATGCAGGCAGCCACCATACAATATAATGCAGCACAGCCCCCATAGAATGTAATGCAGGCAGCCCCCATAGAATGTGCTTGTGCTTGGCATGCAGAGGCTCCCTCCCTGTCCCTGGTACCGTGGTACGTACCTGGCTGTAGTTCACCACCACAGCTCCTCGCACTGCACACCCGATGCTGGCTCAGTGGCTCCTATTAGGTCTTGCTGCAGCCACTATTGCGACACCTTATACTCCTGTCTGGCACTGCAGGGGTTAATGAGTTCTCCTACCCCCATCCTGGTCAGGTGACCGCAGCACCCGCACACATTTTCACTGTCCTGCGGTGCCTCATCCCGGAAGACACTGCAGTGAGTGCAGAGTGCAGACACATCGTTCTCTTCTCTGTCAGGAATTGATCATGTGACCTCCAGCCAGGCTCCAGCCCGGCTGCTGGTATTCTAATCCCGCCTACTCATGCATGTGACTGATCACATGCTCGTGAGTAGTGACATCACCGAAGGTCCTTTACCTTTATCGCAAGTTGTAACTATTTATAGTACCGACTTCCCTGACACCAATAACGGATCAAGCGGCCCACTACTGCCACCGGCCCTTCTGGCATTTGCCAGAACTGCCCTATGGCCAGTCCGGCCCTGTGCGGTTGGTACCCAGGGTGTCATGAATCCCAATGGCTAGGGATAGCAAGGGACAAGCAAAGTAATACAAAATATCGGACGAGCTCTAGGGTGATGGAACCTGGGCTGACCGCTGCCCTACGCCTGACAAACGCAACTAGAGATAGCCAGGGAGCGTGCCTACGTTGGTTCTAGACGCCACGCACCAGCCTAAGAGCTAACTAGTACTGCAGAGAAAATAAAGACCTCACTTGCCTCCAGAGGAATGAACCCCAAAAGGTATAGTTGCCCCCCACATGTATTGACGGTGAAATGAGAGGAAGGCACACACATAGAGATGATATATATAGGTTCAGCAAATTGAGGCCCGCTGTAAACTAGAAAGCAGAACGATACAAAAGGGGTCTGAGCGGTCAGCAAAAAACCCTAATCAAAAAACCATCCTGAGATTACAAGAACCCATGTGCCAACTCATGGCACATGGGGAGAACCTCAGTCCACTAGAGCTACCAGCTAGCATAGAGACATAATAAGCAAGCTGGACAAAAAAACCAACAACTGAAAATCAGCACTTAGCTTATCCTGAAAGATCTGGGAGCAGGTAGGCAGGAACCAAACAGAGCACATCTGAATACATTGATAGCCGGCAAGGGAATGACACAAAGGCCAGGTAAAATAGGAAACACCCAGCCTCTGATGGACAGGTGGAAACCAAAGGCCGCAACCCACCAAAGTCACCCAGTACCAGCAGTAACCACCAGAGGGAGCCCAAAAACAGAATCCACAACAGTACCCCCCCCTTGAGGAGGGGTCACCGAACCCTCACGAGAACCCCCAGGGCGATCAGGGTGAGCTCTATGGAAGGCGCGGACCAAATCAGTCGCATGAACATCGGAGGCGACCACCCAGGAATTATCCTCCTGACCATAACCCTTCCACTTAACCAAATACTGGAGTTTGCGTCTGGAAACACGAGAATCCAAGATCTTCTCAACAACATACTCCAATTCTCCCTCCACCAGCACCGGAGCAGGAGGCTCAACCGAAGGAACAACGGGCACCTCATACCTCCGCAACAACGACCGATGGAACACATTATGAATAGCAAACGATGCTGGGAGATCCAAACGAAAAGATACAGGGTTAAGAATCTCCGAGATCCTATAAGGACCGATGAACCGAGGCTTGAACTTAGGAGAAGAGACCTTCATAGGGACAAAATGAGAAGACAACCACACCAAATCCCCAACAAGAAGTCGGGGACCCACGCGGCGACGGCGATTAGCAAACTGCTGAGTCTTCTCCTGAGATAACTTCAAATTGTCCACCACCTGGTTCCAAATCTGATGCAGCCTGTCCACCACCACGTCCACTCCAGGACAATCCGAAGACTCTACCTGACCAGAGGAAAAACGAGGATGAAACCCCGAATTACAAAAAAAAGGAGAGACCAACGTGGCAGAACTAGCCCGATTATTAAGAGCAAATTCGGCCAGTGGCAAAAAAGCAACCCAGTCATCTTGATCAGCAGAAACAAAACACCTCAAATAAGTTTCCAAGGTCTGATTAGTTCGCTCCGTCTGGCCATTCGTCTGAGGATGGAATGCAGACGAGAAAGACAAATCAATGCCCATCTTGGCACAAAACGTCCGCCAAAATCTAGACACAAACTGGGATCCCCTGTCAGAAACGATATTCTCCGGAATCCCATGCAAACGAACCACGTTCTGAAAAAATAAAGGGACCAACTCAGAGGAGGAAGGCAACTTAGGCAAGGGCACCAAATGAACCATCTTAGAAAAGCGGTCACACACAACCCAGATAACGGACATTTTCTGTGAAACCGGGAGATCAGAAATAAAATCCATGGAAATGTGCGTCCAAGGCCTCTTCGGGATGGGCAAGGATAACAACAACCCACTGGCCCGAGAACAGCAAGGCTTAGCTCGAGCACACACTTCACAAGACTGCACAAAGGTACGCACATCCCTAGACAAGGAAGGCCACCAAAAAGACCTGGCCACCAAGTCTCTAGTACCAAATATTCCAGGATGACCAGCCAACACAGAAGAATGGACCTCGGAGATGACTCTACTGGTCCAATCATCCGGAACAAACAGTCTTTCTGGTGGACAACGATCCGGTTTATCCACCTGAAACTCCTGCAATGCACGTCGCAAGTCTGGGGATACGGCGGACAATATTACCCCATCCCTAAGGATACCAGTAGGCCCAGAGTCTCCAGGAGAGTCAGGCACAAAACTCCTGGAAAGAGCATCTGCCTTCACATTCTTTGAACCTGGCAGGTATGAAACCACGAAATTGAAACGAGAAAAAAACAACGACCAACGAGCCTGTCTAGGATTCAAACGCCTGGCAGACTCAAGGTAAATGAGATTCTTGTGATCAGTCAAGACCACCACACGATGTTTAGCACCCTCAAGCCAATGACGCCACTCCTCAAATGCCCACTTCATGGCCAAAAGCTCCCGATTACCCACATCATAATTGCGCTCGGTGGGCGAGAATTTTCTAGAGAAGAATGCACATGGCTTCATCACCGAGCCATTAGAACTTCTCTGTGACAAAACCGCCCCCGCTCCAATCTCGAAAGCATCAACCTCAACCTGAAAAGGAAGTGAAACATCTGGTTGACACAACACAGGAGCAGAAGAAAACCGGCGCTTAAGTTCCTGAAAGGCCTCCACGGCCGCAGGAGACCAATCAGCAACATCAGCACCCTTTTTAGTCAAATCAGTCAAAGGTTTAACAATACTGGAAAAATTAGCAATGAACCGACGATAAAAATTAGCAAACCCCAAGAACTTCTGAAGGCTCTTAACAGATGTAGGTTGTGTCCAGTCACAAATCGCCTGAACCTTGACGGGATCCATCTCAATAGTAGAAGGAGAAAAAATGTACCCCAAAAAAGAAATCTTCTGGACTCCGAAGAGACACTTTGAGCCCTTCACAAACAGAGAATTGGCCCGCAGAACCTGAAACACCTTCCTGACCTGTAGAACATGAGACTCCCAGTCATCAGAAAACACCAAAATATCATCCAAATACACAATCATAAACTTATCCAGATATTCACGGAAAATATTGTGCATAAAGGACTGAAAGACTGACGGAGCATTGGAGAGTCCAAAAGGCATTACCAAATACTCAAAATGGCCCTCAGGCGTATTAAATGCGGTTTTCCACTCATCACCCTGTTTTATCCGCACCAGATTATACGCACCGCGAAGATCTATCTTAGTGAACCACCTAGCCCCCTTAATGCGAGCAAACAAATCAGTCAATAATGGCAATGGATACTGATACTTGACTGTAATCTTATTCAGAAGGCGATAATCTATACAAGGCCTCAGGGAACCATCTTTTTTTGCCACGAAAAAAAAACCTGCTCCCAGAGGGGACGAAGATGGACGAATATGTCCCTTTTCCAAGGACTCCTTAATATAATTCCGCATAGCAGTATGCTCTGGCAGTGACAGATTAAATAAACGACCCTTAGGGAACTTACTGCCAGGAATCAATTCTATAGCACAGTCACAATCTCTATGCGGAGGGAGCGAATTGAGCTTAGGCTCCTCAAAAACATCCCTATAGTCAGACAAAAACGCAGGGATCTCAGAAGGAGTAGATGAAGCGATTGAAATCGGAGGTGCATAATCATGAACCCCCTGACATCCCCAGCTTAACACAGACATTGTTTTCCAGTCCAGGACAGGATTATGAGTTTGTAACCATGGCAGACCAAGCACTAGTACATCATGTAAATTATACAGTACAAGGAAGCGAATCACCTCCTGATGAACGGGAGTCATGCGCATGGTCACTTGTGTCCAATACTGCGGTTTATTCATAGCCAATGGTGTAGAGTCAATTCCCTTCAGAGGAATAGGAACTTCCAGAGGTTCCAGACTAAAACCGCAGCGTTTAGCAAATGACCAATCCATAAGACTCAGGGCAGCGCCCGAATCCACATAGGCATCGACGGAAATGGAAGACAGTGAAAAAATCAGAGTCACAGACAAAATGAACTTAGGCTGCAGAGTACCAATGGCAAAAGATTTATCAACCCTTTTTGTGCGTTTAGAGCATGCTGATATAACATGAGCTGAATCACCACAATAAAAACACAAACCATTTTTCCGCCTATAATTTTGCCGTTCACTTCTGGACTGAATTCTATCACATTGCATAGTCTCAGGTGCCTGTTCAAAAGACACCGCCAACTGGTGCACGGGTTTGCGCTCCCGTAAACGCCGATCAATCTGAATGGCCATAGCCATCGACTCATTCAGACCTATAGGCGTAGGGAACCCCACCATAATATCCTTAATGGCCTCGGAAAGACCATTTCTGAAGTTTGCAGCCAGGGCGCACTCATTCCACTGAGTGAGCACCGACCATTTCCGAAATTTTTGACAATATATTTCCGCTTCATCATACCCCTGAGAGAGGGCTAATAAAGCCTTTTCAGCCTGAATCTCCAGGTTGGGTTCCTCATAGAGCAATCCCAATGCCAGAAAAAACGCATCCACATTGAGCAATGCAGGATCCCCTGGTGCCAATGCAAATGCCCAATTCTGAGGGTCGCCTCGCAGGAAAGATATTACAATCTTGACCTGTTGAGCAGGGTCTCCAGAGGAGCGAGATTTTAAAGAAAGAAACAATTTACAATTGTTCCTGAAATTCAGGAAGGTAGATCTATCTCCAGAAAAGAACTCTGGAATAGGAATTCTAGGTTCAGACATGGGAGTGTGAACAACAAAATCCTGTATGTTTTGAACTTTTGCCGCGAGATTACTCAGGCTGGAAGCCAAACTCTGGACATCCATGTTAAACAGCTAATATCAGAGCCATTCAAGGGTTAAGAGGAGGTAAGAAGCAGCTAGACAGCAATTAAGGGCTAGGCAGCAAAACTCTGAAGGAAAAAAAAAAAAAAAAAAAAAAATTTCCCTTAAACACTTCTTTTTCTCCTGCTTCAGCCCAAACAATTAACACTTTGTGGGCCGGCTATACTGTCATGAATCCCAATGGCTAGGGATAGCAAGGGACAAGCAAAGTAATACAAAATATCGGACGAGCTCTAGGGTGATGGAACCTGGGCTGACCGCTGCCCTACGCCTGACAAACGCAACTAGAGATAGCCAGGGAGCGTGCCTACGTTGGTTCTAGACGCCACGCACCAGCCTAAGAGCTAACTAGTACTGCAGAGAAAATAAAGACCTCACTTGCCTCCAGAGGAATGAACCCCAAAAGGTATAGTTGCCCCCCACATGTATTGACGGTGAAATGAGAGGAAGGCACACACATAGAGATGATATATATAGGTTCAGCAAATTGAGGCCCGCTGTAAACTAGAAAGCAGAACGATACAAAAGGGGTCTGAGCGGTCAGCAAAAAACCCTAATCAAAAAACCATCCTGAGATTACAAGAACCCATGTGCCAACTCATGGCACATGGGGAGAACCTCAGTCCACTAGAGCTACCAGCTAGCATAGAGACATAATAAGCAAGCTGGACAAAAAAACCAACAACTGAAAATCAGCACTTAGCTTATCCTGAAAGATCTGGGAGCAGGTAGGCAGGAACCAAACAGAGCACATCTGAATACATTGATAGCCGGCAAGGGAATGACACAAAGGCCAGGTAAAATAGGAAACACCCAGCCTCTGATGGACAGGTGGAAACCAAAGGCCGCAACCCACCAAAGTCACCCAGTACCAGCAGTAACCACCAGAGGGAGCCCAAAAACAGAATCCACAACACCAGGGTGGAGGAGAGGAGACTCTCCTCCACGCACTGGGCACCATATAAGTGGTAAAAAAAAAAGAATTAAAATAAAAAATAGTCCTATACTCACCCTCGATGTCTTCCCGCCTCCACTGCATGCTGTCGCTTCGGTTCCTGTAGCTGGTGTGCGGTGAAAGACCTGCCGATGACGTCACTGTCCTGTGATTGGTCGTGAGCGGTCATGTGACCGCTCACGTGACCGTGACGTCACGGAAGGTCCTGTGCGCACAGACCAGCTATAGGAAGAGGAACGGACGCCGCTGAGGAGATGTCTGGGTGAGTATAAGCATTTTTTTTATTTTTTTTATTATTTTTAAACATTCTATCTTTTACTATAGATGCTGCATAGGCTGCATCTATAGTAAAAAGTTGGTCACACTTGTCAAACAGTATGTTTGACAAGTGTGACCAACCTGTCAGTCAGTTTTCCAAGCGATGCTACAGATCGCTTGGAAAACTTTAGCATTCTGCAAGCTAATTACGCTTGCAGAATGCTAAAAAAACGCGAAAAAAAACGGAAAAAAAACGCAAAAAAAAAAATGCGGATTTCTTGCAGAAAATTTCCGGTTTTCTTCAGGAAATTTCGGCAAGAAATCCGCAACGTGTGCACATACCCTAAAGACCATCATTTAAAAACTGCATTTTGTGTATGTTTGTGTTATCTTTGGCTAATATTTACATTTGTTTGGTGATCTCAAATATTTAAGTGTGACAAACATGCATAAGAATAGGAAATCAGGAAGGGGCAAACAATTTTTCACAATTCACACCACTCTATGTAATAATGAGAAATCACACAATAGAAAAATTATTTACTGAAATTATGCTTTGTATAATATCCTATGTTGGAGATGACAGCTTCAAGATGCCTCCTGTATGGACAAAACTAGTTGCATGCATTGCTCAGGTGTGATTTTGGCCCATTCTTCCACACAAGCACTCTTCAAATCCTGAATATCCCGTGGGCTCCTTCTATGTACTCTGAGCTTTAATTCCTTCCATATATTGAATTCAGGTCAGGTGATTGGCTTGGCCATTCTATCAGCTTTATTTTCTTTCTCTGAAACCAATTGGGAGTTTCCTTGCTTATGTGTTTGGGATCATTGTCTTGCTGAAATGTCCACTTTTGTTTCATCTTCATAATCCTGGTAGATGGTAGCAGATTTTTTTTCAGGAATGTCTCGTTACATTTGTCCATTCATCCTTCCTTCAATCAGATGACGCTTGTCAGTGCCGTATGCTGAAAAAGAGACCCACACTATGATGCTCCCTCCTCCAAACATCACTGTTGGTATGGTGTTTTTGGTGTAATATGCAGTGACTTTTGACCTCCAAATAAGGTGTGAATTATGGCATCCAAAGAGTTCAATTTTGGTCTTGTCTTACCCGACTGAATTCTCCCAGTATTTCACAGGCTTGTCTAAATGTTGTTGCGCAAACTTTAAATATGGTTTAACGTGCTGGCATATGAATATGAATAAGAACTACCTAGTTCGAAACACATCCGATCTACTGGAGCAATTTCCAGGGACTGTCCCAATTTTTCCTTTTGCCTTTTAATGAATCTATAATAAAAACAAAAATGTTTTTAATCATGCTCTCCCTGATCTGTCGCTGGATACTTACTCATCTGTATTGCTTCGTTCTGCTGACATAGCTGAATCCTTGCACTGCCGGAGGACTCCTTTAACATTGGTGAAATGGAAAAACTTTATTCTTCATTTCATCCGCATACATTTCATACACACTGATCTCTACATATCGTCATCCAAAATATTATGCACTTTCAGTTCCTGCACAGTAGAGGATGCAGCTGAGGTGACCTCCGCCATCTTGGGAGCTATGGACATGGTGGTTTATTTGCACACCATAACCATGGGTAATGGGTTTGGCTTCAAAATGTGTAAGTGCAGCGCCCCAGAGCCCTGGTCGTTGCAGTACTGTCGCTCCGCCGCTAAGGGGAGTGATGGTATGTCTGATGGCACTGAAGGAGTTCACCTGACCAGGTATCACAGACACCAATACACTTCATAGTCTGGCCTCCAGGGGGAGCTAAGGGTGCTATGTATTAGGCCACTCCTCACAATCGGGTAAAACTGGGGGTTGGATAGAAAGTTAGGGAGAAGCTGACTGGGTTGGAACCAGGCAACATCCTGTGGCAGAGGGTGTTGCAGGGGAAGATTTAGGGGGTCCCTGTCAGTGGTGGGATCCTGACAGAGGCCTAGCGAAAAGGACAGAACGTTAAGGAACCGCGCCTGCACTACATCGCGGTGGTATCTCAAGAAAGGATAAGAAGCGAGGTTTATTGTGGAGAGTGAGAAACGAGATCAAAGCAAAAAGGAGATAACACCAGTAGGAGTCGTGCTGTAAGATCGAGGCAACATCCTACTGAGGCGCGTAGCCGGTGGCCGGAACGCCGAGGAAGTATTGGGCTCCAAGCATTACTTCAAACCAACGGCAGGACAGTTAATTATAGGTTGGCTGTCTCACCTAAATCACCTAAGCAGACATAGGGGCAACTGTGGGAGAGGGGTGACACTAGGGTCCCGGAAGAACTCCAGGCCTACCCGTCATACGGGTGCGTCCTATCCATATCATCTGGGGGACGGAGAAGAACATCAGAACAGACATAAGTTGTGGGAAAGAACATCAGAAACAGACACAACAGTTGTGAGGACTATCCGTGGTGCTCAGCAGGGAAGTACTACAACACACAGGCGCTAGAAGGTAGGCACAGATTTCCACTTGCAAAGGGAGCTCTGGAGGTGCCATCGGACCGGCCAGTCTCAGACAGCCCTGTTAACCGTACTCTGGATTGAGGATCTTGAAGCCTTCAGTAAAGAGGTAAAGAGACTGCAACCCTGTGTCCTTGTTATTCATCGCGACCTGCACCACGCACCACCACCTACAACTTTCATTGGATGCCCCTTAGCAGGGTCACAGACCGGGTCTAGCCACCGTGACAACCCCAGAACTGAGACAGAGAGGCCCGGTACCGAGTACCCCGCGGCCCTGCGTCTGGGGGCGCTCCAAACACAATTAGCACTTTTTAGCATTCCATGTGCTAATACACATCAGTGGATGACATTTTGGAAGTTTCATCAAAAAGGAGACAACCTCTTAAAAGTGAATATCCGCTCTGCAACACTATTTTCTTTTATTAAAGGGGTACTTTGGGCATATGATATTGATGATGTTTCCCTGGGAATAAGTCATTGATGTTAGATTGGAGGGAGTCCAACACCAGGCATCCCCATGATCAACTGTGAGCCGAGGATAGGTGCTGCTCTGCAGTATTTGGCAGCGGCTGCTACACATTGAATGGAGCCGCACATGTTTATAATCCAGTCACTGCCAGAGCTAATAGCACCCTCAGATCAGCTGTTTAGTGTCGGACCCCCCTGATCTTATATTGATGATCTGCCAGAAGTTAATGGAGCAGATGAGCAAACTTTCAGTCCGAGTGTGATCCAACAAAACATCGGATAGCACTTGGACCAATGTTATTCTACGGGGCTGTGCAAACGACTGTTTTTTATCCTCGGACAGAGGAGAAAAAAATCTCAGCGTGTCCAAGTTTGATCCGATATGTGGATCACACACGCAAATCAAAGACTCTGTGTAAAACATCGAAACGCATACAGATAACATCTGAGTGCCGTCTTATTTTTATGGATTTATAGAATGGAGAAGATGGAGAAACTGCTTTCTTCATCTACTCCTCATCCAAGAGAATCGGATCACATTATGATCAAACTCTGTTCAGAGTTTGATTTACAGAATTGGTCCAATTGTCACAGATGAGAGAATATACCCTTGTCTGCATCTACCCTAAGGAGAGGTCATCAATATCATATGCTCGGAGAACCTAATTAGATTATAATAGATCCAAATACCTACAGATTAAATTCTTAATAAGTATTTGTAGCTCCATTTTTATACCAAGTTCAATATCCTATGCGTAGACGTGTAGATAGATAACTAACATGCTAACTACCTACAGTCACCACTATGAGCTGCGTAAACAATTAATGGGGTATTTCCACAGATGAATGTTATCCCCTATCCATGCTTGTACACCCTCCTTTGTGTCACTTTTAGGAAGTTTTCTCTTCTGTACAGTGGCTCCAGTCTTGTAGAAATGGCACTTCATTGAGATTATTTTATAGTGTGGCACAGTTTAGTTGTAAATGTATCTACTTGTCATCTGCGATGTCTGAAATATAAATTACGTCTTCGAGGATAGTATTAGGAATTACAAATGAGAGCATGGTCCATGTTAGTTGTCTTGAAGCATACATAAATGTACTATCATAAAGATTCTCGCTGATTGATTTTCTGCTAGACTAAATGTGATTTATTTAACGTTCCCATCTGATAAGTGGGTTGTCATAGAGGGAAAAAAAAAGGAAAAATATGGTGACGGTAACGGTGTCATTTATCTTTATAGTAAGTGAGTCATTTGCAATAATTTATACCAATGGAAAGTGCATCACAGTTTGACAGACTGGAATCTTAAATCACAGATACGGAGTATTTAGCTGCTACGCTGTCAGCTAAAAGCTGGAAGGAAAACTGTACCGATATAGCAGAGATGAGGCTGTAAAATGGAGAAAACATGGGTTTGTCATATTGCATAAAACATGGTTGTATTAGCTTGGTTTTACCTGGGGCTGCAATATCTTTAATCAGCTTAATACCAGAATGTCATCATGTCACCAGAAGTGGTAAATGCGGCAACATTTTTTTTATATCTTTAGACTTGCCAGCAAAAGATTGTATTCAAAATATAAAATATTTTCTTAAAATATTGGAATAAAAAATCTAAAATATGAAGGTTCGATTTAATTGGCATAAATATGCTCTGTACAGTCCTCAGACATCACCACCATACATTTGTCAAATAATATTATATACAGTACAGACCAAAAGTTTGGACACACCTTCTCATTTAAAGATTTTTCTGTATTTTCATGACTATGAAAATTGTACATTCACACTGAAGGCATCAAAACTATGAATTAACACATGTGGAATGATATACTTAACAAAAAAAGTGTGAAACAACTGAAATTATGTCTTATATTCTAGGTTCTTCAAAGTAGCCACCTTTTGCTTTGATGACTGCTTTGCAAATCATAGCTTGGTGATTTCTGTTTCAAGTGACATGTGTGGCTTGATTTGATCCAACCTTGATTTGTTTGTTCTTCTTGCCATCCATGGTATTGATAACATCCTTCTTCAGCACCATATTCTGAAGGCATCTTCTGTCTTGTTTCTATATAGTCCAGGTTTCGCATCCATATGTTACTATGGAACATACCAAACTATGTACGAGCCGTGTCTTTGTCGCCAGTGAAATGTTTCTCCATTTAAAGACCTTGTCCAGTGACTTCATTTAGATTTGCCCATAGCTATTCTACTAATGACTTCTGATGTCATTGCTGCATCTCGAGTGATCATTGATCCGAGTAGGCTGAAGTCCTCTACAACTTTCAGTTCGTCGCCATTTAGTGCTCAATTAATAGTAAATACCGCCATGTAATTTAATAATCACTATTATCATTTTTTCCCCCTGGGAAATAAAATATGTCATTAACCAGTTATCCAGTTCGTTGACTCTTGCATTAAAATATGACCTTCTGAGGGACAGCCATACATATCTGCATTTTGCACCCCAGCTTTGTAAACTGTGGATGTGATGATTTCCCCGTTCATACAATGAATATGGCAGTGGCTAAGGGATTATATCATCTGACCACCGTCTTAACTGTCCGTACTTCTGTGCAGGCACTGAATGCAGCCAGAGCTTTTGCAAATACAGGAGACCATGCTGCCTGTGTGTGCACAAGTGATTTACAGTTTTTTGTATGCCATCCTCAGCTTATGGGTGCACAAAGATTGGCAACTGGGGGCCTTTAATGCCACATGCAGGTACTTATGAATAACTCAGAACAAATTCATAGATTAAAGGTGGTCGAGACCCCACAGAAATTCTGACTCTGGGGTGCGCTATACACTTAAATCTCAGCGCTGTTAAAAAGCGGCGCTGTGGTTTACGTACCCTTAACTGCCGCTGTTAAAAGGTGTTTCGGTGGTCGTTAAGGGGATATATATAAATTATATATATATATACATAACATTCCCTACCATTCTTAGAAGCTGGACAAACCCTTTTATACATGTGTGGAGGCGTACTGTAGAGAATGAACAAAAGGAATGAATAAAAAGTATGTACATAATTACTCACTGGTACAAAAATAAAGAGAGGTATAATAGGTTTCCAACACTAAATAGTCTAATATAAACAACAACCTCAGTGACATATTGAATGTAAAAATGGTGTGGCTAAAGATAGCCCACCCAATAAGGAAAAGGCCAACCCCCGCTCCAAAGAACATCCATAGTAACATATGGATGCGAAACCTGGACTATAAAGAAACAAGACAGAAGAAGAATAGATGCCTTCAGAATATGGTGCTGAAGAAGGATGTTATCAATACCATGGATGGCAAGAAGAACAAACAAATCAAGGTTGGATCAAATCAAGCCACACATGTCACTTGAAAGAGAAATCACCAAGCTACGATTTGACTACTTTGGACCCATCATATGAAGAGAGCAATCATTGGTGAAGGACATCATGGCCGGAAGAATAGAAGGAAAAGGCGACGAGGAAGACCAGCAACCCGATGGTGTGATACTATCAAGATAACAGCAGAGATGACCCAGGTGGACCTATCTAGTCTTGCACGTGATCGACCTTCCTATAGAGCATTCATCCATCAAGTCAACATGACACAAGTTCAATTAAAAAAGTAGTATATATCCGACGTGACAATTAGCATAAATATGAAACAACAGCAGGATAGGAACAGAGACCACAGGGTAACACTAAACCCCAATGCTCAAATATACATGAAAACCATAGATATGTAAAGTGCCAGTGCAATCATAAGAACATGTACAGCGGTAAGATGCCCCAGATAAGTGTGCAAAACTGATCAAAAATTTATCAAAAATGAATCAAAACGGGTAAAACTTACCGTGGGCAGAGGTAAAGAAGCCTGAGCCTGTTACCCTGTGCTCTCTGTTCTTATCCTGCTGTTGTTTCATATTTATGCTAATTGTCATGTATACTACTTTTTAAATTGAACTTTCAATAAAAATATGTTTTTCACTATATTCATCTGAGTGCTCCTTTCCTCCTCTCATGCACTAAATAGTCTAAGTTGGTGAAGTGAGAAAAATATAGGCAAAATTTAATTTATGGGATAAAATAAATAAAAATTGGCATGTGCATATGTCCACTTGTGGGCAATCTAAGTATCTCCTGGTCTGTCAGTATATACACTTTACCTTTTCTGAAAGGCCACAGTGGCTGCACCATTAAGCAAGAGGCACCATTAACCAAACACCAAGGACATCTCCAAACAAGTGAGGGACAAAGTTGTTGAGAAGTACAAGTCAGGGTTAAGTTATAAAAAAAATCCCAATCTCTATTATCATCAAATGGAAAGAATGTAAGGCAGAAGACCGGGCTGTGAGTACCTGTGCGGCGCCGGGTCGGGAACTGTCGAGGCTGCGTCCCAGGTTGTCTGGGGGAAAGAATAGTGAACCGGACAGACCCGGTGACCCGGAAGCAGGGGGTGTGGCAAAGGAGAAGTGCGGCAGCAGTCAGTTTTGGCGTGAACAAGCAGGGCGCAGCAGGGTGAGCGGCGTGCTATTACCTCTGAGCACCAGCGTTGTTGGACTGTGCTGGCTCCCGTCACCACAAACAGGACCGTAAGGGATAGGGGTGCCATGTGCTCAGTGACCGTGAGTACAGCATTTGTTGCCCATTTAATTTCCATTTTAGTCATTCATCTCCCTGTGAGGAGTTTACTACTCTGTTAGATTAAACTGTTAAATTTGTTTACTCTTGCTCTGCCTCCTGTCCATCACTGTATCCCGCAACCTACTTACAAGAAGACGGTACCACAAAAAATCTGCCAAGAGAGGGCCGCCCACCAAAACTCTCAGTCCAGGCTAGGAGGGCATTAATCAGAGAGGCAGCACAAAAACCAAATGTAACGCTGAAGGAGCTGCAGAGTTCCCAAGCAGATACTGCAGTATCTGTCCATACAACCACAATAAGCCATACACTCCATAGAGGCGGCCTTTATGGAAGAGTGGGCAGAAAAAAACCTTTACCTACTCACAAAAATTCTAAGGGACGTTTTGAGTTTGCCAAAAGATTTGGTCAAATGAGTCATGCTGTGGACCAATGCTGTGGTCAAATGAGTCAAAAATTGAACTTATTGGCCACCAAGGTAAATGTTGTGTCTGGTGCCGCATTAACACTGCTCATCAACCCAAGTGAGCACACCATCTTCAGATTGAAACATGGTGGTGGCAGCATTATGCTGTGGGGATGTTTTTTGTCAGCAGGGAAAATGGTCTGAGTCGAGGGGAAGATGGATGGTGCCAAATACCGGGATATTCTTGAGCAAAACGTGTTTCCACCTGTCAGTGATTTGAGATTGGGACAGAGGTTCACCTTCCAACAAGACAATGACACAAAGCATACTGCTAAAGCAACACTTGAGTGGTTTAAGGGAAAATGTTTAAATATTTTGGAGTGGCCTAGTCAAAGCCCAGACCTTAATCCAATTGAGAATATGTGATCAGACTTGAATATTTCTGTTCACCAAAGGAAACCATCTAACTTGAAGGAGCTGGAGCAGTTTTACCTTGAGGAATAGGTAAATATCTGTGGCAAGATGTGGAAACCTCTTAGAGACTTATCTAAAGTGACTTGCAGCTGTAATTGCCACAAAAGAGACTCTACAAACTACTGGCTTTAGGGGGGTGAATAGTTCTGCACACTAAAGTTTTCAGTTATTTTGTCCTATGTGTTGTTTGCTTCAGAATGAAAAGATAACCAATGTTGTAGGCATATTCTTTACGCGAACTGATGCAAACCCTAAAAAAATAGTGAAATTCCAGGCTATGAGGTAGCAAAACACGAAAAATGCCAAGGAGGTGAATACTTTCACAAAGCCACTGTAGATATATTACCCATTACCTAATAAGTATCATGCCCTATTAATTGGTTACATGAGACAGTTTCCTCGCCGTCACATCCGGAGTACAGCACCATTTTTCCGCACCTGAAGTTGATGCGGCAGAGTTAGGTGAAGTAGAAACAATTTTAAGGCACAATATAATCTGCCCTTTCCACTAATATACAAGAAATAAAAAAATGATCAACCAGTGTAGTTTATAAAGGATATGTGTTCATTCCACTATAATCCACACATATTCCATCTTCATGCCTTATCCAACAGATAATTCAATACCCATCTGTTTATACAGAAAATATATACATTCGACTATGATCTGTACATATTCCATGTTCATTCCCTATATCAATCACAGGCAATTCAATATACATCTGTTTATATTGGGATATATGTTCATTCCATTACAATCGGCACATTTTCCATGCGGTTTCCCTACCTAATGAGCACAGGGAATTCAATATACCGTACATCTGTTTATATGGAAAATGTGTTCATTACATTATAATCCTCATATACAGTATTCCATGTGCATTCCCTACATAATAAGCAAAGGGAATTCAACACACAACTGCTCACATGGGAGATGTATTCATTCCAATATAAACTGCCCTTAAAGGGAACCTGTCAGGAGGATTGTGCTCAGTAGCCAACAGACATTGCCAGGTTGGCGCCATTATACTGATTACAATGATACCTGGTGATGAAATCCGTCTTGTGGTTGTTGTTTAATCTCTATTTTCAATTTTGAGTTGATATGCTCTTGCTCCAGGGCGGCCTCTGGGGGTCTTCGTGTGCTGCTCTGCTTAGGTATTCATAATGCAGACTGCTGACAGGTCACTGATCCCTCAGTGATCTGCCCCCTAGTTTGCATACTGTATGTCTTATTGTTTTGAAAAAAAAAAACATTCATCATGCGCCTGCCCTGTAGCATGATCCATGTATTCATTTTATTTAGTCATATAAACTTGTTATATATGAAAAAAAAAATCTTCCTCAAAATGGTGCTGACTGCTCCTGCGGAGATGCATAATTCGGAACGCGATAAACAACAACCACAAGACGGATTTCATCGACCAAGGTATCATTTTAATCAGTGTAACAGCTCCAGCCTGACACTGTCTGTAGGTTACTGTGCACAATCCTGCTGACTTTTTCCCCTTAATGGGGTATTCCAAAAATCACACTGTGCTTCTATAATAATATTCTCATATATTTATTAATTTGTGCCACTATAACCCACTTTTTAAATTTGCCCCATGCTGCACATCTCCCCCCTAAAGGTGCCCCTCCATGTTTTACTTTTCAGCTGCCATTTTAACCGTCCTGTAGATCCAGGGGCCCTGTTCGATCCTTCACAATGCAGTCTCTCTCAGTTGGCGTCCTGGCTCTGCTCTTGGTCATATTTAGGATGGAGCTTGTACTGTGAGGATTGAGGTCACAGAAAGTGGCAGAGCCTCTTTCATTATAGTGCCGAGAGCTCATACCGGGAAGAAGTTGTTGTGCTTGTGTGCTGGTAACTAAGAGAAGCCATGTATTGAAGGATGGGCTGTATATAGAGGAGACTGACCAAGAGATATACTGAGGGGAGATATATACTGCAGAATGGGGCTCTGTGTACAGGAGCTGAGAGGAGGGAAGTAGTGCAGGATGGGCTGTATATTGAAGGGACAGATAGGAGATATATACTGCAGGATGAGCTATCTATAAAGGGGACAGAATTGAGAGAGATACTGCAGAATGGGCTATATATAAATGGGATAGAAAGGAAAGATATACTACAGGATGCATAATACTGTATAGAGAGGGGCCAAAAATAAAGCTACTGCAGAGTGGGTTGTATAATTGGGGCTGAGAAAAGAGATATGCTGCAGTATGAGACTCTGTAAATAGGGACTGAGATTAGTTGAACTGTGTTTGTTGCCTGCTGTTGAGAGTTCAGTAATGTAGATCTGAAAATTCTGGTCTATAGGTGCATAAGGCAGAGGATTATTTTCTGCCATATGCATCAACAGGGCAGCATTACATCACTGATCTGTCTGAACAAGCACAACCTTGCACTGCCTAACTGTGGAGTAGCGCAGGAAAGTTGATCTCTGCTATAAACTGGCTAGCAATGATGTAAAATCACACAAACAACTATACCGATGTTGAAGGGAGAAGATATAATCGGGCAGTCAAGTTACTGTACAGAACCAGAAGGTGCACAGAAGCATAAGGTGAATTCTTTAATTAGGTTAGCCTGATGATAACTCAGAAAGATGGAGCTAGTCAGGAGAGGTGTGAGGGGTCTGCAGCACTGAGGAGAAGCAAGTGCTGCTGGAAAATGTAGTTTTAGCACACAAGAATAGGACTGCCTACTCTGCTATAGGACGCTGGATGCATCGAGGTGCAGATAGAGAAGAAAGGCACAAAGGTATAAAAAGGAAACCTTATAGTGGAATTATTCTGTATATTAACAATAAATATGCATTTACTGTGAAAAATAATGCAAACTGGGAATAACCCTTTAATCCATGTTCATTCCCTACCTACAAGCACAGAAAATTCAATATGCATCAGTTTATATGGTATATATTATATTTTCTTTCCACTATAAAATGCATATTGAATTTGCTGTGCTTTTTAGAAAGGGAATGAACATGTAAAATCTCCCTCTCTTTCTATTGGATGTGACCATCCCACTGTAAACTGACTAATTTCCATGTTCAGTCCCTAATAAGTGCAGAGAATTTAATATTTTCATCTGTTCATATGCGATATGTGTTCATTCCAATGCAAATTGCATAAATCCATGTTCATTCTCCACCTAATGAGCAGAGGGAATTAAATATCCTGTTTGTGTGGAATATAGCATGTGCTCATTCCACTATGACCTGCGTATAGTCCATCTTTATTTCCTTTGTAAAAAAGTGCAGGGATTTCAATACACATCTGTTGCTATGTGATATACGGTATATGAATGCCACTGAAATCTGCACTTATTCCATGTTCATTCCTTTTCTAGGATGCCAAGAAAACTTTTCTTTATTTTTACACCAATATGTTATTGTGCTCATTCTTTTCATGTATTCCTTTTGTTTATTCATTTTAGTATATTCCTGAGTTTTAGCCATAAAGGCTTGTCATATTTGGACCATTCCCTTCCATATTTCTCATTACGGTATATGGACATCATAAACGGATCGGGTTCTCCATCTGTGTTTTGGATCAGATTTTCATCAGTGTTTAGTTAGTGTCGGTTTTTACCGTTAGAGTTTCAGCAATTTTTCTACCGTGCAAAAAAAAAAACTTATGGAGATTTCTCAGGCGTCTCCTATCAATCAGTCGGTAAAAAACGGAAAATGGACAGCACTAGGATACAACTAGGATACCATGATTGTGCTTTCTGAGACTTGTATGGGTAATTTTGATCCGTTACTAGGATGAAAGTCGGATATGTCTTGGTGGGATTTTCTTTGTACAAAAAACAAACAAACATATACACCTACAGTAATATAGAAAGAGCAGAAATGATCCAAAATGATAAAAATAATCCAAAGTTAAAATACATAGATTACAAATATATAATAAACTAATAGTTTCATACAGGTCAAAAAGAATAAACAAGCACTAGCACTTTTGATCTTCTGCTGCTTTATATTGGACGTTTGTCTTTTTCTTCAGTGTTCCATCTTCTTGCATGGCTGTTATTTCAGGGTGGTTACACATTTGATTATTGTGAAATATCTTTATATGGTGGCAAGTCACGGTGGTTACTTACGCCTATGTAGAGGTCATGGTATTAGGATTGGAGAATCGAATATATTACGGCATATTTATGCACTAATGTTGGAGACTTTAGTATTTTACTAGATATGCATCATCATTGATGTACATTACATTTCTGCACATCTATCTTTCATTATATATGTATTTAATACATCATGCTAGCGCATAGTCACATTGTTAGATTTTTGACTTTTGAAGATTTGTAGTGATATTACCATTGAAGAACTAATATGTATATTAATATGGCAGTAAGCTTAGTTGCTTCTCTGCAGTATATATGTTTATCTCCTAAATTTTTGTTAAATTCCACCTATTACTCTTTCTGACCTGTATTATTTTATTATAGATTTGTAATTTATGTATTTAAATAAACTTTAGATTATTTTTATAATTTAGGATCATTTCTGGTCCCTAGATATTGCTGTAGGCATCCATGTTATCCTGTAGGAGGGCATCTGTATTTATTTAGGTGGTTATCTTGTTTGTGTTAAGAGAACACAAACATGTAAACAGCTCCATAGATTGTAAAGGGTGCATGTTCTATTCAGGGTAAACACAAACACCTTGTCCGTTTTTTTTCGTACTGTAAGGAGATGGACGTATTTCTTGTGTTTCCCCCTTCAAGAAATAAGTATAATGTTATATGCTGTAAACTAAGATGTGTCTTAAATATTTTTGTAATGCTGATAATGTGAAATGCTTGACAGTACGAGTAGCAGTAATTGATGGTTGGGATTAGCCCAGAGTATGAGGGGCTATGTTAGAGCAAAAATGACAGTCTCCTGTTAGAATGTCAGATAGGGTTTGGACTGGGTAGAAAAAGGACCTAAGGTCCAATGTGAGCAGTGCCGCATTCTGAGTTGTCCCTAAAGTGAGAGGAGACTGAGAAAAAGGGATGGCGAGATCTGGAGCAGAAGTGACTGAAAAACAGAGTGAGTTTCTGGAGACAGGTCCTAGGAGAGGATACATTGCTGCAAGGCCTAAGTTTATAACTCCAGGAGATAACATATTCAGTTTCGTCAAGGGGTTGAGGAAGCTGAATGCGAAACGCGCGTAGGGGTACTGGGCAGTCTGACTTAACTACAAAATGGCACATGGTATATAGAAAGTGTTTTTTTCATTTGCATAAGACTCCCTTATAGAGGGAAATACTCATATTAAGGATTTATTTGATCAATATTGATGTACCATTGACTTATGCCTATTATAAGTGAGTCTACGCTATTATATGAGGTTTCTGCATCGATTGCATATAACAGGCTGCACTCATTACATCTGAGCAATATCCTGCTGCATACAAACTTCTAAATCACTGCTGATGTAAGGAAACACTTATACCTTTGTGCTGTAGTATAATACTGTAGATATATTTACCACTATTGTGCCTATAATCACACTGCCCTATTGTCTCTGTTTTTAAGGGTTTTTATGGGGTTATTTTATTATTTGTATGTTGTGTTTAATTGATTTGATAATAAAGATTGTGATTATAAAAATGTATCTGATAAATCTAATTCATTATACTTGGTGCTAATTGGGTACGATATGTTACAATTAGGGTACCTTTGAGATTTGTTACTTATATGACATTTAATATGGGCTTATTTCCGTTTTATGATTTATGTTCTTAATTAGACCATCCCTTTAATCACTGGCTGGATGCCTTTCACAGAGTCTCATTATGTTGTATACCAGACATAGGCCTCAGGGTCAGGACAGTGACATGTTGCCGGCCTCCCAATCGCCTTTACTGGGTCCAACACAGGAGCAAATCTAATAAGAATGGAGAATTTTTCTCCTGCCAAGTTCTCGTTGCCTTTTTTCGTTTTCAACTTTTACAAGTTTAAGTGCACATTTAACATACTGAGCAATGATTTCCAGATGCTAGGCGCTGAACTCCGTGAAAAATTGTTTGTTTTTATGTTAAATGCTGAGGTCTACGTTCCCGGTCAACAAATCTTCTCAGTTCCTTTCCACTTTAACTCAACATTTCAGACAATAAGTAACTTTTTTGGGGGTAAAAAGTCCAAAATATTTCAGATCTATAGGAATAAAAGGGGAAAAAAAAACCTTTAACATGCCATGTGTCTATAATAAATGGCAATCCATTAACAGATGTTAAGTTTTAATTGATACTACGATCTGGATATAATAATGTCAGTCTAAGACATTATTATATCCATCTATATGTCTTAGAGAATAAGGTTATGTAGAGTTACACCCAATTAAAACATCTCATTAAATTCCTTACTAGTCTACAGGGCTTAGTAAGGAACCCTAGAAAAAAATGGTCTGATTTTTCTGAAAACAGTGCCACTCTTGTTCACAGGCTGTTTATGGAACTGCAGCTCACACTGAACGGCATGAGCTTGGAGCCTGTAAAATACCTGGGTTTTCTGCGCAGGGGAGAATTTTTATATGGCATGGAGACGTCAGCCTTAAAGGTTTTTCTTTTGCACTTTCTTAATTCAAATTTCCAAATATATACCCCTATTTTGACCTTCTGCTCTCATTATATTAGTGTCCATTTTTATTGCATTTACACAATATATTTGCATTACATGAATTACTACCACAGTTTCTGTATTTATACAGTATACTGTATATACAGTGGGGAAAAAAAGTATTTAGTCAGCGACCATTTGTTCAAGTTCTCCCACTTAAAAAGATGAGAGAGGCCTGTAATTGACATCAACTATTAAGAGTCAAAATGAGAAAACAAATCCAGAAAATCACATTGTCATTGTCACATAACTCCAGACAGCGAAAACAGAGAGCCATGAATAGACATGCCCTGAAAGCTAGAGGGCTTGTGATGTTGCAAGAGAGGGCTGGGAGTGAGGTGAGCAGGTTACTGATGGATAGAAAGCAATAAGCTTACCAGATATGGCTGGGATGTTAAGAGTTAACCCCTCTCCTGGAATGTAACTACTGTGCACACACTTCAGAGGCTTGTCTCCATGGAAATGAGCTCTGCACTATAAAAGACAAATTCTCTCATTGCAGAAGAAATATAGCAGGTAGAAAAAGCAAGTCAATTACAAACGTGCTTATGTTGTCTACCTAATTAAAGCAATTGAATAACTTGAGAACACCCCTTTAAGGCCACATTCTCATTGCAAGTCATTGACCATTTTGTGCAGTTTTGAGCTTTTTTAGATGTATTTTCTTTTGTCATTCTGTTCAGGGCCTCTTGAACCTTTGTTTAAATGCTTACTAGAGATGATCGAGCACCAAAATACCCAGATGCTCTTTACTCGAAAGGAGCGCCCAAGCTGTTATGATCCGGTGACCTTGGAGCCGCATTAAAACTTTCTCTGGAGTCGGTGGAACCTGTACTGACCGCAAATCCTGAACTAACACCGCAACTAGAAGTAGCCGTGGAGTGTGCCTAACAAACCCTAGACACCTCGACACAGACGGAGGACTAAATACCCTTATAGATGGAAATAGGAATACTACCTTGCCTCGAGAGCAGAACCCCAAAGGATAGGCAGCCCCCCACGAATAATGACTGTGAGTAGGAGAAGAAAAGACACACGCAGGTAGAAAACAGGATTTAGCAAAAGAGGCCACTCTAGCTAAATAGAAAAGGATAGGACAGAATACTAGGCGGTCAGTAATAAAACCCTTCCAAAAATATCCACTGCAGATAATACAAAAAATTCCACAATCTAACTAAAGACGTGGAATGAATATCTGCAACCCCAGAGAATCCAACAAGACTGAGAAAATACTGACACAATCTAAGCTGGACAAGAAAACACAAAAGAATAGCACTGAATCATGAAGCACACAGCATGGGTGCCACAGAAAAAAAACCCAGACACTTATCTTTGCTGATTTGGCAGAAAGGCAGGAGGAACCAAGCAGAGGTCCAACACCTCCCAACAACAATTGACAACTGGCAAGGACTAATGAATCCTGCACACCTAAATACCCCAGTCAGAACTGCAATCAGCAGACACACCTGACCAGGACTGCAACCCAGGGACAACTGCATTACCACCTACTACCACCGGAGGGAACCCAAAAGCAGAATTCACAACACCAAGCCTTAGAAATTGCAGTATAATGGAAGTCAATTGGATATCCGAGCATTTATCTGGCAGACCCTACAAAGAGGTCTAGGGTGCAGTGAAAATGTTGAAATGAATGGAAAAAATGCTGAACGGAAGGTGAACAGCATGGCGAAGACTCCTGGAAGCATCTGAGACTCCCAGATTGCTGCTGAGAACAATGGTATCACACTTTTACTCCACTGTATGGATTGTCAATAACACTGGCCAACAGTGAAAATGTGTCTGAAATGAAAATAGCTGGTTTGTAATAATTTTAGCATCCTAAAAACGAATATGTTACTTAAAAATCATTATTAGCTCTTGTTGCTGAGATACATGTCATCCCTTCACCCCCGGAGCTTTTTCCATTTTTCCGTTTTCGTTTTTCGCTCCCCTCCTTCCCAGAGCCATAACTTTTTTATTTTTCCGTCAATTTGGCCATGTGAGGGCTTATTTGTTGCGGGACGAGTTGTACTTTTGAACGACATCATTGGTTTTACCATGTCGTGTACTAGAAAACGGGAAAAAAATTCCAAGTGCAGTGAAATTGCAAAAAAAGTGCAATCCCACACTTGTTTTTTGCTTGCCTATTTTGCTAGGTTCACTAAATGCTAAAACTGACCTGCCATTATGATTCTCCAGGTCATTACGAGTTCATAGACACCTAACATGACTAGGTTATTTTTCACCTAAGTGGTGAAAAAAAATTCCAAACTTTGCAAAAAACAAAACAAAACAAAATTGCGCCATTTTCCGATACCCGTAGCGTCTCCATTTTTCGTGATCTGGGGTCGGGTGAGGGTTTATTTTTTGCGTGCCGAGCTGGCGTTTTTAATGATAGCATTTTGGTGCAGATACGTTCTTTTGATCGCCCGTTATTGCATTTTAATGCAATGTCGTGGCGACCAAAAAAACGTAATTCTGGCGTTCCGATTTTTTTTCTCGTTACGCCGTTTTGCGATAAGGTTAATGCTTTTTTTTTATTGCTAGATCGGGCGATTCTGAACGCGGCGATACCAAATATGTGTAGGTTGGGGTTTTTTTTTATTGATTTATTTTGATTGGGGCGAAAGGGGGGTGATTTAAACTTTTATGTTTTTTTTATTTTTTTCACATTTTTAAAAACTTTTTTTTTTTACTTTTGCCATGCTTCTATAGCCTCCATGGGAGGCTAGAAGCAGGCACAGCCCGATCGGCTCTGCTATGCAGCAGCGATCATAAGATCGCTGTTACACAGCAGAATTGCAGGTGTGCTGTGAGCGCCGACCACAGGGGGGCGCTCACAGCCACCGGCAATCAGTAACCATAGAGGTCTCCAGGACCTCTATGGTTACCTTCCTGATGCATCGCCGACCCCCGATCATGTGACGGGGGTCGGCGATGCGCTCATATCCGGCCGCACGGCCGGATGCGGTAGTTAAATGCCGCTGTCTGTGTTTGACAGCGGCATTTAACTAGTTAATAGCGGCGGGTGATCGCGATTTCACCCGCCGCTATTGCGCGCACATGTCAGCTGTAAAAAACAGCTGACATGTCGCGACTTTGATGTGCGCTCACCGCCGGAGCGCACATCAAAGCGGGGGTCCCGACATGTGACATACTATACCGTCACATGTCGGGAAGGGGTTAAGATTATTATGCAGGAAAATAGGGAAATTTTGAATTTTCAACAAATGTGTATTGGTAAACCTGATTACAGACCTGTTGAACCAATGTCAGCCATTTTATTCATTGTGTCTGCATAGTTTGTACTAATTGAAGTCTCTTTCTCTTGTTGCAGTAATTTTGTGGAGAGAATTTACACTTTGAAAATGCCTCGTAAATGTGCAAATATTGTTAACAATTTTTGTTACGTGTGTGGTTATGTGACATTTGCCAACCAAAGAAGACCAATTACTCCACTTGTGAAGACTGCTTACCATCATTACTTTGGTGTAAAGGTTGGTGATCAGGAGAAGCCCTGGGCTCCACACATTTGCTGCAATAGTTGTTCAGTAAATCTGGTTGCATGGTTGAAGAATAAAGGACGTTCTATGCGTTTTGGTGTGCCAATGATTTGGAGGGAGCCAAGAAATCATGTAGACGACTGCTATTTCTGCATGGTTGCTCCTCTTCAGCATGGCATGTCAAGAAAAAAGAAGGGGACTATTGAGTACCCTAACATCCCCTCGGCTATAAGACCAGTCCCACATGGGAAAGATCTTCCCGTTCCTCGCCCTCCAAAGGAATATGTACTGGAATCAGATCAGGAGGAAGAATCGCCCGGAAGTTCATCACAAGATCTTGAATATGATTCACAGTCTGCATCAAATGAACCACATTTGCTTTCTCAGGGTGAACTCAATGATCTGATACGCGACCTGGACCTGTCGAAAGAAAAGGCAGAGCTTCTGGCTTCAAGATTAAAACAATGGAACTTTCTACTGTACAATGTTAAAGTGACTGCCTATAGGCATCGACAAAGAGATTTACATGTTTATTTTAAAAAGCAAGACAATCTCGTTTTCTGCACCAGTGTTGATGGTTTAATGTCCGCTATGAATGTTCAGTACAACCCACTAGATTGGAGACTTTTCATCGACGGTTCAAAGGTTAGTTTAAAAGCTGTACTATTGCACAATGGAAATGTTCTTCCTTCCGTTCCTGTAGGCCATGCTGTTTGCATGAAAGAAACCTACAACAATATGAAACTGCTTCTGGACGCAATAAAATACAGTGACCACCAATGGCAGATCTGTGCAGACTTGAAAGTGGTTGCAATATTGTTAGGCATGCAGTTGGGATACACAAAATATTGCTGTTTCCTATGTGAGTGGGACAGCCGTGCTAGATCTTCTCACTACAATATAAAAGTGTGGCCTACAAGGGACAAAATGTGTCCTGGAATTAAGAATGTTCAACACTGTCCACTTGTTGAACGCAGTAAAATCATTCTGCCGGCGCTACACATTAAACTTGGTCTTATGAAAAATTTTGTTAAGGGAATGAACCAAGAAGGAAATGCTTTTAAGTACCTCAGAGGGAAGTTTCCACAACTCAGTGATGCTAAAGTGAAAGAAGGTGTCTTCATTGGTCCTCAAATTCGTGACCTACTTAGGGATGGAAATTTTGACGAGATCCTACAAGGCAATGAGAAGGCGGCATGGCAAGCCTTCAGAGATGTTGTACGTGGCTTCTTGGGAAACAGACGAGTTGATAACTATGTTGATATTGTGAATAACCTTCTTACGAAGTATCATAAATTAGGCTGCAACATGTCATTAAAAATACACTTTCTGGACTCTCATCTGGATTTCTTCCCGGACAATTGTGGTGCAGTAAGCGATGAGCATGGTGAGCGATTCCACCAAGATATTTTAAATATGGAACAAAGATATCAGGGCAAGTGGAATGCTTCCATGCTTGCAGACTACTGTTGGACATTAATCAGAGATGTACCAGAAGAAAACTTCAATAGACAAGCAAAAAGAAAGCGTTCTCGTGAATAGGTCTTGTCTGAACTGTTGTGTTCAGTTAATGTATTGTGTTCTTGCTATTTTAATCATATTTTAAACAATATTTCAAGTTTGAACATGACATTTGTGTGCAATTTATACTCTTGTAATGAATGCTTCTCGCTACCTACAGCACATACATCCATGGCGTGTATCTAAAAAACGAGAGCTAATTAAACAATTCTGTGGGTATATTTGAGTTTCTCGACCCAAAATTAGTAATATTTGCCTATTTTCATCAAAGAAACATAAAAAAAGTTGTTTTTTGTTGGCCTGTGTAATAATTCAAAATCGGTGAGAAATTGGAGTTCACAGAAAAAAAACGTTAAATCCTTTTTTCGCCTTCAAAACCAGGCCAAATTCTACAATTCTGACCGGGGTCACTTTATAAGGTAATAACTCTGTAACACTTCAAAGGATCCCACTGATTCTGAGAAGTTTTTTCATGACATATTGTACTTCATGACAGTTGTAAAATTTCTTCGATATGACTTGCGTTTATTTGTGAAAAATAAATGGAAATTTGACAAAAATTTGGGAAATTTGTCAATTTTCAAACTTTTAATTTTTATGCCCTTAAATCAGAGCGTTATGCCACACAAAAAAAGTTAATAAATAACATTTTCCCCATGTTTACTTTACATCAGCACAATTTTGGAAACATAATTTTTTTGTTAGGAAGTTATAAGGGTTTAAAGTTGACTTCTCTTTTTTACAACAAAATTTACAGAATCATTTTTTTAAGGACCACATCACATTTGAGGTGACTTTGAGGGGTCTATGTGACAGAAAATACCCAAGTGACACCATTTTAAAAACTGCATCCCCCAAGGTCCTCAAAACACATTCAAGATATTTATTAACCCTTCAGGTACTTCAATGGAACGGAAGCAATGTGCAAGGAAAAAAAATGAACATTTACTTTTTTCATTAAATTTTTACTTATTTTCACTAATTTTACTTAAAAAAATGTATTTTCACAATAGCAACAGAAAAATAGCCCCCAAAATTTGTAGCACAATTTCTGCTAATTTCTCCTAAACATTCCAAGGGAAGGGAAGGAGCGCCATTTGACTGTTTGAATGCAAAATTTGCTGTAATTTGCCGTAATAATTGCCATGTTGCGTTTCGAGATCCCCTGATGTGCCTAAACAATGGAATCCCCCCACATCACTGCTCTAGAGGAGATCTGCATGGAGGAATGGGCCAACATACCACCAACAGTGTGCTCCAACCTTGTGAAGACTTACAGAAAACTTTTGACCTCTGTCATTGCCTACAAAGGACATCTAACAAAATATTGAGATGAACTTTTGTTAATGACCAAATACTTATTTTCCACCATAACTTGCAAAATAAATCTTGCCAAATCACACTGTCATGCTCCAGACCGGGTTTTGAATCCTGTTTTCCCTTTTTCTCGGTCTGTTCATGTCACGAGTTAACCTTTCTCAGCCTCTGTCTGGGTTCAAGTTGACTATTTATCGCTGCTCCTTCCTGCAGGCGATGTCAGTTATAGTTTTTGCCTAATGCTGCTGTAGCTGACTCTGATTGCTCTGATTGGTCCTGCTGTGTTTGCTGTCTGAACCTGTGTCTCTGTTTTTCCCTGTTCCTGTCTTGACTCAGTGTTTCCCTTTAGTCTGCAGACTCCCTGGTTTCGACTTGGCTTGTATCCTGACCTGTTTGTCACGGGAAGACTAGGTGAGCGAGAGCAAATATCCCGGGCCCCTGCAGTTTCCCTCAGACTAGGGAAATCCTGACTGACCCTCTACCTGGAGTTTACACTGATGGTGTGCATGTCCAGGCCTCGAACCTCACCCTGACTCCTGTTTTAACCCTAGGCTGATACCTCCGCCCTCCACCCAGTGAAGAGGTAATATTCCAATACCCACAGTTAGCACAGACAAGGATAAAGGAAAATATACATCACGCCGCAGTCACTCAGGAATATACTATAAATGTGCAGGGCAAAATAAATACAAATATAGGAAGGAGTAAATAAGACAGAGGAAAATACACCACCAGCAATGAATCTCCAACAACCAGCTCTCCACTCCAGACCGAGATAACAACGCACAAGACAGAAGCTATAATAGGCGACGCCCAATGAACAGGAAAACTATTTAAAGGCCATGGGAATGGCCCAGCTTCCAATCTGAGGATTAGGAAAATTAACCCCGGAACAGCTAGATAAAATCTAGCAGACGCCAATGAGCCAATAGTGGTCAAAAGCAGAATTACCGCTGTCTGTAGGACGACCTGGTCTGAACAGCGTCCGACATGACACTGTTTCTGTCCTTTGTCTTTTGGCTTATCCGCTCCTGACCGTTACGGACCCCCTGGCCTGTCTCTGACCGCGAGTTTGCTTATTCCTTTGGTACTGCGCTACAGTCTAGGATTTGACCCGGCTTGTTTAACTATTCTGCTGCCACCTGTGGTAGCCTCACTGCTGCACTGCAGGTAAGCTCTGTTGCATGACACAGACAAGGTGATTTTCTGGATTTGTTTTCTCATTTTGACTCTCATAGTTGTGGTCTATCAATGATGTGAATCACAGGCCTATCTCTTCTTTTTAAATGGGAGAACTGGCACAATTGGTGGCTGACTAAATACTTTTTTTTCCCAACTGTATAGACAGACAAAACAAAAATTAGGTATCATAGATCTGTAAAGGCTATCAGCCTATATCTGCAGGATTTTATTTTAAAAAGACATAGAGGAGATCACTCACAGTAACATCAATTGCAAAAATGCAACTCACAGTATTATCAATTGCATATAACAGATATTAGTAGTGAAACAGTGGAAACACTCGACAAGGGACCCCATTTTGGAAACTAGACCCCCAAGGAATTTATCTAGAGGTGTGGTGAGCACCTTGAACCCTCAGGTGCTTCACAGAAAATTATAACGTTGATGTGTGAAAATAAAAAAAAATTACATTTTTTCCACAAAATTTATATTTTAGCTCCAATTTTTTTTAATTTTCACTAGGGTATGTAGAGGAAAACCACTGTTTGGGTTCACGGAAGGGCTGTGAAGGGAAGGAGTGACGTTTTGGAATGCAGACTTTGATGGAATGGTGGAATAGTCTGCGGGTGTCATGTCACGTTTAGAGAGCCCCTGGTATGCCTAAACAGTGGAAATGAACCACAATTGACCCCATTTTGGAACTGATCTACTGTTTCCTGGTATGGGAATTTTATAATGTAGTGGCATATGTAAGTTGGGTAGAGTGCATCAGTGTTTTGTCTTTTTCAAGTGGTGTCCTTGTGTATTCCCCTTCTGTAACACACTCAGCACCGCATTTGCGACCTAACCTTTTTACTTTTTTGTGCTTTGAGGAACCTCCCGGGTGAAATATTGTCCCGATACAATAAGAGGTTAAACAAATTCCAAACTTTGCTTAAAAAAAAAAAAGCTAAATTTTCCGATAACCGTAGCGTCTTCATTTTTTGTGATCTGGAGTCGGGTGAGGGTTTATGTTTTGCGTGCCAAGCTGACATTTGTAATGATACCATTTTGGTGCAGATGTGTTCCTTTGATCGGCTGTTATTGTATTTTAATGCAATGTTGCGGCGACAAAGAAAACGTAATTCTGGTGTTTTGATTTTTTTTTTCACTATGCCGCTTAGCGATCAAGTTAATCCTTTTTTTATTGATAGATCGGGCAATTCTGAACGCGGCGATTCCAAATATGTGTAGGTTTCATTTTTTTTAAATTGTTTTATTTTGAATGGGGCGAAAGGGGAGTGATTTGAATTTTATATTTTTTTTATTTTTTTCATATTTTTTAAAACATTTTTATTTTACTTTTGCCATGCTTCAATAGCCTCCATGGGAGGCTTGAAGCTGGCATAGCCTGATCGGCTCTGCTACACAGGAGCGATGCTCAGGTCACTCCTATGTAGCTGAATGACAGCATTGCTATAAGCACCGACAACAGGGTGGTGCGCACAGCAATCTGGCATCAACAACCATAGAGGCCTTTAGGAGACCGCTGGTTGACATGCCGATGCATTGCTGACCCCCGATCACGTGACGGGGATCAGCGATGCGTGCATTTCTGGCCCAATGGCCGGAAAGGCTATTTAAATGGCGCTGTCATAGTTTGACAGCAGCATTTAACTTGTTAATAGGCGCGGGTGGCTCGCGATTCTGCCCCGCCTATTATGTGCACATATCAGCTGTTCAAAACAGCTGACATGTCCCGGCTTTGATGCGGACTCATCACCGGAGCCCACATCAAAGCAGGGGATCTGTCCTCGGACGTACTATTCCGTCCGAGGACAGAAAGGGGTTAAGGTACGACATACCGGCCTGGCCTGCACATCATGATAGCACAAAATTGTTGTGCATTGCCATCTGTACGATGTGCATGGCCAGCTTCTCGCACCACACCTTGGCTTTTCTCATGGCTCTGTAAGGCTGGAGGAGTTGATCAAAAAGATCCACTCCCTTCATGTTCTTGTTGTACCCCAGTACACAGTGTGGTTTGTGGCCTATGTAGGGGAACCTCATACAGTGGTGGGGGTGCTGCCATCACCATGTATGGTGGTCAAGAAAAGGACATCCCTCTTGTTCTTGTAATTGAACACTAGCAAATTGTTGTTTCATTGGGCTCTGCTCTCACCCTTTCTGAGCAGCTGCTTAATTAGCGTTTTAGGCAGACCTCTCTGATTTTTGCGTACAGTACCGTAGGCTGCAGTAGCTCGCGCAAAGAGGGACTTGAAAAGTGGGATGCTGGTATAAGGCTATGTGTACACGTTCAGGATTTTTAGCATTTTTTAGTGGTTTTTTTGGACGTTTTTAGCCGAAAAAATGCTAAAAAAAGCTTACATAAGCATCCCATCTTTTTTAATGCATTCCGCATTTTTTGTGCACATGCTGCGTTTTTTTCCGCGGCGGAATCATATTCTGAAAAAAAACCAGCATGTTCATTCTTTGTGCGGAATCGCGGCGATTCCGCACACATAGGAATGCATTGATCTGCTTACTTTGGGCATGGGGCTATGTGAGTCAGTGAACAGCGCTCGACGGCTGTAGAAGGCAAGTATGATTCTTTTTTTCCGTGTCGACACTAACTCAATTTAGTAAAAATACTGTATTAGACGACGATTACAACAGTATATTTTACTGTCCCTAATCTAAATTATTTATTTATTTATTTATAAAAAAAAACAAAAAAAAAAAACAACATTAAAAACACTTTTTTTTTTTTAATAAAGGAGGGTAATACAGTAATCCTCTTCAGGTGTCCGATTCTTCTGCTTCCTCAGGAGCCTGACAGGAATACCTCCACCTGCTTCCTGGAGCCCAATTCCCAGTTGCCTGGGCTGTAAGTGACCCAGCTTTGGGTTGTGCCGGAGCCATGACAAGTAAAAATGGGCGACAGCTCCCTGTGTCTCGTACATCATTGCCTGCTCTAGCATAGGAGGTGGGAAACCTCTCTTGTCTCTTCTCAAGCCTCTATGAGTAGTCTCTCCCATGCCTGTTCATTTCTCAAGAAGGGTTCATCCTGTTACCTTCCTTCTGGGATCACACCCACACATACCAGCGATGTTGACGCTCCATTTTGAGGAACGTGACCCTGGTTCCAGTCATCAGCTCTTGCAGACTTCAAGGATGCCCACTTGTTGAACGAGTTGTGATGACAGGTCCTAAACTCTTCGATCGACCCCCTTCTCCGCTGTGGGTCGTATGTAACAGACTCCCCCAGGGATGCCAACTGTCGATACGTTGCAACTAGCGGTCCCGCTAGCATTTCTCCAGCCCTGGTCCTGGCTCGCCTCCTTAACTCTTCGAAGCAGCCTAGGCCCTGTAGTCTGCTCACTATCTGCTGGTCACTGGCTCTCCTGTCTGCAGTCCGCAAGAATCCCAGCGGTGAAGGCTGCAGCCTGGGTGGTTCTGGGAAAGTGGCCTCTTCTGGACCACAGGCCACTGCCACCTCTGCTATCGTGCCAACATGGTCTTGCTCTGATATTCCTCCGGTTGCTCTCTCGGGAGACTTGCATTATTCTGCCAATCTTTGATGCCTTGTCATCTAGGCATGCTACACTAATAGAGCCATATACTTTGCAATCCTGTGTGAACATGCCACATACAGACTATTTGTTTGCACCTGTGTATTTGCCATCTTAACTTGGGTCCGCTGTACCTTGGTTAGTGCAATTGTTGGAGGCCTTGAACAGGTAAGCATCTCTGCCTGTATACTGGTGTTTTTTTTTGTTTAGAATAGCGGAGGTTTTTCCTCTTATGGTGTTTTTTTAGATTAGGACTGCCAATATGTAAGGACCCTTGACGCGGGTTGGCAGCTTAAATATTGTGGCCATAATATGACCAATACCTTGCATACATTGTTATGTTTTTGGTGCACTCTATATTTTTCCAGGGTGCGGCTGGGCCCTAGATGGCTCTGTACACTGTGGCCTCTGTTCACACAGGATGCATCATGGTGAGCCCGCTACATGGCGTCATTAATAGGCTTAGAGCCATATACTTTGCAATCCTGTGTGAACACGCCACATACAGACTATTTGTTTGCACAGGGGCACCAGGCGGCCAATTCCTGATTGTAGGGTGGTTGCATTATCGGTATTATTGCACCTGTGTATTTGCCATCTTAACTTGGGTCCGCTGTACCTTGGTTAGTGAAATTGTTGGAGGCCTTGAACAGGTAAGCATCTCTGCCTGTATACTGGTGTTTTTTTATTGGGGGGGGGGGTTTGTTAAGCATGCTACACTGTATAGATGACTAATTTAATCCAATTTTTTTAATGCTTTTTTGGAGTGCTAGATACCACCGAAATGTACCACTTAATACTCTATGGCTGAGTTATTGAATACAGATGAATTTTTTAACACTCTTTTGGAGCATTATATACCACAGAAATGTACTACAGAGGACACAATACTCTATGGATGATTAATTGGATACAGAAAAATGTTTCAATGCTTTTTAGGTGTGTTATATACCACCGGAATGAACTAATACTCTACGGATGACTAATTGAATACAGAAAAAAAATTCAACTTTTTTTTTTTAGTCTTAAACACCTCTTAAATGTACCACAAAGCAAGTAATACGCTATGGCTGTGTAATTGAATACAGAAAAATAATTGCACTCTTATTTGGAGTGTTATATTCCAACCAAAATGTAACAGAAGGCACGTAAAACTATGTGGATGAGTAATGGTATCCAGATACATTTTTTAATGCTTTTTTAGTGTATTATGCCACAGAAATCTACACCAGAATACAGAATACTCTATGGATGAGTAAGTGAATACAGAACAGTTTTTCAATGCTAGTTTGGAGGGTTATATACCCCTGAAATGTACCCCAGAACATGTAATAATCTATGGATGAGCAATATAATACTGAAAAATTTTTGAACAATTTTTCTGATGGTTATATACCACCAAAATGTACCCCATAACATGTAATACTCTATGGATGAGCAATATAATACCAATACATTTTTGAACAATTTCTTGAGGGTTATATACCATTGAAATGTACCCCACAACACATAATACTCTAATGATGAGCAATCTAATACCGATACATTTTTTAACTATTTTTTTGAGTTTTATATACCACCTAAATGTACCATAGAGGATGTAATACTGTATGGATGAATAACTGAATCCAGATACATTTTTCAATGCTTTTTGGGAGGGTTATAAAGCACTGTAATGTAACAAGAACCACGTTACAGTGTATGGATGAATTAGGCTACTTTCACATTAGCGTCGTGCACTGTACGTCGCAATGCGACATTGCGGCGCACCGACGCATACTGTGGAAGTGCCGCACAACGGGGGCAGCGGATGCTGTTTTTCAACGCATCCACTGCCCCATTGTGAGGTGCGGTGAGGAGGGGTTCCGGCCCCGCATGCGTGATCGGAAATCCTGGACACGACGCACCAAAAAACGTTACATGCAACGTTTTTTGGTGGCATTGGTATGACGCAACACGACACAACCGTCGCACGACGGTTGCGACGTGTGGCAATGCGTCACACTGCGTCGCTAATGCAAGTCAATGGAGAAAAAAACGCATCCTGCAAGCACTTTTGCAGGATGCGTTTTTTCTACAAAACGAAGCATAGCGACGTGCAGTGCATGACGCTAGTGTGAAAGTCGCCTTATTGAATACATAAAAAGTCTTGGAAGGGTTTTTCAAGTTTTATAAAGCACCATAATGTAACAGATAATGTATTATAGAGTATGGATAAATCATTGGATCCATAAAAAGTTTTGGAAGGGTTTTTCAAGTTTTATATAGAGTTTTTTTTACAAGTTTGATATAGCATTGTAATCCAAGAAGTATCGTTTCTCCTTGTGGAGAGTGACATGTTAAGCATGTCAAGGTGAGGAGATTTAAAGCCGCAATGCTCCTCTGGGAAATATGCAAGTTGTCTCTTCAGTGTGGAAGAGGACTAGAACTCTAGTGCCACCTATTGGAAGTAGCTTCCATGGTAAGCATGATGTCGTTAATTGCGATAGATAGGTCAGGTAAGGAAGATCCATGAGATGGAGGAAAGAAGATGAGTTTAGATTTGTCCATATTGAGTTTGAGGAAGCGAGAGGAGAAGAAGGAAGATAAGGCTGATAGACACTCCGGGTTTCTGGACAGCAGAGAGGTGACATTTGGGCCAGAAAGGTAGATCTGAGTGTCATCAGCATAAAAGTGGTACTGGAATCCATGGAACTTTGAGTTGTCCCAGGCCAAGTGTATAGATTGAGAAGAGTGAGGGTCCTAGAACTGAGCCTTGGGGGACTCCAACATAGAGAGGGTGGGATGAGGAGGTAGTGTAAGGAATTGGAGACGCTGAATGTGCGGTTGGAAAGATATGAGGAGATCCAGGATAGGGCGGGGTCTTTGAAGGAGGAGAGGATCTGTAGTAGGAGCCAGTGGTCAACTGTGTCAAAAGCAGAGGACAGGTCTAGGAGGAGGAGTATAGAGTATTGTCTCTTAGCCTTGGCTGTAAGTAGGTTGTTAGTAATTTTGATCAGGGTTGACTCAGTTGAGTGATGGGGCGGAAACCAGATTGTAGATTGTCAAAGAGCAAGTTAGATGAGAGGTGGGAGGAAAGTTCAGTGTGGACGTGCTGCTCCCAAGAGTTGGGAAGCGAATGGGAGCAGTGATATTGGGTGATAGCTAGACATAGCAGTTGAATCGAAGGTTGGCTTTTTAAGGATAGGCGTGACTGTGGCATGCTTGAAAGCAGAAGGGAAGGTACCAGAAGATAGTGGTAGGTTGAAGAGGTGGGTTAGGGATGGGATAAGAGTAGCGGTGAGGTTGGGGAAGAGGTGGGATGGGATAGGGTCGAGCGCACAGGTGGTGAGGTGCGATTTGGAGAGGAGACAATTAAGCTCCCCTTCAGTGATGTTGGATAGGGAGGTTATGGGGTTTGGGCATTGGTCTGGTATACAAAGGGGTTGTGGTGGTTGAACAATGAAGACTTGCCTTGTTTGGTCGATCTTATTTTTAAAGCGTGTGGCAAAGTCCTCAGCATAGATGAGGGAGATCGGAGGGGGCAGTGGGGGGTGGAGGAGGGAGTTAAAACTTTTGAATAACTGTTTGGGGTTGTAGGATAGGGAAGATATGAGGGTTGTGAAGTATGCCTGTTTAGTAGAGGTGAGAGCAGATTTGAAAGCGAGTGTTGCCTGTTTGAATGCAGTGAATCGTCTTGATTATGTGTTTTCTTCCAACGCCGCTCTGCAACCCTGGACACTTGCCGGAGCTTTTTAGTGGTGTCATTGTGCCAGGGTTGTCTGTTGATACGTCGCACTCCACCATGAACGAGAGGGGCGACCACATCAATAGCTGATACGAGAGTGGCATTGTAGAAAGCAGTAGCACTGTCTGTGTCATGGAGTGAGGATATGGATGCCAGGGGTAGAATAGAGTCAGAAAGCGTGTGCGTGTCTAGGTGTGCAAGGTTTCTGCAGGGGTGCGCATGTTGCTGGACATGGGTGAAAGGTGAGGAGGACAGGGATGAAAAAGTGAGCAGATGGTGGTCAGATAGAGGGAGCGGGGAGGTGGTGAAGTTAGATAGAGAGCAGAGACAGGTGAAGACCAGGTTTAATGTATGTCAGTCTGTGTGGGTGGCTGAGGAGGATCACTGAGCAGGTCCAAAAGATGAAGTAAGGGACAGGAGTTTGGAGGCTGTTGACTGAAGAGTATCATTGGGGATGTTGAAGTCACCAATGATGATAGTGGGGATGCCAGTGGAAAGAAAGTGAAGAAGCCAGGTGGAAAATTGATCAATAAAGGCAGTGGCCGGGCCCAGAGGTCGGTATATGATGACCACTTGAAGGTTGGAGGGAGAGTAGATGCGGACAGTGTGGACTTCAAAAGAGGGGAGGATAAGGGATGGTAGAGGTGGGATAGGGTTAAAGGTGCAGTTAGAAGAAATGAGAAGACCCACTCCTCCACTATATCTGTTGCCGGGGCGAGGGGTGTGGGTGAAATGTAGGCCACCGTAACACAGCGCAGCAGGGGAGGCGGTGTCAGAGGGTGTTCGCCATGTTTCTGTGAGGCCAAGGAAGGCATGCTTGTGAGAAAGAAAAAGGTCTTGAATCACATGAAGTTTATTGCAGATTGAGCAGGCATTCCAGAGTGCTCCAGAGAGGGGGAGCAGGGGCGTGGGCGTCAGGAGCACGGGTTTTATGTTGGAAAGATTGCGGTAGTTCATATTAGATAGGGAGTAGTAGGAGGGGTAGTAATGGGAGGTATGAGCTGTGGTGGTCCAGGATTGGGAGATATGTTGCCAGCAGTGAGGAGAAGCATAGAAAGGGAGAGCAGGTGGGAGGAGAGTGGGCGGCTTGTTTTATATTTTATTAGGACAGATTTGAGGTTGAGGAGCAGGTCAGCAGAGGAGGACAGGTGGGTAGGTAAGAGGGAAGGAGAGATGATTATTTAGTTAGAGGGTGCTGAGGTTTGGGGATAGCGAAGGAGAGTGAGGATTAGTGGAGCAAACACTGTAAGGGCATATGTAAACATGGTGAAGGAGTAAGATGGGTTAATAGAAAAGATAGATCCAAGTAATAGGAAGTACTTACCCAAGCAGACACCCAAAAGAGACAGATACATAGTGTGGAAAATAACTGCAGCTTCACGATACTTTAGCTGCAGTGATACTTTTGCTGCATGGAGATGCGTGCAAGACCCCACATTCGTGCACCCCTTAGAATACTACTAAATTTATAGGACTAATTAGAGGATCAGGTGAGAGGGACTGTGGGAGCTGATTTGGGATAAACTAGCAATTCGCTAGCACACCGGGGAGGTTAGATGATCAAAGGTGCTGGGCCTGGCTGCATCCATATGCTGTAACACCTTGCACCAGATAACATCTAGAATGACCCCCACCATGGATATACAGCAGTAGGTATTGAATACAATGCAACAAATGAATTTAGCAAACATTCAGCAAGCACTGTTATATACCCTTAAAGGGAATGTTACAGGATGATAAGGAGCAGATGATAGCAAGCAGAGATTGTACCATTAAAGGGAATGTTGCAGGATGATAAGCAACAGATGACAGCAAGTAGAGATTGTACCTGTGTGAAGAGAGGAGATGGAGTACATATCTTTACTATATATCTAGTTAATCATGGGTGAAACATTATATTACTGGAAATTCACGCTATGTGATGTAATGAAGTTTGTATTTGCGTATTCAGTAGTTCTGAAGATTCATTTCTAACCAATTATCCGGCTAATATCAGCTTTACCTGCAGAATAAAGGGATAATTGTGCATAAATAAATGGCTAGTGGTTTATGTTTGAGATCTCAACGGTAATATGTGTGTATATAATAGAACTCAGTACTTTGAATAAAGCTGGAAAAAAACCTATTTTGTGTTTGAAGGTCCTGGCAGAAATATAAGCAAATTTACTAAGTCCATAAATTGTAGGTCTGTATTGTGTTTTGCGCTACAGATTTATCATTGCAGGTGTTATGACCTCATAATGGAATGTATTACCTTCTATGCAATATTGGAGCCTGTAACCGATGAGAGACTGCAGTCATATATCAGGTTTAGGTATGACTATGTGTAATATGGCAAAAAATGAAAGCCTGAAATATTTTTGAGCATTTACATAGACAAACAATAAGCATGAATCCTGCTGAATGTAGGACAGTTTCCATCAATTTGAAGCTTGGAAAAGTATTTTTCCACTTTATGCAATCACATATCTTTCTCTAATGTTCTTAAAAGGTAGTTATTCAGGGGTTTTACACTCTCATTTCAGTGTATTAATGTGGGCATGACTTCTGAATTCAGAGATGAAAAGCTGTATATACAGTAGAGTAGCCGATGATCTAAAGTGAGTTCTCCTGACTTTTCATCAATGACCAAAATTTGGGTAGATATGTTGCATTTAACATGATCAATTCTTTATTCACAAACAAGTTAGTCTGGCAGTGACTTTTTTCACTCTATCCATTGAAATAAACATTCAAGCTCAGGAAGCAATGTTTCTACGAAAGGCCCCTGGGACTGTTATAGGCAAGGACTCACTGAATCAGGTTCATAACGACACACATGGACACATATGACCCTACATCTAGTAGATTCAGGAGTAATGTTGCACATGCACACCCACAACACTCAATTCTTTGTAACTGGCCCTGGCGTGGAAAGGGCGGCCCACTCACATGACTACTGCCAGCTTACAAGTGGTGCAGGTGGCAGTATACAAACCTTTTGAATGGAGAAATCAGAGAAATTGATACCTGTGGCACTGATAAGATGGTGTACAACGTCATGAGCCCCAAGATGGCGGACAGCTTTGCGAATTCTGAGGCTGCCGTCACACTAGCAGTATTTGGTCAGTATTTTACATCAGTATTTGTAAGCCAAAACCAGGAGTGGAACAATTAGAGAAAAAGGATAATAGAACCACATGCACCACTTCTGCATTTATCACCCACTCCTGGTTTTGGCTTGCAAATACTGATGCAAAATACTGACCAAATACTGCTAGTGTGACGGCAGCCTAAGATGGTGGACAGAAGTGCGGATCCAAAGATGGTGACATCCTGTGGTCTGAGGTGGAGAAGTTCGGCCCATCGTGGGAGTGAATGGAGCTTGAAGGCGCAAAGATGTGCCCAGCCCATCGGAGTGATGACATCGAAGGTGAGGTGTACCAAGCCAAGGACTAGCCTAAAAGAGGTGGAGTGTTGTGGAAGGGGGTGCGATCAAGAAAGAAAGGTGACCCATCAAGTCAAAAACATCAAGTGGAGGCAAAACAGTAGGTGGAGTCATGGAGAGTGACGGAAGAAGTGGCAGTCATGTCACGAGTACCGCTTCTGGAAGGACAGAGCCAGTTGAGCATGAAAAGTGTGGTCAGTGACTGGCCAGCGCTATTATGTCCACAGCACAGGACCGGAGCAGATGTGCTAACAGCGATGGATTCAGCTCACCTCAGGAACACTGTTGCCGGAGAAGTCGCAATGAAAGTTCCTATGGAAAAGGAAGTGCTCCCCCTCGTGAGCCCCAGGCCACAGCAAGAGGTGACCAACCGGAAGATGTGACCGTAGGCCAGGCAACTCCTCTTTCAGTCCCTGTGCAGTAGCAGGTGATATCCCAGCCCAAGGTTGGGCTCTACCAGCATGAGATCCATATCCAATACTGGAATCGGATGCCTGCCGAAGACCGAGTGCCAGCCCTCATTGATACTGCCGCATCAGGTCATTCAACATCAGCTAGACTGACCTTGCCAAAGGTGGCCAGTAAAGCGCACCCTTAGAAATGTGTGAGAGCCCTAGGGAAGGAGAAGCAGAGGAAGACAGGGGTACCTCGAGTCACTTGCCTCTTCCCCTGAAAAGGGCCTGGCCTAATGAGTTCAACTGGAGCCAAAGAATATGGGACCCTTCACCTCCAGTAGACAAAAATGCCATGGGAGGAACCAAACGTCGTGAAGGAGAGATAGAGGCGGATGCTCTGACCTGGGAATTTATGTCCGGCCCAAAAAGGGCACTGTTTGACGAGCAGTGTACCAGCAGTCAGTGTTTAGTTTCCCTGTAGCATCACCACAGGGGAAATGAAGCATTACACAGTATTCTTTGAAATCAATGTGTTTCCTGCATTGTGCTCTCCACTCTGGCCAAAAGGTGGACTTTCCATAAACTGAGAATTCACTAATAGTTTAAAGAGAACCTGTCAGCATGATTTTGTAATGTAAAGTAAAGACATGGCTGTAATGGTGCTGTAATACTGATTACTTTGGTGAAGAAATCCGCTTTTTGGGTTTTCTTTAATCACCATTTTAAGTTTTTTGCTAATTAGGTATCGGTGCACACAGGCGGCAATGTGCACTGGATTTTCTAATTTTCTGTGATTCTCCAGCCCCTCCACCTGCCTGAGATCTTTGAATGACAGGTCACTGCTGAAATATCAAACAGAGGGGCAGATCATTCAATGTCTGAAGGAAGCAGAGGGGCCGGGGAATCACAGACAAGGAGGAAAAGACCCAGTGCACAGTCCGGCCTCTGTGCACCAAAATCTAATTAGCAGAAAACTTCCAATGGTGATTAAAGAATAACAGCAAAGTGGATTTCTTCACGAAAGGTATCAATGTAAACAGTATTACCGAGCTATTAAAGCCATGTCTTTACTTTACTTTACAAAATCGTACAGTGTTCTCTTTAAATGTAAATAGGTTTTTTAAACCAGACACTCCATTTGGATAAAATGAAAATTCTAAAGTTGTAAACCCCGCAATCGTGCAATTATGTATCATATGATAATACACAGCAGGGCTGTACAATCTGCCGATGCTTTATTTTATTCACAACAATTAACTTTGCTAATGATACCCAGAGCACCATTATGTGATGCTCCGGGCCACAGAGAAGCCCTGATACAGAGCCACAACAGATGCCATGTATAATTTCCAACAGTAGTATCGAAAATTAACAGAAATCCTAAATTTATTAGCATTTATACCAGTACCAATATCTATATAACCCCAGGTTTCTTGCCTTTAATTTGAAATCATGAGCAGAAAATGACAGTCATAGATAGGGCTGGGGGCGTCCTCACCCCTATCTTCAGGTGCTGAAATATCTCATTAATTTCCTTGGCACCATCACCGAATGCATTTTCGGAGATGGCACCAAAGTGGGAGTATTCAGGAAAAAGCTCAGTGGAATTTATTCCCTTTATGATAACCTGATGAAATTTCCTTATTTCCTTCTCGCGAGCTGGTCGAGCCTCATCTCTTGCTTTTCCTTATTTGCTATAAATCAGCTGGCGATGTTAATGGTGCTGCCCAAGTGACTACGCTCAGGAAGCTTCATCCAACATCCAAAGATTACTGGGGCGTGAAACCTATTTCTGCAATCTGGAAAGACCCGTTCTACTGAGAGCGACTGAGTGTGGAGCATTGGAGGACACACTTTCGACTCTTAATTCCCCAGCATCCCCTCTCACAGCCAGCAAAGTCAATGTTCTGTGGAAAGGAATAGTAAACAGCCAGAGAGTGTGAAAACAAGAAGAGCATTCCTAATGCCAAGAGCATCTGCCAGCCAAGGATTCCTAGGTCACAACACAATGGATATGTAATTGCATTTTATTTTGTGTTCTCTAATTTAAATGTTGCTTTTCAAATATAAATAATCATTTCTAATTAGCCCGATCTCGCTTCTTCATCATAAAATTGGCAGCATAAATACAATTCTGTTACAATGGAGCCACGTAAACGTGATATTTCATGTCACCATTGGATTAAATTAAATAGACTGTAATGTTGATGACCTTTATATTATATTAACACCATAGAAATAATGTGTTTGTAATCTGTTACTATGGGCATGGAAAGGTCAGCATGGGAGCGGTAAATGACAAATGGCGGGACTTTTTTTAAGCAAGATTAAAAATTAATTATTATTATTATTATTATTATTCATTTTTATAGCGCCATTTATTCCATGGCGCTTTACAAATTAATGTTTTTCAATACTTATTAATTGCAACAATTAAAAAAAAATAAGAATTAGCTTTAATGGCCACTTATGATTCTTTCTCGTAGACAGCTATAAGGAATGATGAGTTTGATCTTTTTTTTTTGTAATATATTTGTATTTTGTGTCTGATTTTAATTTCTCAGTTGCTTTACTAACTGAGTTTGCAATAAAATTTACAGTTGATGTAAAAATAACGAGAGTGCTGTATCTAAACTATTTTTAATTCCTCCAAAGCATGGAAAAAAAAAACCTGGTGCCAAATTTCACAATAAAGACTGCACAGATTATGGGCAGCATGGTGGCTCAATGATCACTGCAGCCCTGAATTGTTTGGGTTCTGGATTCAGATCCCTCGACAACATCTGCGAGGATTTCTCCCCATGTTTACGTTCGTTTCCCCTGCGAGCTCCGGTTTCCGCCTACAATCCAAAGACTGATGGGGAATTTAGATTATGGGGATAGTGATGATGATGTCTGTAAAGTGCTGTGGAATTAATGGTGCTATATACGAAAAAATAATAAATATATTATTGAATTGATATCTTAGACCCAATGAGACTAGTGTGCTTATTTTGAAAATACGAATCAGAATGGTTGCATACTCCTAATATTAAAATAAGTTTTATATGAGTCCAACTAAAGGTTGAGAGAGATCAGGAGCCCCTATGTATTCAGTCTCTGCCCAGCCAACTTGACTGACCCCTGGACCCCTGCAGCTTGTGCCAATGTACGATCTTAACAAGAGGAGGGTCACTGAGGAGCTCATAGTTTTCCAGGTTAAAAGTAGACATTGAGTTCAACCTATCTCCTAACATGTTGTTCCAGAGGAAGGACAAAAACCCCTGTGAGACCGATGCTAGTAGCCCCATATAAGGTGAAAATTTTCCTACCCAAATCCACATATGTGTGACATGTATGCCAGTGCCTGTCCCCTATATTACAGCTTCGATTGTTGGCCAAGGCAGAATTAATATTCAGTATCCATATTTTGACTTATGGCTCTTGCCAGTTATACTGTCATTTGGGTACCTTTGGTGCTCACTTGGAAGCTTTAAAGATGACTACCATGAACAGACTTGGTGCTTCAGACTCCATTTTTCAGATCCTATGGGTTGCCTTGGCCTTCACCCTTTAACCCTTTAAAGGGATCTGGACTTACACAGGGACCCCTAGGCTGGAGCCATGGAGTCAGTTGCTGTTCGATGGTGCAAGCTGGAAAGAAAAAAAGTGAGGTAACTGGGTCAGAACCAGGTGGTACGGTAGGTACAAAACTGTAAGGCAAGAGAAATATCAGTAAATTAACCAAATCAAAATCAGGTCTGTCTACTAAGACACAGGATCTGCTACACACAACACCAGAGCTAATTAGGTTCTAGAAGGCAGGGGAACTGATTCTCAAGGAAAGCAAGCAGGGCAGCATGGTGGCTCAGGGGTTAGCACTCTTGCTTTGCAGTGACGAGGTCTCTGGTTCACCTTCTACCAAGGACAACATCTGCAAGGTGCTTGCACAGTATGTCCTCCCAGTGTTTTTGTTGTTCTACTCCCACACTCCAAGGACATAGTGATAGTGAATGTAGATTGTGAGCCCCAATAGGGACAGTGATGATGATGTCTGTAAAGTGCTGCAAAATATGAAGTCGCTATATAAGGAAAGCATAACAAATAATAATAATAACGAGTCCCAAACAGGGCTGACAGTCCAGAAGCTTTGGCGCTAAACACTTGTTAGGCCACGTTCACACAATCAGTATTTGGTCAGTATTTTACATCAGTATTTGTAAGCCTCCTTGAACTTTGTTAGTGAATCAAAAAGAATTATAGAGATACATAAAGCAAGTACTCCAGCTTCTCCAGGTCTACGTGATCTATTTAATAACCTATGCAGTTTGTATTGTGAAATCTGAGTAAAGATCACCTTTCATTATCTGTTATCCATATTGCTAATAATCTCCATCACTCATTTGCAAATAATCTATTACTTGGACTTATATTTCTCGATGCGAAATTTTAAATTCCCTATAGAATAATATATTATTTGGTGACAGTGTTCAAGCTAATCTAATGAGATAATCAGGAGCAGCGGCACACTGTGTCCATTAAAAGACTAATTTCTTTATCGCACTCCCACGTGCCCTCAAATGAGTCTTCTGTATTATGATTGTACCATAATAATTCCCTGTAATATTGTTTCACTTCGTGAGCAGTTTCAGCCTCCCACTTACCTCGTCACCACGGGCTAATTGGCAAAATGTTACTCCGGGGATTGTGGGGGTGAAGCTATAACAATTAGTTAGAAAATGCGATGAGTTACATAATATCATTCATGAGGAGGAGATTTCTCTAAACCATAATTACTGTGTTAAGGTGTAAATGCTTTAAAGAGATATTTTGGGAGAACCAAAGATTACAGCCATAGATGCAGGATGGATCCTGGGTCAAAATCACAAATACTGTGCACACGATCAGTAAACGCTGTGGGTTGGATGCTGTGTACTTGTGCAGCGTCCAGCCCGCAGCATCCAGATGTTACAGCACAGTGCATGGGATTTCAAGAAATCCCATGTCCACTATACGTCCCGAGATGCCCGCGGATAACCCGCAGAGACCGACATGTGGCGCGTCTCCAGACCGCAGCATGTCAATTTATCTTGCAGAGACGTGAGCCTCCGCAAGATAAATTTCACCCTACAATGTATTGGACACGGTGAATCCGCACGGTTCAGTGATTACATGTGGATTCACCTGTGTTCAATAGACGGCAGCGCTTTGGACGCGACGGACATACTCTGCGTCCAAAGTGCTGCCAAGTCCCGATCGTCTGCACATACCATCACATCTTCAGTGCTGTCCATTATATTTTGACAATCCAACCAGAATATGAGACATTAATACTATATAGGGGTCAGAATTTGGAAAATTATTACTATATGGAAGCCAGAATACGGGACATTATTACCATATGGGGGTCAGAATATGGAACAATATTACAATATTGGTCCCTGAATTGCTGACATTATATGTATAATGAGGCCAGAATACAAGGCAATATGAAAATCGGACATTATTACTATATGAGGACCAGAATATGAAATATTATTACTATACAGGGGCCAGAACATTGGACATTATTACAATATCGGGGCCAGAATGAGGGAAATTTATGTGACTATAATGGGCCCAGAATGGGGGAGATTATTACTATATGGAAGCCAGAATATGGGACATTAGAAATACTGTATATGAGGATCAAAACATGGGACATATTACAATATAGGGTCCGGAATTGAGGGCATTATAACTGGAAGACAATATGTATAGAGGCCAGAATGGTGGATACTACTACTATATTGGGGCGTGAAAATGGGACATAATTACTGTGCTTGGGACCAGAAGGCAGGGCAATATTACTATATTGGAACTAGAATGGAGAAAATTATTATTGTATGGGGGCCACAATATGGGACATTATTACTATACTGTGGTCAGAATAGTGAATATTATCACTATATGTTACCAGAATTACCAGAAGATATTGTTACTATATTGGTGCCAGAATTGGGGACAGTATTACTAAATGGGAGCCAGAATAGGGTACATTATTACAGTTTTGGGGACCGAATGGAGAGTATCATTACTATTTTAGGGCTAGGATGCAAGGCATTAATACTGTAATAAGGCCAATAGGGGGATATTATTGCTATATTGGGGTCAGAATAAGAGAGATTATTACTTTATGGGGTCACAATAGAGGACACTGAGATCCAGTGGTGTCCATCTTTTTAGGCGTGCATAAAAAGCGTGGTCCATCACAGTTTTGCGCGCTTCTGAAAAGAAGGACACCGATGAACAGAGGCCAGACAGAGTCCAGAGTAACCCTGCTGCTTCATTATAGTGAATGGATCCCTCGAGGGTTTCATCTGAATCACATCATTTTAGATGGAAACCCTAGATGTAAGTGCTCAGTGTAGAGCACAGGATAATCGTGATAAAAAATGTCTTATAAAATGTTCCCAAAAAAGCTACAAATGAATCTACAAAAAGGCAAGGTCCGTCATCTGTCAATAGCAATATAGGGGGCTTCCACATGACTGGTATTACAAAGGCTCTGTAAAAGAGCTATGGCTCCACAGCTCCCCAAATGAAATCCAGAGAATTCTGCACTCCCAAATCTAAATATGCCTCTCCCTTGTGAGCTCCACAGTGTGCCTAAACCACAGTTAGGGTCCACATATTTAGCATTTCTGTATTGATGAGAGCCTACCTAATTTATGGGTGCATGTCTCCAGAAGCACAAGTTGGGCATAATGCACTGGGCACTAGAATGCTCTGGGAACTACAATTCCACTGTTTACGCACACCAGGGGCTTTCCAAACGCGACATGTCGTCCGCTAATGATTTCAACCAATACTCCTTCCGAGCCTTGCCATGTGCCCAAACAGTAATTTTCCTCCACATGTAGGATATTGTGGTACTCAGGAGAAATTGCACTACTAATTGTACAGTGCATTTTGTCCTGTTACCCTTGAGAAAATAAAAAATTTGGGGCTAAAAGAACATTTTTGTGGGAAAAATCTGATATTTTATTTTCACGACTCTACGTTATAAACTTCTGTGAAGCACTTTGGTGATCAATGTGATCACCACACATCTAGATACATTTAGTATCTAGTGGGGGTTTCCACTGTTTAGGCCAGAGGTCTCAATCTGCATTCCTCAGGGGCCGCAAACAGGTCATGTTTTCAGGATTTTCTTGTACTGCACAGGTGATAATTTAATCACCTACACACATGATGATTACAGCACCTTGTGCAATGCGAAGGAAACCTTGAAAACACATGGTTTGCGGCCCTCGAGGAATGCTGTTTGAGACCCCTGGTTTAGGCACATAAGGGGCACCCCCAAACGCGATATGGCTTCCCCTCTCGTTTTCAAACATGTTTGCATTCAAAAAGTGAAACAGTGTTCCTTCTTTTCCGAGCCTTGCTGTTCAGGCAAACAGTAGTTTTCCCCCATATATGTGCTATCAGTGTACTCTTTTACTCTTGTGAAAATAGAAACTTTGGGGCTAAAGTTAAATTTTTGTGAAAAAAATTAAAATGTTAATTTTTTCTTTTCACATTTCATTAGTTCCTGTGAAGCACCTGAAGGGTTCATAAACTTGGGTGGTACAGTTTTTAGAATGGTGTTACTTTTGAGTATTTTATGTCATATAGGCTCCTCAAAGTCACTTCAAATGTGATTTGTTCCTTTAAAAAATGGTTTTGTAAATTTTGTTGGAAAAAAGAGAAATTGATGATCAAATTTTAACCCGTCACTTCCTAACAAAAAAAATTGGTTAAAAAATGATGCAGATGTAAAGTTGGCATTTATTAATTGTTATTTATGAACTATATTGTGTAACATAACTCGTTGGTTTAAGGGTATAAGAATTAAAAGTTTAAAAATTGCCAAACTGTCAAGTTTTTCATCAAATTTCCAGTATTTTCACGCAAATCATATCGAGCAAATTTTAAGACTATCATGCCACTAGAAAACTTTCTCAGAATCATTAGAATCTGTTGAAGTCTTCCAGAGTTATTACCCCATAAATTGACACTGGTCAGAATTGTAAAATTTGGACTAGTCATGAAGTTGAAAACTGGCTTGGGGGTGAAGGGGTAATGCAAACCACCATTATTGTACATCAGTCTGATTTGTAGAAAAAGAGGGCTCTGACTGTGTGCATCTTCACCATGATCCTTGTCCTTGTTGGCATCCCCTTGCTTTACTCAGGTTAGGTGCTGGTTGTCATAATGTGTCGTTCTCTACTACACAGCTAATGGCAAGAAATAAATCCTGTAAAAAAGATGAGCTGTGTCAGCCTGGAACACAGTAATAAGCTGAACCCCACAGTTAGTCATAGATCAAATTGATTCAATATGTTCTGAATTCTGTGGATGGTATAGCAAGAATGTCAGCTAAATTAGTGTAAAATGTCCATGTACAAGAACTTTGTATTTTACATTAAATTAATATAAAAATATAAAAAATAATATGCAAAGTGTCTCAGTTACAGTTTCAACTTTCCTTTAGGGTGGGGGCAAAATGTCTGTTTGCACATCATATTTGTTGTGTAGGGATTAGGGTAGGATAGAGATTTGCTTTGCTAGCTTCCACAGCTTTCGCGGACATTCATACCTAAGCCTTCACCTGGTGTTCTGTGGCAACAAACACAGAACTGACATACTTGAAAGGAACAGAACAGAATAGTTGAAGGGAACCTGTCTCCAGGTTTTCCCAATTTAAAGTGTGACAACCACCATTGAGGCGTCTTTTACAGCATTCTAGTAAGCTGTGTGTATGTCCCCTCTGCATAGCACAAAAAACCATTTTATTATGCCTCCATACCATGCTGTCCAGTCCCATGGGCGTCTCTAGTTTTGATCTGGCACCTCCTCGCTTCCCACAATCGCCATCCTCCTGCCCTGCTTCACCTGGATGACGCTTTCTGCGTCATCCACACAGTGTCACTCAATTGTACTCCTGTGCAGGAGTACTTCTCGCTGCAAAGACTGTGGTGCACCAGGAAAGGCCAAAGGGCACAGATGACCCGTAGGTAAAGCCGGTGCATGTGTACGGTAGGGTTTTTCTCTGCCTTCAGCAGGGCAGAGTGAAGTACACCTGTGCAGGAGCGTGATAGGGGACACTGTGTGGATGATGTAGGTTGCATCATCCACATGAAGAAGGGAAGGAGGACAACTCTTGTGACGAAAGAGGAGGCGTTGGATCAAGACCAGCAATGCCCATCGGACCATCTGTGGGTATGTTAAAAGCTTTCTTTTAGTGCTATACAGGGGAGTTTGGGGACTTACATACAGTTTACTAGAATGCTTTAAAAGAGGTATTAAAGTTGGTGTCCATACTTTATATTGGGAAAACCTAGTGACAGATTCTCTTTAATTGTCTACTTTTATGAAAACTAGGTGACGCGAAGATAAATTCCCTACTGGGTGACTAGGGTTGCAATCTCTTGTTATAGTAGGAAGGCCAGCTCTGGAATGGTAAATTCTTGACTTCGTACAACCCTGAAGTTTGGTAGAACCATAATCTAATGTGAAACAAGTCTATGTGGCACCACTGGACCTTTGGATGCCATGTACCATTGCATACTCCACTATGAAGCCTTGGGTGTGTATCAGAGTATGGAGACGCCATATTGCAGCACATGGAATGACTACACTCAGCTCTATGGAGATCTATGGTCTGTAGAAGCTCCATATCCATACCATGTGCATGAGGCCAAAGAGAAAAATATCATTGGTGAACAAATTCAATTTTGGAGAGGCTGGGAATTTGTGAAAGCACATGTGAGGATAGTTGTACTTCTAGCACTTTAATGTTCCCCAAGGATTGTGAATTGCACAATTATTAGCGGATATTGGGTTTTCTGACCCTTACCGTACAGACTGTGTCATTGTTCTAGATTTCAGCTCTAACAAATATCGCCACTGATTAGTATTCCCAATAATATTTTTTCTTTACAAGCTGACTTTTGTTTGTCTAGCCAAAGAAATCAGGGATTTGGAAGAGAAAAAGTTTATTCTGGAAACTGGGACGAAACTATAATTTATTTTTTCAGAAGCTTATAAAATATGCTTTTATTTCCAAGATGTCTGGAATAGTAAATTTATAATGGTAGTGGATTATGTAGCCCACTCTGCGTGTTTGTTTGCATTACCTTCTCGGTTATACATGGATTCTATGAAAAGTCTTTTTGATATCCACAGGCTTGATAAGAGAATAGCTGAGTATTTTGGAGAGCTGGTGCATTGCTTCTAATCTGCACTCCCTGACAGCTCATTATTCTCCTCTTGAGGCATGCTCCACTAGCTTGTCTTCTGGGTGCTTTAGAAAAGCTAAATGAACCTTGTGAAATATATATATTGCAGGAACCAATCTTCACATTTACTGGATGTGGGGATTAAACAAAGTTCTGATCCCAGGCCATTTCTTTTAGGTTTAAAGCTTCACATTTAAAGGGAACCTGTCACCACGTTTTTGGAAGATGGGATAAAAATAGCGTTAAATAGGGGCAGAGGTGGGCGTTACATTAGTGTGTGTGTTATGCGTTTATTACCCACCTAAGTTGCCGAAATAACTTTGCAAAGTCTCCGTTTTCGCCTGTCAATCAGGCTGGTCAGGTCACATGGGCGTGGTGTCTTCACCCAGATTTGGCGTAGTTTTCCGTTGGTGGCGTAGTGGTGTGCGCATGCCCAAAGTCCGGAATCCTCTTCCAGGGGATTTAAAATAGCGCGGTGTTCGTTATTGCATTGGTGATCGGTGGGCGCGGCCATCTTCCTTTGGCCGCGCGTGCGCAGAAGCGGCGCTCTGCTGGCCGCGGCTTCAGGAAAATGGCCGCGGGATGCCGCGCGTGCGCAGATGGATATCGCGGCGGCCATTTTCCTGAAGCCGCGGCCAGCAGAGCGCCGCTTCTGCGCACGCGCGGCCAAAGGAAGATGGCCGCGCCCACCGATCACCAATGCAATAACGAACACCGCGCTATTTTAAATCCCCTGGAAGAGGATTCCGGACTTTGGGCATGCGCACACCACTACGCCACCAACGGAAAACTACGCCAAATCTGGGGGAAGACAACGCCCATGCGACCTGACCAGCCTGATTGACAGGCGAAAACGGAGACTTTGCAAAGTTATTTCGGCAACTTAGGTGGGTAATAAACGCATAACACACACACTAATGTAACGCCCACCTCTGCCCCTATTTAACGCTATTTTTATCCCATCTTCCAAAAACGTGGTGACAGGTTCCCTTTAAGGAATGTTTCATGTTTTCATATTAATCACGTAGTGCAGGTCCAAGCTAGGAGACAGTGACAATACACAAAAAAAGATCAACTGGTGCCAAACAGATTGATAGACAGATTAATAAAGATAAAATGAAAGGTAGAAGTGAAATACAATATGTCAGTACATAGATAGCAATGAGCTGTCAATCATAGATCATCATTACTGTGCCGTATTCTTAAAGTTCTGGTTCTGAAAAGCAGGATTCCATCACCGTAAATACACAATGGAAAAATGTATTAAAGGGAATCTATCAACAGGTTTTTGCCATTTATTCTGAGAGAATCACGATGTAAAGACGGAGAGCCTGATTCCAGGGATGTGTTGCTTGCTCAGCAGCTAAGTGTTGTGTGCCAAGCAGTTCAGCTAATGTGTGTAACCCTGCCCCATCACTTATTGGCATCTTACTGCCAATCGGGGGTGTGGGTGGGGTTATACAGAGCTCGCCATTCATAGCATTGCTATATCTACATCAGAAAAATAAGGATTTTATGAAAACTGCACCAAGCAGTCCAGTAAGTGACCCATTGCTAAAATTAGGGTCTCTACAACGACATCATGCTGCTCTCAGATTTCATAGGAAAATCCTGCTGACAGATTCCCTTTAAAAAATATGTCAATACAAATGAAGATAAATTTGTCCACTTTTGCAGGATTTTGACTTGGATGGTTTCCGTGTAATCCCACCATGCTTTTCAACTCTTCTACTTCTACTTTTCCAGCCAGTCTGGATGTGATATGATTCCCTTTCTATATAAACCAGAGCTGTGAGTTCAGAGACTCAGAGACTCTCACAGAGTTCCAGGGCTCTGTTCACACCAGAATCTTGTCTTCCATTCTTTAACTGCAAATATCATTTTGTAAGCTTTCAATATGTCATATGTCATAGGTGACATTCTAGACGTTTCGAACAGTGAGAGTCCAGGTGCTAACAACTCTACTAAAAGCTAAAACGAGGCAGAAGCTCAGCTTAGTGCTGCACCCCTTCAGATGTGATCAGTTTGGCTAGTGGCTCCACTTGGAAATGTGAGCAAAGTGTTAGGATTTATTGAAAATATGAGTCCATACACTTGACAATCCAAAGAAATCGGAGTAAAGCCAAAAGGACACAGGGCATTGAGCACTTTTGCTCTTATCTTTCAGCGATCAGTGGGGGCCTCAGAACTCATACTCCTCCTTATCAATACTTTTGACATGTATCTATTATATACCTTTCCTGGGAATCCCTGGCTCTGCTTTCTTCACCTTGGTCTGCTGCCTTCTGTTGTGCTCCACATTGGGTTCTGCAGCTTGTCTGGCGTGACTCTGTGCTGTCATCTCCATGACCCTATTTAAGGTCTATTAGGACACACACCGGTGTCTTAGGATTAAGGTTCAAGACTTTACTTTGGTATACCCCACCGTCTGTGCACAACTGTGCTTCATTACCTGCTGACTTCCACTTCATCCATCCTGCTATTCCCAAGATTCTTGCGTTGCCATGTCCTCGGTCCCGACATGCTATCCTGCCAGCTGCACTAGTGTCTGGGGTCCATTCAAGCTTCCCGACCTGGGGCTTAGTACGTCCATTTCTTAATGAGTGTCTTGACATGTGAAAACTTTTATAAAAATAATAATTACATCTTAATGAAGCCGTGACCGTTATGGTGAATGCTTAATTCCCATGATTAACCTAGGGTTTCATCAAGTTTTGGTGTTTTTATTACTATAAAAATTTTGGTAGGAGAATTTAGTCTCACAAAAATCAATGGAATCATTGACATCTATGGTAACAATGAGTCAGATTGGCATGGTCTAAGTAACAGAGGATCCTCTTGTGTGCCCAGCCTCTGACATAGTGATGGCCCCACTACACAACATGGCTTCAAAGGTCCAACAGAAGACTTCCCCAGTTGGAGCTCACTCTGGACCTGATCACTGGTCATTATTTCTGATTGTGACCAGTGGTTCTCATTTCTTATTGTAGTAGATTCACAAATAACCTATTAGTCCATAACAATGCTGATATATATCTTTCTAATTTGTGTGTAGTTGCTGGTTATTTCCATATATTCATTTATTTCTACGTATATAATAATATTTCTCTAAATATTCTGATTTTATGTACTTAAATAAAAACCAAAACAATTATCAGAAATGATTTCCAGCCAAACACATTGAGATTTGTGAATGAAACCTTTCTTCTGGTCTGCAGCTCCCACTGCTGATTATTCAGACCACATGTGATAGACAGAAAATTCCTGGTAGTGAAAAAATGTAAAAAAAAAAATTAGAAAAAAATCAGTAACTCATTTCTGTTTAGCTAAGTTTCTCACATGTCGCGTATAAAACTGTTCTAGCGCTAATAAAAAAATGTAGCAGATGTCATGGACTTAGATAAAAAAAGCCTTATTACAGAATTAGTTGAAAATATTGGCTTCGGCCTTTCTGTGTACAGTCTGTTACTGACGCTCCATTATGGTAGTTGCTCAATATGTCCATCTGTGTTTACCCTGTGGGCATTTCCTCATGTGAAGTATTAGTACATTTCTTAATATTTTATTGAGGCCACACACACACAAGTAAAAAGTTCCTTCAAATTCATTTTTCCATAATGCGAGTGAAAAAAAAAATATATAAATTCTGTTAAGTAGAAAATTGTGCTCAGAATGGAAGCAATTTAGCTTAATAAATACAGGATGGAAAGTCGGCTTGTATGAATAAGAACTCTATCTTTAGGAACAGCTATTGACCCTAGAAGTTTTTATACGTTTTTCAGATATTCCCCAATTTGCCAATTTTTAGCACTAAAGAAAATAGATAAATAATCTTTTCTGATGAATTTAATCAGTCATGACCATGGCAGGTATTGGCCTACCATAGACAGCTGTACAGATTATGACACTTGGACCGTAAATACTTTGCCTGGATAAATATTTTAATAATCACCATGCAGGGCCAAAAATACCACCAAAATACTAGAGGATCTACTTGCTCCGATACAAAAAGTACACTACTAATGGACCCAAATGTCCAGCAGAAGACATTCTGCTTGGAGCTAACTTTGCAGATAATCACTTGCCACCAACATCTCTTTATAAAGGGGAGACCAACAACCAATTAGACCATTTTGCTTATATCAGCTGAGCTCCAGCAAAGGATATGCTATAAATATCTAGGCGATGCAGGTCCCACCTCTGGAATCCAATGTATCTCATCTTGCTTCACCTTGGAGAGGTGACCACAGATGTGCACCTCTCTATTTTGCTTCTGAGCAATCATGTCCGAGATGGACCCTTTAAAGTAGTATATTCATCTAGACATCCTCTGTCCCTATGCAACATGGCCAAAAAGACATTGCTTTATATCTACGACATAGGTCTAGGAGCTCCAAAAGCCTCAATGGTGGTGATCAGTGGATTACAGGGGTAACTTTTCCTTAAATACTGGGGTTGTCTTTTCCCCTGTTAAAAATAAAAAAGGGAAAAAAAAAAACTAAAACTAAATGTATTTGGTATTGCAATGTTCGTAAAAGTTCAATTCATTAGAATATGGAATTAATTAACCCTGTCGGTAAATGGCTAAAATGTAATAACAAGCAATAAAAGCATCATATGTACACACAATCAGTATCAATGAAAGGATCATCTGACGGAGCCAAAAACAAGCTCCCAATCAGCCCCATCAGCAGAGAAATAAAAATGTTGCCGATACAAAGCAAAAACAATATTTACAATTTTTCATCACTCAAATAGAAAAAAAATCGATGCACATTTGATATCACTGTAATCGGACTGAAGTGGACAATCTTGTTTCCAGGTTATTTTTACCACACAATGAACACCATAAAAATAAAACCTGGAAAACGATGCTGGAATTGAAAAATATATAAATTATGGCTTTGGGAAGGTGAGTAAAAAATGATAGCGAAAAAATGAAAAATTCCCTGGTGCTTAAGGGGTTAACGTATAAAACCACTTTCTTAATTTTTGAAATGAAACCCAAAAATGATATTCAACATATAAGGACATTTCTTGGTGTAAAGCTAACGACAGAAGAGCCAAGAACATTTAGAAGGTTTCTGCTTCATGTCAGGTGCAAATTGTGAATTTATGGGTTAGTGGTAACAGAAGGTGCCGTTGGGTTCTGTGTCTCTACACAGTGGCTCTAGTATATAAAAATGCTGAAAAGATAAAAAGCAAACTCCAAGTAAATAACTCCGCTGCTGAGCTCTGCAGTCATGGTAAATATCCAATTCTGTGGTTTGCTAAGTCATCTGGAAATTCCCCTGACTTTTCATATCTGTTGATTATAATGTTAAATGCTGTGGATAATGAAGCAGAGAACAGTAGTTATGGATTTGAGTGTTTCTGATATTACACATTATGTTCTATGGATCATAAACCCAAAGTCCACAAATCTAGTGCCAGTAATAATAATAGGCAATAATCACATACTTACTGAATGACACTTTTTCTCAAAATTGCAAACCAAAGTAAATGTGAATGTAACTCCTCTGATAATCATAGCTGCTGCCAGTGTAATTGTAAAGTCCATTTTTAGATTCTTAGGCTTTATACTAATTTGTAATTAATTTATGTGTAACTTAAAGCTACAGCAATCAGGTGCTTTTTCTTTTGCACATGTCAGTATTACATATGAGTATAGACTTTTTTGAAAATTCTAATTAGTGAAAAGTTCTTCTTCACCTTCCTCAGCTTGCAGTTCCACTTTCCCTCCTTGTAGGCGCCCTTCACATGTCCTGGGGTTTCCGGTACTGGAAAAACCAGTACTGGTGAGATTTGTGGTCCGTGTGTCATGCGTGTATAAGTGTGCGCTATCTGTGTGACATCCATGTGTTTGTGTGCTGTCAGAGTGCTGTCCGTGTGACAGATATGAAAGTAAATGCAGCATAGAAATTAAAGAGTATTATGTATACAGATGAGCGAATTTGCTCGGGTTCCCTCTTATTCGGCAAGCTATAGCGCTTGTTATGTTATGGTCATGTTCATTTGTGTACAAGATATTGCTTAAAATGAACATGACCATAACGTAATAGTACCAGGACGGCAGGTGCATCATGCATAGCCCATCCCCCTACACATGCATGGAGATCCCAACAAACCGTCTCTCCATGCATGTATCGTGACACAGCTGCGACACATTCAGCTGTGAGCTGCAGCGCCAATATGCTGATCGGCCGGCGTGATCCAGGAAGCCGAGCAAATTCGGTCATCTCTAGTTATATATTAAAGATAACACTGGTCTACAAAAAGAAAAAAAAATTTCTGGCATGGACTTTAAGAACAGTTTTAGACTAATTTGAGGGTGCTGAATTCAAATATAATCTTATAATTTCTCTATCATATCACGTTTTTGCGCTACAGGTATATAGCCCATTTTCAAGAATTCCATGATAAAAATAAGTAGTGTATGAAAAGTGCCCATTTATATGGTTTTGTAAGGTAAATTTAGTTTTCATTTAGTCTCCCAATAAATGTGAGAATATCTTTGTTTTCTTTGAACATGCATAATTCCCATTTGCTATGATAACATCCTTGTTTTCTGTGCTACTGTGACAGTAGAGCTACAGCAGAGCATTGGGTGAAAACTGAATGGCCTCAGCGACAGAGTTTGGCATCTGGTGATAAGAATGTCATCCATGATCCTCTAGTGGATAGGAAGAACATTGACTTTCCTCCCTTACACATAAAACTTGGATTGATGAAGCAGTTCGTCAAAGCTCTCAATCACAGTGGAGAAGGCTTTAACTATATATGTTCAAATTTTCCTGGTCTTAGTGAAGAGAAGAAAAAGGCTGGAATATTTGATGGACCTCAAATAAGAACACTTATGAGAGACCCAAATTTTATCACATCAATGAATGAGACAGAAGAAAGAGCTTGGAATGCATTTTGTAATGTCATTAAGAAATAAGAAAGCACACAAATATGAAGAGATTGTGGAAGAGCTACTAATTAGTCTGCGAAATCTTGGATGTAGAATGAGTATCAAGATTCACTGTTTACACAGCCATTTGGACTTTTTTCCAGAGAACCTTGGGGATGTGAGCGAGGAACAAGGGGAACGTTTTCATCAGGACATTAAAACAATGCAAGAACGGTATCAAGGTCAGTGGGACTCACATATGATGGCTGACTATTGCTGGAGCTTGTTGAGAGACAACCCAGAAGCTGTACATCACAGATCAGCCAAGAAAAGAAAGTTCAAATAACTGCCATTTGTCATTCATCTGTGTGCCATATATATGTGTTTTTATATTTTGTAGTTTAATTCTGTAAGTATATTTGATTTGCGGTACACAGACTTTGTAATCTTTGTTATTCCTTGGTTAAAAATATATAACGTAGTACCGAAAATCATGTGTTTTTATCATAAAACGTTAGATAGGAGTAATTTTCATCAAAAATTGAAAATCTCGAAATCCTGATGTGATAGCCAAAAACAGAGTTCATATTCGTAATCAGCAGCCAAAATTAACTTAAAATGTTTTAAAACCTTTTGCCAGAAAAAATGCGTTGACCAGTGTAATCAAAGAGAGATAGATAGTGATGAGGAATATAGACAGACAGATAGATAGATAGATACAGAGAGAGATAGCTGTCATGGTTCTCAATGGCAAGAGAACGTAATTAAGCATACAAAAGGACTAGCTCTTGGAAGATGGGAACTCGAGCTGACCATGAGCTAAACCTACCGCACAACTAACAGTGGCCGGGTAGCGTGCCTACGTTTTATCCCTAGAAGCCCAGCGCCAGCCGGAGAACTGACTGACCCTAGCAGAGGAAAATACAGACCTGGCTTACCTCTAGAGAAATTTTCCCCAAAAGGCAGACAGTAGCCCCCACATATATTGGCGGTGATTTTAGAGGAAAATGACATACGAAGTATGAAGATAGGTTTAGCAAATTGAGGTCCGCTTACTAGATAGTAGGAAGACAGAAAAGGGAACTTCACGGTCAGCTGAAAACCCTTTCAAAATACCATCCTGAAATTACTTTAAGACTCTAACATCAACTCATGACACCAGAGTGGCAATTTCAGCTCACAAGAGCTTCCAGCCTCAGAAATATTCAATCACAGAGAACTGGAACAAAAATGCAAAACAAACTTAGGACAACAAGTCCAACTTAGCTGATAGTAGTCTAGGAGCAGGAACATGCAACAGAAAGGCTTCTGGTAACATTGATGGCCGGCATAGAAATGACTGAGGAGCAAGGCTAAATAGAAAACTCCCACATACTGATGGAAAACAGGTGAACAGAGGAGATGAAGCACACAAGTGCAGTACCACCAGAAACCACCGGGGGAGCCCAGAAACCAAATTCACAACAGTACCCCCCCCTCAAGGAGGGGGCACTGAACCCTCACCAGAACCACCAGGGCGATCAGGATGAGCCCTATGAAAGGCACAGACCAAATCGGAGGCATGAACATCAGAGGCAGTCACCCAAGAGTTATCCTCCTGACCGTAGCCCTTCCACTTGACCAGATACTGAAGTCTCCGTCTGGAAACACGGGAGTCCAAGATCTTCTCGACAACGTACTCCAACTCACCCTCAACCAACACCGGAGCAGGAGGCTCAACGGAAGGCACAACCGGTACCTCATACCTGCGCAACAATGACCGATGGAAGACATTATGAATAGAAAAAGATGCAGGGAGGTCCAAACGAAAGGACACAGGGTTAAGAATCTCCAATATCTTGTACGGGCCGATGAACCGAGGCTTAAACTTAGGAGAAGAAACCTTCATAGGGACAAAACGAGAAGATAACCACACCAAGTCCCCAACACAAAGACGAGGACCAACACGACGACGGCGGTTGGCAAAATGCTGAGTCTTCTCCTGGGACAACTTCAAATTGTCCACCACATGCCCCCAAATCTGATGCAACCTCTCCACCACAGCATCCACTCCAGGACAATCCGAAGACTCCACCTGACCGGAAGAGAAACGAGGATGAAACCCCGAATTACAGAAGAAAGGAGAAACCAAGGTGGCAGAACTAGCCCGATTATTGAGGGCAAACTCCGCCAAGGGCAAAAAGGCAACCCAATCATCCTGATCCGCAGACACAAAACACCTCAAATAAGTCTCCAAGGTCTGATTAGTTCGCTCGGTCTGGCCATTAGTCTGAGGATGGAAAGCAGACGAAAAAGACAAATCAATGCCCATCCTAGCACAGAACGCTCGCCAAAATCTAGACACGAATTGGGTTCCCCTGTCAGAAACGATATTCTCCGGAATACCATGCAAGCGCACCACATTTTGAAAAAACAGAGGAACCAGCTCGGATGAGGAAGGCAATTTGGGCAAGGGAACCAAATGGACCATCTTAGAGAAACGGTCACACACCACCCAGATGACAGACATCTTCTGAGAAACAGGGAGATCAGAAATAAAATCCATGGAGATGTGAGTCCAAGGCCTCTTCGGAATAGGCAAAGATAACAACAATCCACTAGCCCGAGAACAACAAGGCTTGGCCCGAGCACAAACATCACAAGACTGCACAAAACCTCGCACATCTCGCGACAGGGAAGGCCACCAGAAGGACCTAGCCACCAAATCCCTGGTACCAAAGATTCCAGGATGACCTGCTAATGCAGAAGAATGGACCTCCGAGATGACTCTACTGGTCCAATCATCAGGAACAAACATTCTACCAGGCGGGCAACGATCAGGTCTATTCGCCTGAAACTCCTGCAAGACCCGTCGCAAGTCTGGGGAAACAGCAGATAATATCACTCCATCCTTAAGGATACCTGTAGGTTCAGAATTACCAGGGGAATCAGGCTCAAAACTCCTAGAAAGGGCATCCGCCTTCACATTTTTAGAACCTGGTAGGTAAGAAACCACAAAATTAAACCGAGAGAAAAATAACGACCAGCGCGCCTGTCTAGGATTCAGGCGCCTGGCAGACTCAAGATAAATCAAATTCTTGTGGTCGGTCAATACCACCACCTGATGTCTAGCCCCCTCAAGCCAATGACGCCACTCCTCAAAAGCCCACTTCATAGCCAAGAGCTCCCGATTACCAATATCATAATTTCGCTCAGCGGGCGAAAATTTACGAGAAAAGAACGCACAAGGTCTCATCACGGAGCAGTCGTAACTTTTCTGCGACAAAACCGCCCCAGCTCCGATTTCTGAAGCGTCAACCTCAACCTGAAAAGGAAGAGTAACATCAGGCTGACGCAATACAGGGGCGGAAGAAAAGCGGCGCTTAAGCTCCCGAAAGGCCTCCACAGCAGCAGGGGACCAATCAGCAACATCAGCACCCTTCTTAGTCAAATCAGTCAACGGTTTAGCAACATCAGAAAAACCAGTTATAAATCGACGATAAAAATTAGCAAAGCCCAAAAACTTCTGAAGGCTCTTAAGAGAAGAGGGTTGCGTCCAATCACAAATAGCCTGAACCTTGAAAGGGTCCATCTCAATGGAAGAGGGGGAAAAAATGTACCCCAAAAACGAAATCTTTTGAACCCCAAAAACGCACTTGGAACCCTTTACACACAAGGAATTAGAGCGCAAAACCTGAAAAACCCTCCTGACCTGTTGGACATGAGAGTCCCAGTCATCCGAAAAAATCAAAATATCATCAAGATACACAATCAAAAATTTATCCAAATAATCACGGAAAATGTCATGCATAAAGGACTGAAAGACTGAAGGGGCATTTGAAAGACCAAAAGGCATTACTAAATACTCAAAATGGCCCTCAGGCGTATTAAATGCGGTTTTCCACTCATCCCCCTGCTTAATTCGCACCAAATTATACGCCCCACGAAGATCAATCTTAGAGAACCACTTGGCCCCCTTTATTCGAGCAAACAAATCAGTAAGCAGTGGCAAAGGATACTGATATTTAACCGTGATTTTATTCAAAAGCCGATAATCAATACACGGCCTCAAAGAGCCATCTTTTTTAGATACAAAGAAAAAACCGGCTCCTAAGGGAGATGACGAAGGACGAATATGTCCCTTTTCCAAGGACTCCTTAATATATTCCCGCATAGCAGCATGTTCAGGCACAGATAGATTAAATAAACGACCCTTTGGAAACTTACTTGTTTTGGTTCTCAATGGCAAGAGAACATAGCCCAGCAAACATACGAACTAGCTCTTGGAAGGATGGAAACTAAACTGACCATGAACTAAACCTGCCGCACAACTAACAGTAGCCGGGTAGCGTAGCCTGCGTTTTATCCCTAGACGCCCAGCACCGGCCGGAGGACTAACTAATCCTGGCAGAGGAAAATATAGTCCTGGCTCACCTCTAGAGAAATTTCCCCGAAAGGCAGACAGAGGCCCCCACAAATATTGGCGGTGATTTTAGATGAAATGACAAACGTAGTATGAAAATAGGTTTAGCAAAATTGAGGTCCGCTTACTAGATAGCAGGAAGACAGAAAGGGCACTTTCATGGTCAGCTGAAAACCCTATCAAAATACCATCCTGAAATTACTTTAAGACTCTAGTATTAACTCATAACATCAGAGTGGCAATTTCAGATCACAAGAGCTTTCCAGACACAGAAACGAAACTACAGCTGTGAACTGGAACAAAATACAAAAACAAACAAGGACTAAGTCCAACTTAGCTGGGAGTTGTCTAGCAGCAGGAACATGCACAGAAAGGCTTCTGATTACAATGTTGACCGGCATGGAAGTGACAGAGGAGCAAGGCTAAATAGCGACTCCCACATCCTGATGGAAACAGGTGAACAGAGAGGATGATGCACACCAGTTCAATTCCACCAGTGGCCACCGGGGGAGCCCAAAATCCAATTTCACAACAGTACCCCCCCCTCAAGGAGGGGGCACCGAACCCTCACCAGAACCACCAGGGCGATCAGGATGAGCCCTATGAAAGGCACGGACCAAATCGGAGGCATGAACATCAGAGGCAGTCACCCAAGAATTATCCTCCTGACCGTATCCCTTCCATTTGACCAGATACTGGAGTTTCCGTCTGGAAACACGGGAGTCCAAGATTTTTTCCACAACGTACTCCAACTCGCCCTCAACCAACACCGGAGCAGGAGGCTCAACGGAAGGCACAACCGGTACCTCATACCTGCGCAATAATGACCGATGAAAAACATTATGAATAGAAAAAGATGCAGGGAGGTCCAAACGGAAGGACACAGGGTTAAGAATCTCCAATATCTTGTACGGGCCGATGAACCGAGGCTTAAACTTGGGAGAAGAAACCCTTATAGGGACAAAACGAGAAGACAACCACACCAAGTCCCCAACACAAAGCCGAGGACCAACCCGACGCCGGCGGTTGGCAAAAAGCTGAGTCTTCTCCTGGGACAACTTCAAATTGTCCACTACCTGCCCCCAAATCTGATGCAACCTCTCCACCACAGCATCCACTCCAGGACAATCCGAAGATTCCACCTGACCAGAAGAAAATCGAGGATGAAACCCCGAATTACAGAAAAAGGGAGACACCAAGGTGGCAGAACTGGCCCGATTATTGAGGGCAAACTCCGCTAAAGGCAAAAAAGCAACCCAATCATCCTGATCTGCAGACACAAAACACCTCAAATATGTCTCCAAGGTCTGATTCGTCCGCTCGGTCTGGCCATTAGTCTGAGGATGGAAAGCAGACGAGAAAGACAAATCTATGCCCATCCTAGCACAGAATGCTCGCCAAAATCTAGACACGAATTGGGTACCTCTGTCAGAAACGATATTCTCCGGAATACCATGCAAACGGACCACATTTTGAAAAAACAGAGGAACCAACTCGGAAGAAGAAGGCAACTTAGGCAGGGGAACCAAATGGACCATCTTAGAGAAACGATCACACACCACCCAGATGACAGACATCTTCTGAGAAACAGGAAGATCCGAAATAAAATCCATCGAGATGTGCGTCCAGGGCCTCTTCGGTATAGGCAAGGGCAACAACAATCCACTAGCCCGAGAACAACAAGGCTTGGCCCGAGCACAAACGTCACAAGACTGCACGAAGCCTCGCACATCTCGAGACAGGGAAGGCCACCAGAAGGACCTTGCCACCAAATCCCTGGTACCAAAGATTCCAGGATGACCTGCCAACGCAGAAGAATGAACCTCAGAAATGACTTTACTGGTCCAATCATCAGGAACAAACAGTCTACCAGGTGGGCAACGATCAGGTCTATCCGCCTGAAACTCCTGCAAGGCCCGCCGCAGGTCTGGAGAAACGGCAGACAATATCACTCCATCCTTAAGGATACCTGTAGGTTCAGAATTACCAGGGGAGTCAGGCTCAAAACTCCTAGAAAGGGCATCCGCCTTAACATTCTTAGAACCCGGCAGGTAGGACACCACAAAATTAAACCGAGAGAAAAACAACGACCAGCGCGCCTGTCTAGGATTCAGGCGTCTGGCGGACTCAAGATAAATTAGATTTTTGTGGTCAGTCAATACCACCACCTGATGTCTAGCCCCCTCAAGCCAATGACGCCACTCCTCAAAAGCCCACTTCATGGCCAAAAGCTCCCGATTCCCAACATCATAATTCCGCTCGGCGGGCGAAAATTTACGCGAGAAAAAAGCACAAGGTCTCATCACGGAGCAATCGGAACTTCTCTGCGACAAAACCGCCCCAGCTCCGATTTCAGAAGCGTCGACCTCAACCTGAAAAGGAAGAGCAACATCAGGCTGACGCAACACAGGGGCGGAAGAAATGCGGCGCTTAAGCGCCCGAAAGGCCTCCACAGCAGCAGGGGACCAATCAGCAACATCAGCACCCTTCTTAGTCAAATCAGTCAATGGTTTAACAACATCAGAAAAACCAGCAATAAATCGACGATAAAAGTTAGCAAAGCCCAAAAATTTCTGAAGACTCTTAAGAGAAGAGGGTTGCGTCCAATCACAAATAGCCTGAACCTTGACAGGATCCATCTCGATGGAAGAGGGGGAAAAAATATATCCCAAAAAGGAAATCTTTTGAACCCCAAAAACGCACTTAGAACCCTTCACACACAAGGAATTAGACCGCAAAACCTGAAAAACCCTCCTGACCTGCTGGACATGAGAGTCCCAGTCATCCGAAAAAATCAAAATATCATCCAGATACACAATCATAAATTTATCCAAATAATCACGGAAAATGTCATGCATAAAGGACTGAAAGACTGAAGGGGCATTTGAAAGACCAAAAGGCATCACCAAATACTCAAAGTGGCCCTCGGGCGTATTAAATGCGGTTTTCCACTCATCCCCCTGCTTAATTCGCACCAAATTATACGCCCCACGAAGATCTATCTTAGAGAACCACTTGGCCCCCTTTATGCGAGCAAACAAATCAGTCAGCAGTGGCAACGGATATTGATATTTAACCGTGATTTTATTCAAAAGCCGATAATCAATGCACGGCCTCAAAGAGCCATCTTTCTTAGCCACAAAGAAAAAACCGGCTCCTAAGGGAGATGACGAAGGACGAATATGTCCCTTTTCCAAGGACTCCTTTATATATTCTCGCATAGCAGCATGTTCAGGCACAGACAGATTAAATAAACGACCCTTAGGGTATTTACTACCCGGAATCAAATCTATGGCACAATCGCACTCCCGGTGCGGAGGTAATGAACCAAGCTTAGGTTCTTCAAAAACGTCACGATATTCAGTCAAGAATTCAGGAATCTCAGAGGGAATAGATGATGAAATGCAAACCACAGGTACGTCCCCATGCGTCCCCTTACATCCCCAGCTTAACACAGACATAGCTTTCCAGTCAAGGACTGGGTTATGAGATTGCAGCCATGGCAATCCAAGCACCAACACATCATGTAGGTTATACAGCACAAGAAAGCGAATAATCTCCTGGTGATCCGGATTAATCCGCATAGTTACTTGTGTCCAGTATTGTGGTTTATTGCTAGCCAATGGGGTGGAGTCAATCCCCTTCAGGGGTATAGGAGTTTCAAGAGGCTCCAAATCATACCCACAGCGTTTGGCAAAGGACCAATCCATAAGACTCAAAGCGGCGCCAGAGTCGACATAGGCATCCGCGGTAATAGATGATAAAGAACAAATCAGGGTCACAGATAGAATAAACTTAGACTGTAAAGTGCCAATTGAAACAGACTTATCAAGCTTCTTAGTACGCTTAGAGCATGCTGATATAACATGAGTTGAATCACCGCAATAGAAGCACAACCCATTTTTTCGTCTAAAATTCTGCCGTTCACTTCTGGACAGAATTCTATCACATTGCATATTCTCTGGCGTCTTCTCAGTAGACACCGCCAAATGGTGCACAGGTTTGCGCTCCCGCAGACGCCTATCTATCTGGATAGCCATTGTCATGGACTCATTCAGACCCGCAGGCACAGGGAACCCCACCATAACATCCTTAATGGCATCAGAGAGACCCTCTCTGAAATTCGCCGCCAGGGCGCACTCATTCCACTGAGTAAGCACAGCCCATTTACGGAATTTCTGGCAGTATATTTCAGCTTCGTCTTGCCCCTGAGATAGGGACATCAAGGCCTTTTACACCTGAAGTTCTAACTGAGGTTCCTCATAAAGCAACCCCAAGGCCAGAAAAAACGCATCCACATTGAGCAACGCAGGATCCCCTGGAGCCAATGCAAAAGCCCAATCCTGAGGGTCGCCCCGGAGCAAAGAAATCACAATCCTGACCTGCTGAGCAGGATCTCCAGCAGAGCGAGATTTCAGGGACAAAAACAACTTGCAATTATTTTTGAAATTTTGAAAGCAAGATCTATTCCCCGAGAAAAATTCAGGCAAAGGAATTCTAGGTTCAGATATAGGAACATGAACAACAAAATCTTGTAAGTTTTGAACTTTCGTGGTGAGATTATTCAAACCTGCAGCTAAACTCTGAATATCCATTTTAAACAGGTGAACACAGAGCCATTCCAGGATTAGAAGGAGAGAGAGAGAGAAAGGCTGCAATATAGGCAGACTTGCAAGAGATTCAATTACAAGCACACTCAGAACTGAGAAAAAAAAAAAAAAAATCTTCAGCAGACTTCTCTTTTCTCTCCTTTCTCTGTCAATTAATTTAACCCTTTTTGGCCGGTCAAACTGTTATGGTTCTCAATGGCAAGAGAACATAGCCCAGCAAACATACGAACTAGCTCTTGGAAGGATGGAAACTAAACTGACCATGAACTAAACCTGCCGCACAACTAACAGTAGCCGGGTAGCGTAGCCTGCGTTTTATCCCTAGACGCCCAGCGCCGGCCGGAGGACTAACTAATCCTGGCAGAGGAAAATATAGTCCTGGCTCACCTCTAGAGAAATTTCCCCGAAAGGCAGACAGAGGCCCCCACAAATATTGGCGGTGATTTTAGATGAAATGACAAACGTAGTATGAAAATAGGTTTAGCAAAATTGAGGTCCGCTTACTAGATAGCAGGAAGACAGAAAGGGCACTTTCATGGTCAGCTGAAAACCCTATCAAAATACCATCCTGAAATTACTTTAAGACTCTAGTATTAACTCATAACATCAGAGTGGCAATTTCAGATCACAAGAGCTTTCCAGACATAGAAACGAAACTACAGCTGTGAACTGGAACAAAATACAAAAACAAACAAGGACTAAGTCCAACTTAGCTGGGAGTTGTCTAGCAGCAGGAACATGCACAGAAAGGCTTCTGATTACAATGTTGACCGGCATGGAAGTGACAGAGGAGCAAGGCTAAATAGCGACTCCCACATCCTGATGGAAACAGGTGAACAGAGAGGATGATGCACACCAGTTCAATTCCACCAGTGGCCACCGGGGGAGCCCAAAATCCAATTTCACAACACTTACTGCCCGGAATCAGATCTATAGTACAATCGCAATCTCTGTGCGGAGGTAGTGAACCAAGTTTAGGTTCCTCAAAAACGTCACGATAATCAGATAAAAATTCCGGAATCTCAGAGGGAATAGATGACGAAATGGAAACCAAAGGTACGTCCCCATGAGTCCCCTGACATCCCCAGCTTAACACAGACATTGCTTTCCAGTCGAGGACTGGGTTATGAGATTGCAGCCATGGCAATCCAAGCACCAACACATCATGTAGATTATACAACACAAGGAAGCGAATAATCTCCTGGTGATCCGGATTAATACGCATAGTTACTTGTGTCCAGTATTGTGGTTTGTTACTAGCCAATGGCGTGAAGTCAATACCCTTCAGAGGTATAGGAACTTCCAGAGGCTCTAAATCAAACCCACAGCGTTTGGCAAAGGACCAATCCATAAGACTCAAAGCGGCGCCAGAGTCGACATAGGCGTCCGCGGTAATAGACGATAAAGAGCAAATCAGGGTCACAGATAGAATAAACTTAGACTGTAAAGTGCCAATTGAAACAGACTTATCAACTTTCTTAGTACGTTTAGAGCATGCTGATATAACATGAGTTGAATCACCACAATAGAAGCATAACCCATTTTTTCGCCTAAAATTCTGTCGTTCGCTTCTGGACAGAATTATATCACATTGCATAATCTCTGGCGCCTTCTCAGTAGACACCGCCAAATGGTGCACAGGTTTGCGCTCCCGCAAACGCCGATCAATCTGAATAGCCATTGTCATGGACTCATTCAGACCTGTAGGCACAGGGAACCCCACCATAACATCTTTAATGGAATTAGAGAGACCCTCTCTGAATTTCGCCGCCAGGGCGCACTCATTCCACTGAGTAAGCACAGACCACTTACGAAATTTTTGGCAGTATATTTCAGCCTCATCTTGCCCTTGAGACAGGGCCATTAAGGCTTTTTCAGCCTGAATCTCTAAATGAGGTTCCTCATAAAGCAACCCCAAAGCCAGGAAAAACGCATCCACATTGAGCAACGCAGGATCCCCTGGTGCCAAAGCAAATGCCCAATCCTGAGGGTCGCCCCGGAGCAAGGAAATTACAATCCTGACCTGCTGTGCAGGATCTCCAGCGGAGCAAGATCTCAGAGACAAAAATAATTTACAATTATGTTTGAAATTCTGGAAGCGAGATCTATCCCCAGAGAAAAATTCAGGTAAAGGAATTCTAGGTTCAGATGTAGGAGCATGAATAACGAAATCCTGTAAGCTTTGAACCTTCATAGCGAGATTATTCAAACCTGTAGCTAAACTCTGTGGATCCATATTAATCAGGTGAAATCAGAACCATTCAAGGATTAGAAGGAGAGAGAGACAAAGGCTGCAGTAAGCAGAGATGCTAGTGAATCAACTAATGAGCAAACTCAGGAAAAAAAAAAAAAAAAATTCTCTGCAGACTTCTATTCTCTCCTTTCTTCTGCCAATTATTTTAACCCTTGGCCGGCCAAACTGTCATGGTTCTCAATGGCAAGAGAATGTAATTAAGCATACAAAAGGACTAGCTCTTGGAAGATGGGAACTCGAGCTGACCATGAGCTAAACCTACCGCACAACTAACAGTGGCCGGGTAGCGTGCCTACGTTTTATCCCTAGACGCCCAGCGCCAGCCGGAGAACTGACTGACCCTAGCAGAGGAAAATACAGACCTGGCTTACCTCTAGAGAAATTTTCCCCAAAAGGCAGACAGTAGCCCCCACATATATTGGCGGTGATTTTAGAGGAAAATGACATACGAAGTATGAAGATAGGTTTAGCAAATTGAGGTCCGCTTACTAGATAGTAGGAAGACAGAAAAGGGAACTTCACGGTCAGCTGAAAACCCTTTCAAAATACCATCCTGAAATTACTTTAAGACTCTAACATCAACTCATGACACCAGAGTGGCAATTTCAGCTCACAAGAGCTTCCAGCCTCAGAAATATTCAATCACAGAGAACTGGAACAAAAATGCAAAACAAACTTAGGACAACAAGTCCAACTTAGCTGATAGTAGTCTAGGAGCAGGAACATGCAACAGAAAGGCTTCTGGTAACATTGATGGCCGGCATAGAAATGACTGAGGAGCAAGGCTAAATAGAAAACTCCCACATACTGATGGAAAACAGGTGAACAGAGGAGATGAAGCACACAAGTGCAGTACCACCAGAAACCACCGGGCGAGCCCAGAAACCAAATTCACAACAGATAGCCATCAAGATATTTAATAAGCTCTGTGGAGCTTATCTGGCAGCTTTCTACGAATCCATGTAAAAAAAAAGATGTAGTATCCTCCCTATTTTAATAGCCAGCTAAGGGAAAGCTGTCAGCTGGGAGCTGGTCTTATTAGTCTGGGAAGGGGCCCATATCCATGGAGCTTCCCAGCATATTAATATCAGCTCACAACTGTCTGGTTAGCCTTTGCTGGTTATTAAAAATGAGGGGGACCCTAAAAAGTTATTTGAGGTCCCCCTCATTTTTAATAACCAGCTAGGGGAAAGCAGACAGCTGGAAGGGTGATGCATATTGCCCCCTTACCAACCTAATAAGACCAGCTTTCATCAGCCCCAGAAATTGTGCATCCATTAGATGGGCCAATTCTGGCGCTTAGCCTCAGCTCTTCCTGATTGCCCTGGTGCATTGGTAACTAGCTAATGGTTTGATGTCAGCTGTGTAATGTTCACTGGCATCAAGCCCAGGGGTTAGTAGTGGAGACTTGTCAGTCAGACACCCCCATTAGTCCTTTATTTGTAAAAAGCACTCCCCGGCAATTGCCCTCTTTTACCCATTTATTATAAAAGAGTAATCCACAGGATCCTCCATAATCCAAATAGAGGTACCACACAATGATCCTCAACTCAGCTACATCTGGAGGCTGTGATAAGCAGTGACATTAGTAGCATTATCGCTCACCGCGGCCGGTGGAACACACTGAGAGTAGCGCGAGAAACAACGGCAGTAATGAGAGGTGATGTCATTAAGGTTACCACAGGGCACAGCAGGCGGTTCTCACGCTAACCTCTGCGTGAGGTGGCCACCTATGAATTGCCGTGTACTCCGTAAGGTTACTGCAGTGCACAGATGGCTGGCTCACACGCTGTGAACTGCTGTAAGTCTTCATGGCAGTTCAGACATTCAGTCTTTTGATATCTACATTAAAATCAGGCATGATTCGATCGAGCAAATCACTGCATGGGCTCAAGAATACTTCCAGAAATCATTGTGTGTGAACACAGTTCACTGTACAATCCACAAATACAAATTCAAACTCTATCACGCAAAGAAGAATACAAATATCAACACTATCCAGAAATCCTGCTGCCTTATCTGGGCCAAAGATCATTTAAAATGCACATTTTGCAAAGGAAAAATGGAAAATTGTTCTGTAGCCAGATGAACCAAAATCTGAAATTCTTTATGGAAACCTCAGATGCTGTGTCCTGCGAACTCAATATAGGAGGGACCATCCGGCTTGTTATCAGACCAAAAGCCTGCATCTCTGGTGGTATGAGGGTGCAATAGTGCTTATGGCATGGGCAGTTTACACGTCTTATAGGGCACTATTAATGCTGAACACTATATAGAGGTTGTAGAACAACATATGCTCCCATTAAGACAAGGTCTATTTCAGGGAAACCACATACTGCATCCATCGCAACAGCATGACATCACAGAAGAAGAGGTTGGGTAGTAAAATGGCCTCCTGCAGTCCAGACCTGTCACTAATAGAAAACATTTGCCACATTATGAAATGAAAAATCCAGAAAAGACGACCCAGGACTGTGGAGCATCGAGAATTCTACATCAGACAAGAATGGGACAATTTTCCTCACCCAAAACTTCAGCAATTGGTCTCCTGACTTCCTAGACATTTACAGGCTGTTATGAAAAGAAAATGCTACACAATGGTAGATGTAGCCTTGTCCAACTTTATTCAGATTTGTTGCTGCCATCAACTTCCAAGTGAGTTAATTTTTTCAAGTGAAATGGAAAAATGTCCAATGTTCACCTTGTGATCCGTGTTCTATATTCTGTTGTGAATAGAATATGGCAGTAGATATTTCCAAATCATTGCAATCTTGTTTTTTTTTTACATTTCACACACTATCCCAACTTTTTTGGAATTGGGGTTGTACATGAGAGAACATGGATTTTATAAACTGAAAGTAGAAGGGTTAAAATTACACAAACAAGTACAGCGCCAAAAGATGAGGCTTAAAAGTATACTCAAACAGGCCAGGTCAGAGGGGTAGTAGAGAGGAGAACGTGCAGTACAAGGCACATACATAATATGAGGACAAAATACAGCAAGCACAGTAGGTAGTAATTGAGGTACAAAGTGGTCTCAAACAAATTTTTCAAACCGAGATATTACCGAAAGGCATGGCATCCCCTTTTAACGCAGTGAGCAGCAAGGTGGCAGTTGGGACAAATAGAGATTGCTGGTAACAAACATTTAATACTTCTGCTAAAAGTACTGATAATGAACAATTTGCTCTAATGCATTCACTAATCTCTCGCAAACATTTTAGGTTCTGTAAGCGTTTTTTGTGCCCACTGACTGCTGATTCTAGTCATAGCCAATACTTAGATATTCTGCCTAATAGACTGGCCACTGTGTTTATATTTTTTTGACTAAAGCGTCATGCTGCAACTGCCAGCGATTTAAAGCCAATCTATCACCAGATTTCACAAAATAAACTGCATTCAGTACTAAAAAAATATCTCGGGATGATGTATTTACTTTCAAAATCCATGGCAGCATTGCTGTACAATCCTTCATGAAAGTTTAGCTCATCTACCTAGCCTGATTGACAGCTCCTCAATGTCCCTCCTCCCTGCTCGTGTCTCACATTGCTCAGTACAAGCTGCAACCTGACAGTCCGGATGGGTGGGCAGAGTGTGAGTAACTTGGACTTCTGAGCTATTTCATTCTTTATATAACTTGGCTTTCTTAATATCAGGATACAGTATTAACAGACATTTTGACATGTATTTTCAAAGTAAAAAACAGTCTCATCAGGTCTAAGGAACTTATTGAGTATTGATTGCCGTTTTTATTGTGACTTCTTGTGAAGGATCCACTTTAACAGGTAAGCTCTACTTCTTATTTAATCACTTTTGCTACTTTTAGGCTAATTTTTTACAACTCTAGGCAATCCCTTTATCTCTGAGCTCCTTGTATTATTCTTCTGTTTTTAAGATAGATTAAATTCCCTACAGCTGCCCTGTGTGGTTAATGATAAAAATGAAGTGTATAATATTGTCTTTGTCTCTAATTAAGTTCTCCTATCTTTGATTAAATCCATTATATCACAATTTAATTAGTTTTTTATTCTGTTAAACTAATGGCATTTTAGCTTAATTAAGATCCGCAAAGCAGTTGGTGACAAACGAAAATGAAAACAATATCAGGGTTAACTCAAAATGTGAGATTTTCACTTTTCATAAAATTTTAATTATGGATTAGATTAATGTGCAGTGATGGCTTGAGAAAGTCTAGAAGATGGAAAGATTCTGCTTGGGAAGACATAGCAGAACCATATAATACATGGTTAAACATTAAAAAAGAAGGGGGATTCCAGCTCCAATCACTTTCGCATTTTGGCAGTATCACACCTACTGAAAGCTGCCAGGTCGCGTGTATAATTAGCAGGTATCTGTGCACCTGTCCTTTTCATAATGTGAGAGTGAGTGGAGCCAGAATATCACTATCATTTTATTAGTCCTGTAGTGAACATTGCAAGAGAAAGGTCCAACTGTTGGTAGCTTTACTAGTGGTAACAGGGATAAAAATTCACTCTTCATTCATTCAGACTCTTAAAGGGAATCTATCAACAGGCTTTTGCTAAGTAATCTGAGGGCAGCATGAGGTAGGAGTGGATACACTGATTTCAGCGATATGTCACTTACTTGGCTTCGCAGTGTTGTTTCAATACAATGAGTGTTTCATCAGCATGAGATTATCACTGCTCGGACTGGTGTCCGTGTGAGAACTTGTTGAACCACGCCCCCAACACTGATTAGCAGCTTACTGTCAATATACAATATACAATGTACATAGAAAGCTGTGGTGTGGGTGGAATCAGATTTCTGAGCTACATCTAGATCAGAGAAAACTCTGATTGTATGACAACTGCTGCACCCAGTATGTGACATATGGTTGGAATCAGGGTCTCTTTTCCTACATTATGCTGCTCTCAGATGAGGTAGCAAAAACCTGATGACAGATTCCCTTTACTGGCCAAAAACCTTAGATAACTGTCATCTTAACAACTGGTTCTCTGTTATGATCCGATGACCTTGGAGCCGCATGAGAGACTTTCTCAGGAGTAGGTGGTACCTGTACTGACCGCAAACCCTAAACTGACACCGCAACTAGAAGTAGCCGTGGGGTGTACCTAACACGTCCTAGACACCTCGACACAGCCGGAGGACTAAATACCCCTATAGATGGAAATGGGAATTCTATCTTGCCTCAGAGAAGAACCCCAAAGGATAGGCAGCCCCCCACAAATATTGACTGTGAGTATAAGAGGAAAGACACACGCAGGCAGAAAAACAGGATTTAGCAAAAGAGGCACTTCTAGCTAAATAGAAAAGAATAGGACAGAATTCTAAGCGGTCAGTATTAAAATCCTAAAAATAACCACAGCAGATAATACAAATATTCTACATCTAACTAAAGACATAGAAAGTATATCTGCATCTCCTGAGAATCCAGCATGACTGAAAAATCCAAACAAAGTCTAAGCCTGACAAAAACACAATGAATTGCACTGAATTGCAAAGCACACTGAATGCGTGCACAGAGACAAAAAAACAGACACTTATCTTAGCTGAATTGGCAGCAGGGCATGAGGAACCAGAGAGAGATGCAATCCCTCCAAGAACAATGGACAACTGGCCAGGAGTAATGGATCCTGCACACCTAAATACCTAGTAGAGCTGCAATCAGCAGAAACACCTGCCCTGGATTACAACCCCAAGACAACTGCACTACCACTAACAACCACCGGAGGGAGCCCAAGAGCAGAATTCACAACAGTTCTCCCAATGTCACTGTAACATCACTGCCGGCATCCTTGCATGGCATCTCATCCCCCACCATGCAGGGACATCGACTTACTACTCCAGGCAGTGCAGTGAGTTCTTTGTCTTCTGCTTGCTGTATGCTGCAAGATCTGTGCCCTCTGCTTGCTGTGCATACTTCCTGGCTGCATCCTGAGGGTGGCCGCACCTGAAATTCCTGATTCTTAAAGAAACAGTCTGCACATGTGTGTCCCCAGCCTATTGCTATGAGGCACTTGGTACTTAAGGCACCTCCACCTAGTGGAAGATGCCTGAGCAACATTCTCTTTCAGTTTGTTTGTGCGTCTGCTGAGTTGCCAGGTCCTCTCCTGCTTCTGTCACCCTGGGGGCTGAATACCCAGGTCTGTACCCTGAACCCTGTACCCATATCTTATCTTTCCTGTTTCTGCCACCCTGGGGCCTGAATATCCAGGCCTGAGCCCTGAGTCTGTACCTGCGTCTGTCTATGTCTGAATTAGGACCAACCCTTCAACCTGATTGTATCTGTGTAGATATTTCCCTAAACCTGCAGTATCTGAATCTGTTCCTATCTCTGAAACCTGCAGTGTCTGAACGAGTGCATCATTAGTGTTTTTTGAGTACACTTGCTACGTCATTGTAAGTACTCTGTGTGAACTTGTCCCAGTCTGTCTTGTTCGTACCTATCCTTGTATGTGTCCTGTGTGTACCTGACCCTGTCTACTCTTTGTGAACACAGTACTGTCTTTCCTGACAGTACTTATTCTGTCTGAACTGGGTTCTACACCTACCTGCCTATATAGCAGTCGTGTCCGTCAGCACCTTCATATCTCATTGAGGGGTCAGCTGCCATGTGACCGTGGTCAGTCTTGGTTTAGCACCTGGTCACGCCTCCCCAGGCTCTTTGTCAGTTGCTGTGCATCCTAGGTCAGTCTTGGGGTGGCACTTAGTTATGCCCCTCCAGGCTCTCTTCGGTCCACAGCACAGTGGGACTACAATCGATGCTCATGATAAACAGTCCAAACACGAGCGTAACAGTCACTATGCTAGGCTCAATTAAGCATCCATGTGTTTTCAATTGGAAAAGAAGAGTAATCTGCTGACAGTCTTGTAAAGAGATGTAAATGCATCCCATGTTCCCCCTTGAAGACGTGTGTATTTCTGCAATGTGTTATAATGTACTGTATGTGTGTATGTAATAATCTGTATTGATAGAGATGAAGCTGTATCCTGCCCAGCAACAGGTAGTTGGCAGGGACAGTTAGAGTTAAGTTTGGGTCTAGCCTAGGGTAGGAGGGGCTGAGCTGAATGGAAAAGAGACAGTTTCCTGTCAAAATGGCAGAAAGGGCCTAGTCTGAGAAGAGAAAAGACCTAAGGTCTAATGTGAGCTGCATGATGTGGGTGTCGCTAAAGAGAGAGGAGACAGAGATGGAGGATAGCAAGAGAGAGGTGACTAAAAGAACAGAGTGATCAATCAGAGATGGGTCCTAGGAAAGGATGCCTTGCACCCTGATGATGCCATTTTGCCACACTTCTTCCAAGGGGCGTTGAATGAACTTCTGAGGGCAATGAAGTTGCGTTTCAGTCACTGGTCTCTACCTGTACAAATCTGCTAGCTCACGAAAAACTTGAACTACCTCTATCCTTAACATATCACTCTCAATCTGCAAAGAGAGAAGCTGGCTACTTAAAGGGCTTGAAAACCCACAATTGCAACATACCAACCGAATACGAGAATGAAGTTTTATATCCAAAATGGCTGGGAGACACTTAATATTTAAGGCATCCCCCCCTGCATGAAGGTGCCTGTAAAATGCTGTTAGTTAGCTTACCAACACACTTGCTAGTTCTCAGGACTCTGTCCACTTGTTTCGTTAGTGTCTGTCCGTTCCTAACTTCCATGCCAGTATCTGCCTTGTCAGTCTGTATTTCAGACAGACCCGCCTGCACCTGTCATGCTAATCTGTATACCAGCAGGACCCGCCTGCACCATCTGTGACAATCTGTATACCAGTCAGACCCACCTGCACCTGTTGTGCCAATCTGTACATCAGCATGACCCACTTGCACCTTCCGTGCCAGTCTGTATACCAGCGAGACCTGTCTGCACCATCCATGTCAGTCTGTATATTAGCCGGACCTGTCCGCACTTGCCAGTGCCTATCTGCATCTGTGGTTCCTGAGTTCCTTCCGTGTCAGCCTGTATCAGCTGTACTCTCCTACCGAGCCATACCAGCTACCAGCCCTTTGGTGGTTAGCTGACATATGTTCGTGGTCTGTCCTGGAGTAGCATCTGGTGTTCATTGGGAGCCAAGCCTAACCCCACCATAAAGGGCTCTAGTGAAATGTCAGGTGATCACCTAGTCACGCCGCTCCAGGGTCTCCAAGGACCATGGCACAGTGGTTCCACTATTCCCGTAACAGCTTTTTTGCTCAAATACTAGTCGCACACTCAATTTTTAAAAAATATAGGATAAAAAAGGGGGAAGAGTTAAATTATTACAGCCCTTTACTTTCTTCATATCAAGAGAAAGATGTGACTATTTTAACTAAATAAGGAAATGCAAATTATCCATATGTCCATAGAGGGAACTTACTAGGTGTTGAGCTGTTGAGTTGGGATCGGGGGCCAAAATAATTTTGCCATTGCTGCTGTGATTACAGGACTAATAAGTTACCTCTACAGACACATGGATGATTGGATATTTAGGTAAGATATCCTATATATGTAGTGAATCACTAAAGATATGCTTTGCTGGAAAAAATAACAGACTGTCCGATTTTCCAAATTATTGATTAAAATAATTTTTCTAGGAAAAATGATTGCCATATTAAAGATTGTGATTGCAGGTGACAAATCCAATTACATATAAGATCTACCAGATTTATACATTTAATGGCTCGCGCAGGTGACCGTAATAATTGGTCGAGTGCTATCGACAGTTTTGACAAATAAAACTCATCCCCATGTTATTCTATGGGGCTGTGCACATGTCCGATTTTGCAGAGTCTGTCTGAGGAATAAAATTGCAGCATGCCCAAGTTTGATCCAATATTTTATTTGTATCTCACTCAGCCATGCAAGTCAATGAATCAGTGGAAATCATCGGTTGACATATGAGTGCAGGTCGAATTCCATGACAGAGTGAGGAAGATGGAGACATTTTATTCTCTGTCTCCTCACCCCAGAGAATCGGATCACACTATGCTCACACTTTGATCAGAGAGATTGGCATAATTAACCCAGTTGTCTCAGATGAGATAATGACGCTCATGTGACCCTATCCTGAAGAGGATCCCCGGTTATTGACTCAATAAATGTATGAATATATTGACAAATGGAAATTAAAATGCCCTTGTTGTGTCCATACATGTTTCCATGCTGTCAGCACCGATAGAGAATGTTCCTACGCTCTCTGACATTGTCCAATAAAGACGAGGAATACAACCGGCCCAATTGTTAATTAAGTTATACATTTCCAGGAGGAATAAAGAGAGGAGCAGCACACAGCATAGTAATAAAACATGATGTTCCTATTTCATAGGGTACACATGGATTTACTATAATAGACATTTCACGAGAGTTGACAAATACCCTTTTAATAAAGAGAAAAATCATTTTCATTGTGTAGTCAGAGTTGTCCCTGCCATAGCTAGGACATTAGTGTCCTCTGGCTATCTTCTCATGTAAAGATCTCACGCATGTCCTGCTGGGCACATCTCTCCACAGCTAAAGGCCATTAATGATCTCCGTCTAAATAGCACTGATGTGATATTTCCCTTTTATCGTTGTTGACGGTAATGCTATCAGCTATGCTTTATCTTTTATTGCTGTGCACTTTTGGGCCCTTCTGAATAAAACATGGCATTTTCCATTAGATTTGTTTTTAAGTTTAAAGCAGTTTTCTGAAATTATTTTTGTTTTTCGACATCCATCATAATGCTGGGAGAAATCTTGAATTTTTCACTTCAGTTTAGCAATCACCATCAATAACTGGAAATTAAGTTGTTGTATATTGCTGGATTCTGGCAGATGAAGGGATGTCAAAGACGGATTTCTCTATTCCAAAGCCATAATATTCTTCAAAATTAACTTTAGCGTTAGGGTGGTAAGTTAGATTGAGATTCCACCAAGAAACACAAAATGTTCAGCCAGCCTGTTCTAGATGCTTTTAGTTTTCGATATTATTATAACCGGACATCTTTTTATCAACTTACAAAAAGTTTCCTTAAAGTCTACCTTCACCTTTACTCAAATTGCCACCAATGTCATAAATACAGAAATACACCACCTTAAAATGTATATTAATATTTTGCCTCTTGTGTCCTGTCTCACTGCTTAGTGTATTTGCTCTTAATTCACAAGATGCAAGATGTTGGTGCATGACTCCAAGAACACCAAGTGAAGAAGCAGGTGTCTCGGGGATTTTAGGTGCTCAAGTTGATTAGATGCTCCGACAAAAAAATACCAAAAAGACAACTTTTCAAATAAACAAACTATGGCTGATCTACACTCACCGGCCACTTTATTAGGTACACCATGCTAGTAACGGGTTGGACCCCCTTTTGCCTTCAGAACTGCCTCAATTCTTCGTGGCATAGATTCAACAAGGTGCTGGAAGCATTCCTCAGAGATTTTGGTCCATATTGACATGATGGCATCACACAGTTGCCGCAGATTTGTCGGCTGCACATCCCAAAGATGCTCCATACAAGGCAGGATGGATCCATGCTTTCATGTTGTTTACGCCAAATTCTGACCCTACCATCCGAATGTCGCAGCAGAAATCGAGACTCATCAGACCAAGCAACGTTTTTCCAATCTTCTACTGTCCAATTTCGATGAGCTTGTACAAATTGTAGCCTCAGTTTCCTGTTCTTAGCTGAAAGGAGTGGTACCCGGTGTGGTCTTCTGCTGCTGTAGCCCATCTGCCTCAAAGTTCGACGCACTGTGCGTTCAGAGATGCTCTTAGGCCTACCTTGGTTGTAACGGTAATAGAAACAGCCCAAAATGAAAGAAAATAGTATACTTATCCTCCACATGCTCACAACCTCAGTGGGGGAGCCTATCAGGAGGGCATGCTTACTAGAACCGAATAGGGGGGACACTCCTCTACTCACTAATACAACACGAAAAAATGGAGTTAATGTCCACAACAATTACTTACAAAGTCATAATAATTTATTATTAACAGGCAATGTCAAAACAACACATTACAGTGATTTAAAACCACACATAGAAGCGGCTAGACAGGAATGGCAATAGCACATAGAAACAAAACACAGTGCAGCTCATGGACTGGTGCCAAGTATCCAACTATTTATATGCCACAGTGCAAAATCATAAATTGGCAAGTACACGGGGGAGGGCTTATATGTCAGTATATAGTGTACCTTAGAGCCCTGTACACTGGCTCTACATATTTTACAGCACACCCACCAGACCCCGGATGCTTACCAACTTCACCGGCACCAGGACAGAGCCACACCGTCGCCCCAACGCGCGTTTCGCGTTGGCTTCATCAGGGGGCGGAAGCCAACGCGAAACGCGCGTTGGGGCGACGGTGTGGCTCTGTCCTGGTGCCGGTGAAGTTGGTAAGCATCCGGGGTCTGGTGAGTGTGCTGTAAAATATGTAGAGCCAGTGTACAGGGCTCTAAGGTACACTATATACTGACATATAAGCCCTCCCCCGTGTACTTGCCAATTTATGATTTTGCACTGTGGCATATAAATAGTTGGATACTTGGCACCAGTCCATGAGCTGCACTGTGTTTTGTTTCTATGTGCTATTGCCATTCCTGTCTAGCCGCTTCTATGTGTGGTTTTAAATCACTGTAATGTGTTGTTTTGACATTGCCTGTTAATAATAAATTATTATGACTTTGTAAGTAATTGTTGTGGACATTAACTCCATTTTTTCGTGTTGTATTACTTGGTTGTAACGGGTGGCGATTTGAGTCACTGTTGCCTTTCTATCAGCTCGAACCAGTCTGCCCATTCTCCTCTGACCTCTGGCATCAACAAGGCATTTCCGCCCACAGAACTGCCGCTCACTGGATTTTTTTTCTTTTTCGGACCATTCTCTGTAAACCCTAGAGATGGTTGTGCGTGAAAATCCCAGTAGATCAGCAGTTTCTGAAATACTCAGACCAGCCCTTCTGGCACCAACAACCATGCCACGTTCAAAGGCACTCAAATCACCTTTCTTCCCCATACTGATGCTCGGTTTGAACTGCAGGAGATTGTCTTGACCATGTCTACATGCCTAAATGCACTGAGTTGCCGCCATGTGATTGGCTGATTAGAAATTAAGTGTTAACAAGAAGTTGGACAGGTGTACCTAATAAAGTGGCCGGTGAGTGTACATTGGTTTATCAAAATATTAAAACCATCTGCCAAGTTGATCCACTTGTCCTGCTAAAATAGACTTTTCAAGGCATAGTCTCCACAAGTCTACCGAATGGGATCTGTTTTGTTTGGCACCAAAATGGCTGCTAAGTGATTTGGTACAGTGGTGATGACTTCACTGCTGCAGACCAAACTCCAAGACCTGAACTGTGGTGGAGAGCTGGGGCTGGATCTGCGAAGTGATAATATCTACTTGGTTTGACATTTTAGGGATCTTAAAACATTTGACATCCAGCTTCCTGAAAGCGGAAAACCCATTTAAGGGCTTGTTCACACACTGCGTTTTTACCGTATGTTACACCCGGTTCGGTCTCTGTACCTTTGCGGGGTCCTCGTCGGGACTCCCGCTCTGTGCTGGCTCCACCCTGTCAGGATGCAGCTTCCCCTCCTCCTCCCTCTCCTGCTTCCTGGCGTGTTATTCATTGCTATTTCTAGCTCCTCCACCATAGGGAGGGCGCCGGAGCAACAAGTATCCACTGTTGCTTACTTCCGGTTCCTGTCTGCATGTGCTCCTGTTTCTGAAGTGCTTTCGTTTGTACTCCGCTTATACGGTCTGTTTCCACAGATCGTCAGCTACCAGTTACCCGGCTATCCTGGACGACGACTGTTCTATCTACGCAATCCCGTCTCGTCCCACCAATCTGCCATCATCATCTCCGGACAACGCCAGTACCATTGGAACCAGCTTCTACCCGTACGCCAATTATCACCTGGTTAGCTCCACGTCTCTCGCTAACCCCGCTTGTCCGATTGTCCCGCTGGGACAGCTGCCACGAGTTCGGGGTCTAACTGGAGGTAGCATCCATGTCCCCCAGGCTTCCCACTCTGTCCCTGTTCGAGGGGACTTACCACGGGTGTCCGAGGCTCATGTAGTCACGCCCCCTTCGGAGCCCCGCAGACTGTGGTCCCGAGGTTTCACATTAAACCTAAATAAAACGAATGTGAACTTCAACTTCTGTGCCTCTATTTCCATTTGTTACACCATATTTTTTATCAAGGCTTTTCTCAGGAGTAAAAAATACTGCACTCTACAATACCGTCAAAGTGAATACGATTTCTGAAATCTCATGCACATGCTGCTTATTTTGTCCTTGCAAAATATGAACCATCAAAGCGGTTTTTAATATTTGCAGCTTGTCAATTCTTTCAGTGTTTTTGCAGGGTTTTTCACCTGTTCAAATGAATGGAAAAAAACCCACAAGTAAAAACTCATCTTGTCTGCCAACAATCCGTTTTTTGGTGCAGAAAAATCTGTTGCACATGCTCAACTGTTGCACCCACCTACCTTAAGTCCTTCCTGTGTGTTGTGAGGTGGGTCCTCAATGAATCGGACTTGTTTTTCTATCCCATCCCACAACTGTTTGATCAGATTGCGATCTAGGTGAATTTAGAGGCTAAAGGTACCTTCACACGAAGCGACGCTGCAGCAATAGCGACAATGATGCCGATCGCTGCAGCGTCGCTGTTTGGTCGCTGGGGAGCTGTCACACAGACCGCTCTCCAGCGACCAACGATGCCGAGGTCCCCGGGTAACCAGGGTAAACATCGGGTTACTAAGCGCAGGGCCGCGCTTAGTAACCCGATGTTTACCCTGGTTACCAGCGTAAAAGTAAAAATAACAAACAGTACATGCTCACCTGCGCGTCCCCCGGCGTCCGCTTCCTGTACTGTGTGAGCGCCGGCCCTAACAGCAGAGAGGTGACGTCACCGCTGTGCTGTGCTTTCACTTTATGGCCGGCGCTCAGAGCAGGAAGCGGACGGCAGGGGACGCGCAGGTGAGTATGTACTGTTTGTTTTTTATACTTTTACGCTGGTAACCAGGGTAAACATCGGGTTACTAAGCGCGGCCCTGCGCTTAGTAACCCGATATTTACCCTGGTTACCAGCGTAAAACATCGCTGGTATCGTTGCTTTTGGTGTCAAACACGACGATACACGCCGGTCTGACGACCAAATAAAGTTCTGAACTTTATTCAACGACCAGCGATATCACAGCAGGATCCAGATCGCTGCTGCGTGTCAAACACAACGATATCGCTAGCCAGGACGCTGCAACGTCACGGATCGTTGTCGTTCTCGTTGTAAAGTCGTTTCGTGTGAAGGTACCTTTAGTTAACAGGTTCCTCAAAGATTTTTCCTACAATATTTGCATGGTGGCAAGCCATATTATCTTTCTGAAAGAAAAGCCACTGCCACCAGGGAATATTGTTGCCATGAAGTGACCAAGCTGATGTACACAATGTTTAGGTGGGTGGCATGGGTCACATTACACTGCCTCTGCCACCTTGCCTTCTTCCCCATAGTGCATCCTGAAGTCATCCCTTATTTATATAAGCAAAGCATAGACATCTGGCCTTCACCAAAATGTAAAAGAAAATATGATTCATCAGACCAGGACATCTTCTGCATTGCTCTATGGTACAGTTCTGATGCTCATCTGCCCATCATAGGCACTTTTGGTGGTGGATTGGGATCAGCATAGGCATTATAATAGGTCTGTGGCTGTGCATTCCTCATACACAGCAAACTGTAATGTACTTTATGTTCTGACACCTTTGTATTATAGCCAACGTTAACTTTTTTCAGTAATTTGTGGTACAATATCTCCTCTTGTGGGATAAGACCAGTATGGCTAGACCTCATTCCCCATGAGCGAGACCTTAGGGGCGCCATGACCCTGTCATTTGTTCATTAACTGTATTTTCTTGGGCCACATATTATCCACTGCATACTGATAACAAACCACAAGACCTGCTATTTTTTAAATGCTCTGAACCAATTGTCTAGGCATCAAAATATGGCCTTTTTTAAAATTGTCAAGATTGCCTTAAATGTGCCCATTTTTTCAGGCTTTCGACACATCAACTTCCAAAAATGCTTTTTTCTTATGCTGCCTGAAATGTTCTACTTGTCCTCTGGTGGTTTTGTTACAAGATTTCTACTTCATCTGTCACTGGTTTTAGGGTAGGATCTCACGTAGAAGTTACTGGGCACATAATGTGTCTGTAATGAAGCTCACAGAACTCGCTGATTAGGTGATCCTGGCATGCAAAGAATCTGCCGACAACCCCCTATGGTGGCAACATGCAGTATCAGAAAGTGATATCTCGTGCTTTGCTTGATAAAGAAGTTACCAACCATTAAGCAATCTGGGGCTGTGGTTTTTATTTAAAGGGAACCTGTCACCCCCAAAATCGACGATGAGCTAAGCCCAAGAGCATCAGGGGCTTATCTACAGCATTCTGGAATGCTGTAGATAAGCCCCCCCCCCCCCCGATGTATCCTGAAAGATAAGAAAAAGAGGTTAGATTATACTCACCCAGAGGCGGTCCCGTCCGATGGGCGTCGCAGTCCGGGGCCTCCCATCTTCTTACGATGACGTCCTCTTCTTGTCTTCACGCTGCGGCTCCAGTGCATGCGTACTTTGTCTGCCCTGTTGAGGGCAGAGCAAAGTACTGCAGTGCGCAGGCGCCGGGAAAGGTCAGAGAAAAGATGGGAGGCCCCGGACTGGACTGCGACGCCCATCTGACCGGACCACAGCGGGAACGCCCCTGGGTGAGTATAATATAACCTCTTTTTCTCCTCTTTCAGGATACATCAGAGGCTTATCTCCAGCATTACAGAATGCTGTAGATAAGCCCCTGATGCCGGTGGGCTTAGCTCATCGTCGATTTTGGGGGTGACAGGTTCCCTTTAATTAAAGAGAGGGCAGCTGGTTGGTGATTTATTTTTCTAAATATCTTGTATTATTTAAACAACTAAGATAGGTTCCTAGTGTCCCCAGAAAGAACCAGGCTTTCTAGCAAAAGTCCACTTCATACATCCAGGTGGTGAGATCTCGGCATGCAGTGAAAGACATCTTACAGCCCTTGGCGACTGTTCTCGCAGTGAAAGCAAGAAATCTTACTTTTTGCATTTCCTGAACCCTGCCGCATACTTTACCTAATGGTAACATCATTAGAGTGGTTACCATTCATTAACACCGTTCTAAAATACAAGTGGAAAAAGCGAGATCTCTTTTACTGTGAGAACAGTGGTTGTGAGATCTCACTTTGCATGGCCGTGACCCTACAATCCAGAAGCTCAGGCCTGATTTTTGCTAGAAAGTCAGGCCCTTACAGCCGGACATTAGGGACACTTCTGAGGGGTTTTGTCAATATGGAACGCCCCACCAGGGCAGTGGGGTACTCGGTACCGGGTCCAGTCTTAAAGGTGCTGTCATGGTGGCTGCGACCCAGTCCATGGCCCTGGGCACCCAATTAAAGGGAAAGATCTTTAAAGGGATTTGTAATGTCTATTGTTCGTGATGCCACCTGTGGTATTCGATCAGTAGGGACCAATGCTGCTTAAAGGAGTCCTCTGGGGTGATGTTGTTGCAGCAAGATGGTAACGCTTCCCACAGGTGAAGCGGGGTCCCCAGGGCTCCCAAGGTGTGTGGCAAAGAAGGTGTATGCCGACGAATAAGTGGAGAGCACAGAGTTTTCAGTCTTTTACCTGGTTTACTGATGGTAGTAGTACTCAGTCCAGGGTACCAGGTGTAGGGTAGCTGCAGTCCGGCCGGCTTGGAGGCAATAAGGGATCTCACTTCAGGTGAGGTCCGTAAGCCTTTCCTACTTGCTCCAGGTGGCGAGGTCCCTGCGGCTTAAAGCTTGCTGGCAGGGTCCCCTCTCTCCTGTCCTAAGACAGATGTCTGTGCGATAGGCAGTTTGAGCCTGTTTATAGGATCTCTTAGATGACCTGGCTCTTAAGGTCACTGCTTCACCTCAGACTTGTTACAGGCAATTGACATATAGTACTATGCCCTCTGGTTCTGTCGCGCGTCCTGGAGAACAACACGACCTCGGGCTCCCGGAACCCGGCTTCTGCGCTCTGGCTCTGAGGGTGTCATTCCGCTGTTCCCCTCCTGAGTCCTTTCCTCCACTGTGCTTCTTCCTCTAAGCTCCTTCACAATTCAACTCTTTCAGTAATCCTCTTTCCAGGGGTTGCAGCTCCCTCGTGGCTGCTCGGCCCATACGTCTGCTCCAGAAGTTCTTCTTCTCTCTCCTGAAGACCAACTGTCTCCCTCCACTGTCTCTCTCAGACTGGCTAAGACTGACTGGCTCCTCCTCCAGACCAGGATACATAAAGTCTAAGGAAGCTCCCCTGAATCCGGGTCCTGAGCTCCCCCTCCTGGCCTAGATTCAGATCTGTTGAATGCGAGTGCCTTACCTGATAGGGAGAATCCCCCTTGCCTCCAATCATGACATCACCCTCCCCGAAGGGAAGGCAATATCACTGCAACAACCGGTTCCCTGGGGTGTTGCACTCCCCCCGTCAACTCCAGTACTCCCGAACTGGGAAAAAGAAAACATAAACAACAGGTTACTTTAAGACACGCAAAAACATTTTTGAAATGCTTAAGAACAGGTAAAACAAATTAATATAAACTTTGACTTCCCGTGTCGGGAGGAATTAATATTGAACGTTGCAAGCATTTTAGAACCAATATATTAACTTTCGAATATATACTGTACCTAAGTATACAAAAATCGTCAGGAACCACCCAAGTGACAGCAACAAAGCAGTTGGTGATTTACAGATGAAGTATAGCTCCTTTTTAATTTTATGCTTTATCTATTTTTTTTAAATCCCATTTAAATCTGAAAAAAATCATTATATTATAAAATCTTTTCAGTCTTATTTGTTTTCATCCATTTGTGTAATCTTTTGATATATTAATATCTCAGTGTTCTATGATCTACATCTACATGTGGCTTGTGAAAATAGCTCTTTCTTCAATGTGGTTAGTGCTAATATTATTCTTATTCACAAAGAGCAGGTCCAATAGTTGACTATGCGGAATACTGATTTCTAGTCTAAATATCCTATGCAATACATATACAAGCACCAGAGTGCTCTACAACACAAGCATCAGTTGTGTTTTCCTTGAGGCCAGGGCTCAGTGCTATTTAGTTTGGACAGTGAAGTCTGCTTAAAATTACAGTTTTACTGGTGCATATTTTCAAACCGCTTCATCCATACACAGCTTTTTTTTATATGTTTTTTATTAAATGTAGGAAACTGTTTGCAATGCAAATGTAAAACTGCTAATAAAGTTTCAGAATGTTCAACTGTAAAGTGAGGAAATTAATCTGTTCCTATTTTATTGCTTCACAGGAACCAACCGCATCCAGATATCATTATTGCCAAAACTAGTGATTCAGCTGATACTCCTTCCAAGCCTGAATATGCTGAGACTGTTTAGTGTGTATATCTCTTCATATTGCTCCTGTATCCTGACACATATAGAACCATGACTGTTGTGCTGTTACTTAAATGATACAACCATGAAACCATGTACTCTCTAATGCAACCATACAAACCTATACTGTCACGTAAAGACTAGGAACTGTGGGCACCTCACTGTGACAATACCACCTTTCTTAAGAGGACCTCTGGGAACCTCAGAACCAGGTTTATCTGGATGTGAAGCATGAAAAGACTGGACCAAACTGATCGCAACAACGTCAAATCCTGGTACCCACATTCTCTCCTCAGGACCGTAACCCTTTCAATGTACTAAATATTGAAGAAACCGGCGTACAAAGCAAAAATCAATCATCTTTGTTATTTGGAATTCCCGATTTCCGTCAACAATGACTGGGGAAGGTGGTGGTGGATATGGTTAAGAGGAAACCATGTATTTTTAAAAAAGTTATTGATGAAACACATTATGATTATGAATCCTAAAAGTGGGTGGCAAAGCAAGGCTAAATGCTACTGGATTGATGATGGCCACAGTCTCATAGGAGCGGATGAACCTGGCTCCCAGTTTCCAAGAAATAACCTTCAGCTTAATGTTCTTCGAGGACAACCACACCAAATCACCAACACACAGGTCTAAACCCACCTCCAATCAGCCATATTCTTATACTAGCTATTGAACCCGTTCTACGCCCGGGTGGCGAGCATTTATATTGGTATATGGTCTCCATCCTGGTATGTGCTGCTCCCATCTAGCTCTCCCATCCTGTCATTTGCTGCTCCCATCCTGCGCCCCCATCCTGTCATGTGTGTGCCCCCATCCTGTCATGTGCTGCTCCCATCCTGTCATGTGCTGCCATCCTGCGCCCCATCCTGTCATGTGCTCCCATCCTGCACCCCCATCCTGTCATGTGCTGCTCCCATCCTGCGCCCCCATTCTGTCATGTGCTGCTCCCATCCTGTGTCCCCATTCTGTCATGTGCTGCTCCCATCCTACGCCCCCATTCTGTCATGTGCTGCTCCCATTCTGTGCCCCCATTCTGTTGTAATGTGCTGCACCCATTCTGCCTGTTTCCATTCTGCCATATGTTGCTCCCATCTTTCTCTCTCCGGCTCTACTGCCCGAGTGTGGCTGTGCTCTGAGTGCGGGCGGGCGGCTGTGCTCTGAGTTGCTGAGTGCCGGGGGGCCTGAGCAGGCAGGGACACCGGCGCGCTGTGGGGGTCATGTGCCGTAGTCGCCGCTGGCTCAGGCCCCCGGCACTTGCTATATTCACCTGTCCCCCCGTTCCACCGATGCGCCTTCCGGGTCCTCTGGCTGTGACTGTTCAGTCAGAGGGCGGCGCGCATTAAGCGCGTCATCGCGCCCTCTGAACTGAACGTCGCAGGCAGAGGATGTGGAGGACAGCAGCGTGCAGCGATGGAACGGGACAGGTAAATATTGCATACTCACCCTCCTGGCTCGTCCCTGCTGATCCGTTGGAGATCACGGTGTGCGTTCAGTGCTTACGCATACCGCGATCTCCTGGGAGCGTCACTCTGTGGGGTCCAGACTGCGCCGGCGCTTGCGCAGTATATAAAGGCTTCGGACAGAGTGACGCTCCCAGCGTTATATTATAGATTTGGACCCATCTTCCTTAACTTATTAAGTACACCTTGCCACATGGATGTAAGAGATGAAGAAAACCGTTCCTCCTCACGTAGTCCTGAAGAACAATTCCTATTGAAGGAGCAGAACTGAGGAGGAAAACGTTTTTCCCCGAAGAACGGGGGCTTGAAAGTAGATTCATAAAAATGGTTATTCACAGCGAACTCAGCTAGAGTTAAATAAGAAACCCAATTCTCTTGATTCTCAGACACAAAGCACCTAAGATATGTCTCAAGGTTTTTGTTTACTTGTTCATTTTGCCCATTAGACTGTGGACTAAAGGCGGCTGATAATGAAAGATGAATCCCCAAATGAGCACAAAATGCTTTCCAAAATTTGGAAATAAATTGAACCCCCCAGTTGGCACAATATCAGATGGAATCCCATGTAATTTCAAAATTTCTTTAATAAAAATTATGCCAAAGTCTTGGCATTTGGTAAAGCAGGTAGCGCAATGAAATGAGCTATCTTGCTGAAGATATCCACCACCTCAAATATTACAGTGTTACCTGCTGATTAGTGTTGAGCGATACTTTCCGATATCGGAAAGTATCGGAATCGGAAAGTATCGGCCGATACCGTCACAGTATCGGAATCCAATCCGATACCGATACCCGATCCCAATGCAAGTCAATGGGACGAAAATATCGGAATTAAAATAAACCCTTTATACACTTGTAGGTTCATTCTACATGAAGGAAAACAACTAAGAATAATGTAGGATGTATTGGGGGACGTGGCGGAGACATTAAAGGCACAGAGGTTTAGCCCAATCTAATAGAATAGCAGGATTTTTTTTTTTTTTTTATGACGTTCGGCGTTAGAAAGAATTTGACTATGTTATTTTTTTTTTTTATGTCAGATATTGATGTTTCACTACTTCCACGCCCTTCACCTTCTTTTTTACTTCTCCCACGCTTTCTTCTTCATTATCCTCATCATCAGCTTCTTTGACATCAACTTCTTCACCTTCTTCATCTTCTTCTTCATCTTCTACCTATTATTTTTTGGGTTACATTGTTCATATTCTTTTTATTTTACTATTATCTTCATCATATTCTACTTCTTCATCATATTCTTATTTGTGACAGGCATTCCCGTAGTTGTTATCTATAAAAGTTTGAAGATTACACCTTCCGTTCTGCCTGTCACAAAACAGTTACATTTGTCCGCGTTCAGTTTGGCCTGCAGCATCAGGCTTTATCCAGGGGCACCACGAGGAGGAACGGACTCACCCCCATACACTGCTTAGTCTTCTTCTGCTTATAATTTACATAATATTTTTTGCTCTGATATTTTGTGTTATGCTTAATGTCCTTCTGCTCTTTGTTCTGCAGCCTCTTGTTCTTCTGCTTCTCGGTCTTCCAGGTCGTCGTCGTCTCCAGGGTCGTCGTCTCCGGGGTCGTCGTCATCGGGGTGGTCTCCGGGGTCGTCGTCATCGGGGTGGTCTTCAGGGTCATCGTCTCCAGGGTCGTCGTCATCACGGTGGTTGTCGTCTCTGGTGTCGTCGTCATCTTAGGGGTGGTCTTCCGGGTCATCGTGTTTAGTCTCTTGAACTTGGAAATGCAGCAGAAGGTACAAGAAGGCTGAGAGAATGCCGAGAACCAGCTGATGGAACTGGAGCTCAGATGGCTACCCGAAGGTCCAAGAGCCAATGGAACGACCGAGGACCAGCTGACGTTACTGGAACCCGGTTACTAAGCAGGAGGTACCCGTGCTGAAAGCACTACCAAGGACCACCTGACGTTGGTGGAACTCAGATACCCAGAGGGAGGCACCTAAGCCAAAGGCTCTGCCCGGAACCAGCTGACGGTACTGGAACCAGGATGGGGAGCAGAAGGTACAAGAGCAAAAGACACTGCCGAGAACCAGCTGACGGTGCTGGAACCCGGATGGGTAGCCGAAGGTCCAAGAGCCAATGGAACTACCGAGGACCAGCTGACGTTACTGGAACCCGGTTACTAAGCAGGAGGTACCCGTGCCTGAAAGCACTACCAAGGACCACCTGACGTTGGTGGAACTCGGATACCAAAGGGAGGCACCTAAGCCAAAGGCTCTGCCCGGAACCAGCTGACGGTACTGGAACCAGGATGGGGAGCAGAAGGTACAAGAGCAAGTGTCTGCGTGGCTTTTGCAGGACACGATGCCGGCTGCACAGCAGGGGAACAGCTGGCGGTGCTGAACCCCACTGACACATTGGCTGGTGTTTTTCTCTGTGCAGCTAGCACATCTGGGCCCCAACTGGCGGTGTGTTAGAGCCCAGGGACAGCAGGAGAAGGAGGAGGAGCAGGAGCAGGGGGAGGGGAGTGTAGGCCGAAGCCTGCACTGGCGGCAGCTTTGGGTGTGTTGTGTCTGCGTGGCGGTCGCAGGACACGTTGCCGGCTACACAGCAGGGGAACAGCTGGCGGTGCTGGACCCCACTGACACATTGGCGAGGTGTTTGGCTCTGTGCAGCCAGCACTTCCGGACAGCAACGAGCGGTGTTGTAGCCCGGGCTCTGCAGGGGGAGCAGAGTGTAGGCCGAAGCCTACTTGAACCAATTTCAAAGGTAACCTTTAACCCCCCCTCAGGGGTTAGAAAGTAGAAGAGCCACAGCTTATGCAGCAGTAGTGCTGCGCAAGTCAAAGGTTGCTCTTGTAATTTTTCTCCTTGCACACGCTGAATGGAACACGTATAACATTTAGCCCTTTATACAGTCAAACTGTGTAATGGAGGCGAGAGTTCCCTTTGTAATGAGACGCAGCACAGATGTCAAGAATCCCACCTTGGTGCTGGGTGCAGCCTCCTGAGCGTTGTTATTTGCTGTACAGGAGTCTGCGCTGTCGTGTTATCCCCTGGCCTAGCGCCGTTAGCGCTGCCCATCTTCTGACATCATTTAATGTCGGCCGTTGCGGTTCGCGATCACCATGAATCCCAGCCCCGCAGTGTCTTAACATTGTTAAAACACTGCGGGGCTGGGATTCAGGGCCTGGCGCAGCACATATGTTCGCCTCTCACACGCGGGTCCTTACACCCGCTTCAGACTGTGCGGCGTCATCTGATCCCTTATCGCATGCCACGGCCATGAAGCCGCACAGTCCGAAGAAGGCGGAAGGAGAGGAGGGACAGGCGAACTGATGCACTGATCCTGCCCATCAATCACACCCTCGCAGTCCCAATAAATAAGACACCGAGGGGCGTTGTGTGGGTCAGGGCGGCCGCAGAGGCGCAGCCAGCCAAACAATGATGCCAGAAGACGGGCAGCGCTACCAAGGGGGTTGCAGCGTGTCATTACAAAGGAAAGTCACACCCCCGGGACGGTTAAATGGTCACACAGAGGACACATTTCAGACGTGTTTTCAGTTCCACATGTGCGAGGAGAATACGTTTATGAGCCACCTTGCACACATGCAGCATTACCGCTGTACAAGGTGGCTGGATAACGTAAAAACGCCTGGGGGAGGGGGGACAGGTTCCCTTCAATTTCAGTTCTTGTGTCTGCGTGGCTTTTGCAGGACACGTTGCCGGCTGCACAGCAGGGGAACAGCTGGCGGTGCTGGACCCCACTGACACATTGGCTGGTGTTTTTCTCTGTGCAGCTAGCACATCTGGGCAAAAACTGGCGGTGTGTTAGAGCCCAGGGACAGCAGGAGGAGGAGCAGGAGGAGGAGGAGCAGGGGGAGGGGAGTGTAGGCCGAAGCCTGCACAGGCGGCAGCTTTGGGTGTGTTGTGTCTGCGTGGCTTTTGCAGGACACGTTGCCGGCTACACAGCAGGGGAACAGCTGGCGGTGCTGGACCCCACTGACACATTGGCGAGGTGTTTGGCTCTGTGCAGCCAGCACTTCCGGACAGCAACTAGCGTTGTTGGAGCCCGGGCTCTGCAGGTGGAGCAGAGTGTAGGCCGAAGCCTAATTGAACCGATTTCAAAAGTCACCTTTAACCCCCCCTCAGGGGTTACAAAGTAGAAGAGCCACAGCTTATGCAGCAGTAGTGCTGCGCAAGTCAAAGGTTGCTCTTGTAATTTTTCTCCTTGCACACGCTGAATGGAACACGTATAACATTTAGCCCTTTATACAGTCAAACTGTGTAATGGAGGCGAGAGTTCCCTTTGTAATGAGACGCAGCACAGATGTCAAGAATCCCACCTTGGTGCTGGGTGCAGCCTCCTGAGCGTTGTTATTTGCTGTACAGGAGTCTGCGCTGTCGTGTTATCCCCTGGCCTAGCGCCGTTAGCGCTGCCCATCTTCTGACATCATTTAATGTCGGCCGTTGCGGTTCGCGATCACCATGAATCCCAGCCCCGCAGTGTCTTAACATTGTTAAAACACTGCGGGGCTGGGATTCAGGGCCTGGCGCAGCACATATGTTCGCCTCTCACACGCGGGTCCTTACACCCGCTTCAGACTGTGCGGCGTCATCTGATCCCTTATCGCATGCCACGGCCATGAAGCCGCACAGTCCGAAGAAGGCGGAAGGAGAGGAGGGACAGGCGAACTGATGCACTGATCCTGCCCATCAATCACACCCTCGCAGTCCCAATAAATAAGACACCGAGGGGCGTTGTGTGGGTCAGGGCGGCCGCAGAGGCGCAGCCAGCCAAACAATGATGCCAGAAGACGGGCAGCGCTACCAAGGGGGTTGCAGCGTGTCATTACAAAGGAAAGTCACACCCCCGGGACGGTTAAATGGTCACACAGAGGACACATTTCAGACGTGTTTTCAGTTCCACATGTGCGAGGAGAATACGTTTATGAGCCACCTTGCACACATGCAGCATTACCGCTGTACAAGGTGGCTGGATAACGTAAAAACGCCTGGGGGAGGGGGGACAGGTTCCCTTCAATTTCAGTTCTTGTGTCTGCGTGGCTTTTGCAGGACACGTTGCCGGCTGCACAGCAGGGGAACAGCTGGCGGTGCTGGACCCCACTGACACATTGGCTGGTGTTTTTCTCTGTGCAGCTAGCACATCTGGGCAAAAACTGGCGGTGTGTTAGAGCCCAGGGACAGCAGGAGGAGGAGCAGGAGGAGGAGGAGCAGGGGGAGGGGAGTGTAGGCCGAAGCCTGCACAGGCGGCAGCTTTGGGTGTGTTGTGTCTGCGTGGCTTTTGCAGGACACGTTGCCGGCTACACAGCAGGGGAACAGCTGGCGGTGCTGGACCCCACTGACACATTGGCGAGGTGTTTGGCTCTGTGCAGCCAGCACTTCCGGACAGCAACTAGCGTTGTTGGAGCCCGGGCTCTGCAGGTGGAGCAGAGTGTAGGCCGAAGCCTAATTGAACCGATTTCAAAAGTCACCTTTAACCCCCCCTCAGGGGTTACAAAGTAGAAGAGCCACAGCTTATGCAGCAGTAGTGCTGCGCAAGTCAAAGGTTGCTCTTGTAATTTTTCTCCTTGCACACGCTGAATGGAACACGTATAACATTTAGCCCTTTATACAGTCAAACTGTGTAATGGAGGCGAGAGTTCCCTTTGTAATGAGACGCAGCACAGATGTCAAGAATCCCACCTTGGTGCTGGGTGCAGCCTCCTGAGCGTTGTTATTTGCTGTACAGGAGTCTGCGCTGTCGTGTTATCCCCTGGCCTAGCGCCGTTAGCGCTGCCCATCTTCTGACATCATTTAATGTCGGCCGTTGCGGTTCGCGATCACCATGAATCCCAGCCCCGCAGTGTCTTAACATTGTTAAAACACTGCGGGGCTGGGATTCAGGGCCTGGCGCAGCACATATGTTCGCCTCTCACACGCGGGTCCTTACACCCGCTTCAGACTGTGCGGCGTCATCTGATCCCTTATCGCATGCCACGGCCATGAAGCCGCACAGTCCGAAGAAGGCGGAAGGAGAGGAGGGACAGGCGAACTGATGCACTGATCCTGCCCATCAATCACACCCTCGCAGTCCCAATAAATAAGACACCGAGGGGCGTTGTGTGGGTCAGGGCGGCCGCAGAGGCGCAGCCAGCCAAACAATGATGCCAGAAGACGGGCAGCGCTACCAAGGGGGTTGCAGCGTGTCATTACAAAGGAAAGTCACACCCCCGGGACGGTTAAATGGTCACACAGAGGACACATTTCAGACGTGTTTTCAGTTCCACATGTGCGAGGAGAATACGTTTATGAGCCACCTTGCACACATGCAGCATTACCGCTGTACAAGGTGGCTGGATAACGTAAAAACGCCTGGGGGAGGGGGGACAGGTTCCCTTCAATTTCAGTTCTTGTGTCTGCGTGGCTTTTGCAGGACACGTTGCCGGCTGCACAGCAGGGGAACAGCTGGCGGTGCTGGACCCCACTGACACATTGGCTGGTGTTTTTCTCTGTGCAGCTAGCACATCTGGGCAAAAACTGGCGGTGTGTTAGAGCCCAGGGACAGCAGGAGGAGGAGCAGGAGGAGGAGGAGCAGGGGGAGGGGAGTGTAGGCCGAAGCCTGCACAGGCGGCAGCTTTGGGTGTGTTGTGTCTGCGTGGCTTTTGCAGGACACGTTGCCGGCTACACAGCAGGGGAACAGCTGGCGGTGCTGGACCCCACTGACACATTGGCGAGGTGTTTGGCTCTGTGCAGCCAGCACTTCCGGACAGCAACTAGCGTTGTTGGAGCCCGGGCTCTGCAGGTGGAGCAGAGTGTAGGCCGAAGCCTAATTGAACCGATTTCAAAAGTCACCTTTAACCCCCCCTCAGGGGTTACAAAGTAGAAGAGCCACAGCTTATGCAGCAGTAGTGCTGCGCAAGTCAAAGGTTGCTCTTGTAATTTTTCTCCTTGCACACGCTGAATGGAACACGTATAACATTTAGCCCTTTATACAGTCAAACTGTGTAATGGAGGCGAGAGTTCCCTTTGTAATGAGACGCAGCACAGATGTCAAGAATCCCACCTTGGTGCTGGGTGCAGCCTCCTGAGCGTTGTTATTTGCTGTACAGGAGTCTGCGCTGTCGTGTTATCCCCTGGCCTAGCGCCGTTAGCGCTGCCCATCTTCTGACATCATTTAATGTCGGCCGTTGCGGTTCGCGATCACCATGAATCCCAGCCCCGCAGTGTCTTAACATTGTTAAAACACTGCGGGGCTGGGATTCAGGGCCTGGCGCAGCACATATGTTCGCCTCTCACACGCGGGTCCTTACACCCGCTTCAGACTGTGCGGCGTCATCTGATCCCTTATCGCATGCCACGGCCATGAAGCCGCACAGTCCGAAGAAGGCGGAAGGAGAGGAGGGACAGGCGAACTGATGCACTGATCCTGCCCATCAATCACACCCTCGCAGTCCCAATAAATAAGACACCGAGGGGCGTTGTGTGGGTCAGGGCGGCCGCAGAGGCGCAGCCAGCCAAACAATGATGCCAGAAGACGGGCAGCGCTACCAAGGGGGTTGCAGCGTGTCATTACAAAGGAAAGTCACACCCCCGGGACGGTTAAATGGTCACACAGAGGACACATTTCAGACGTGTTTTCAGTTCCACATGTGCGAGGAGAATACGTTTATGAGCCACCTTGCACACATGCAGCATTACCGCTGTACAAGGTGGCTGGATAACGTAAAAACGCCTGGGGGAGGGGGGACAGGTTCCCTTCAATTTCAGTTCTTGTGTCTGCGTGGCTTTTGCAGGACACGTTGCCGGCTGCACAGCAGGGGAACAGCTGGCGGTGCTGGACCCCACTGACACATTGGCTGGTGTTTTTCTCTGTGCAGCTAGCACATCTGGGCAAAAACTGGCGGTGTGTTAGAGCCCAGGGACAGCAGGAGGAGGAGCAGGAGGAGGAGGAGCAGGGGGAGGGGAGTGTAGGCCGAAGCCTGCACAGGCGGCAGCTTTGGGTGTGTTGTGTCTGCGTGGCTTTTGCAGGACACGTTGCCGGCTACACAGCAGGGGAACAGCTGGCGGTGCTGGACCCCACTGACACATTGGCGAGGTGTTTGGCTCTGTGCAGCCAGCACTTCCGGACAGCAACTAGCGTTGTTGGAGCCCGGGCTCTGCAGGTGGAGCAGAGTGTAGGCCGAAGCCTAATTGAACCGATTTCAAAAGTCACCTTTAACCCCCCCTCAGGGGTTACAAAGTAGAAGAGCCACAGCTTATGCAGCAGTAGTGCTGCGCAAGTCAAAGGTTGCTCTTGTAATTTTTCTCCTTGCACACGCTGAATGGAACACGTATAACATTTAGCCCTTTATACAGTCAAACTGTGTAATGGAGGCGAGAGTTCCCTTTGTAATGAGACGCAGCACAGATGTCAAGAATCCCACCTTGGTGCTGGGTGCAGCCTCCTGAGCGTTGTTATTTGCTGTACAGGAGTCTGCGCTGTCGTGTTATCCCCTGGCCTAGCGCCGTTAGCGCTGCCCATCTTCTGACATCATTTAATGTCGGCCGTTGCGGTTCGCGATCACCATGAATCCCAGCCCCGCAGTGTCTTAACATTGTTAAAACACTGCGGGGCTGGGATTCAGGGCCTGGCGCAGCACATATGTTCGCCTCTCACACGCGGGTCCTTACACCCGCTTCAGACTGTGCGGCGTCATCTGATCCCTTATCGCATGCCACGGCCATGAAGCCGCACAGTCCGAAGAAGGCGGAAGGAGAGGAGGGACAGGCGAACTGATGCACTGATCCTGCCCATCAATCACACCCTCGCAGTCCCAATAAATAAGACACCGAGGGGCGTTGTGTGGGTCAGGGCGGCCGCAGAGGCGCAGCCAGCCAAACAATGATGCCAGAAGACGGGCAGCGCTACCAAGGGGGTTGCAGCGTGTCATTACAAAGGAAAGTCACACCCCCGGGACGGTTAAATGGTCACACAGAGGACACATTTCAGACGTGTTTTCAGTTCCACATGTGCGAGGAGAATACGTTTATGAGCCACCTTGCACACATGCAGCATTACCGCTGTACAAGGTGGCTGGATAACGTAAAAACGCCTGGGGGAGGGGGGACAGGTTCCCTTCAATTTCAGTTCTTGTGTCTGCGTGGCTTTTGCAGGACACGTTGCCGGCTGCACAGCAGGGGAACAGCTGGCGGTGCTGGACCCCACTGACACATTGGCTGGTGTTTTTCTCTGTGCAGCTAGCACATCTGGGCAAAAACTGGCGGTGTGTTAGAGCCCAGGGACAGCAGGAGGAGGAGCAGGAGGAGGAGGAGCAGGGGGAGGGGAGTGTAGGCCGAAGCCTGCACAGGCGGCAGCTTTGGGTGTGTTGTGTCTGCGTGGCTTTTGCAGGACACGTTGCCGGCTACACAGCAGGGGAACAGCTGGCGGTGCTGGACCCCACTGACACATTGGCGAGGTGTTTGGCTCTGTGCAGCCAGCACTTCCGGACAGCAACTAGCGTTGTTGGAGCCCGGGCTCTGCAGGTGGAGCAGAGTGTAGGCCGAAGCCTAATTGAACCGATTTCAAAAGTCACCTTTAACCCCCCCTCAGGGGTTACAAAGTAGAAGAGCCACAGCTTATGCAGCAGTAGTGCTGCGCAAGTCAAAGGTTGCTCTTGTAATTTTTCTCCTTGCACACGCTGAATGGAACACGTATAACATTTAGCCCTTTATACAGTCAAACTGTGTAATGGAGGCGAGAGTTCCCTTTGTAATGAGACGCAGCACAGATGTCAAGAATCCCACCTTGGTGCTGGGTGCAGCCTCCTGAGCGTTGTTATTTGCTGTACAGGAGTCTGCGCTGTCGTGTTATCCCCTGGCCTAGCGCCGTTAGCGCTGCCCATCTTCTGACATCATTTAATGTCGGCCGTTGCGGTTCGCGATCACCATGAATCCCAGCCCCGCAGTGTCTTAACATTGTTAAAACACTGCGGGGCTGGGATTCAGGGCCTGGCGCAGCACATATGTTCGCCTCTCACACGCGGGTCCTTACACCCGCTTCAGACTGTGCGGCGTCATCTGATCCCTTATCGCATGCCACGGCCATGAAGCCGCACAGTCCGAAGAAGGCGGAAGGAGAGGAGGGACAGGCGAACTGATGCACTGATCCTGCCCATCAATCACACCCTCGCAGTCCCAATAAATAAGACACCGAGGGGCGTTGTGTGGGTCAGGGCGGCCGCAGAGGCGCAGCCAGCCAAACAATGATGCCAGAAGACGGGCAGCGCTACCAAGGGGGTTGCAGCGTGTCATTACAAAGGAAAGTCACACCCCCGGGACGGTTAAATGGTCACACAGAGGACACATTTCAGACGTGTTTTCAGTTCCACATGTGCGAGGAGAATACGTTTATGAGCCACCTTGCACACATGCAGCATTACCGCTGTACAAGGTGGCTGGATAACGTAAAAACGCCTGGGGGAGGGGGGACAGGTTCCCTTCAATTTCAGTTCTTGTGTCTGCGTGGCTTTTGCAGGACACGTTGCCGGCTGCACAGCAGGGGAACAGCTGGCGGTGCTGGACCCCACTGACACATTGGCTGGTGTTTTTCTCTGTGCAGCTAGCACATCTGGGCAAAAACTGGCGGTGTGTTAGAGCCCAGGGACAGCAGGAGGAGGAGCAGGAGGAGGAGGAGCAGGGGGAGGGGAGTGTAGGCCGAAGCCTGCACAGGCGGCAGCTTTGGGTGTGTTGTGTCTGCGTGGCTTTTGCAGGACACGTTGCCGGCTACACAGCAGGGGAACAGCTGGCGGTGCTGGACCCCACTGACACATTGGCGAGGTGTTTGGCTCTGTGCAGCCAGCACTTCCGGACAGCAACTAGCGTTGTTGGAGCCCGGGCTCTGCAGGTGGAGCAGAGTGTAGGCCGAAGCCTAATTGAACCGATTTCAAAAGTCACCTTTAACCCCCCCTCAGGGGTTACAAAGTAGAAGAGCCACAGCTTATGCAGCAGTAGTGCTGCGCAAGTCAAAGGTTGCTCTTGTAATTTTTCTCCTTGCACACGCTGAATGGAACACGTATAACATTTAGCCCTTTATACAGTCAAACTGTGTAATGGAGGCGAGAGTTCCCTTTGTAATGAGACGCAGCACAGATGTCAAGAATCCCACCTTGGTGCTGGGTGCAGCCTCCTGAGCGTTGTTATTTGCTGTACAGGAGTCTGCGCTGTCGTGTTATCCCCTGGCCTAGCGCCGTTAGCGCTGCCCATCTTCTGACATCATTTAATGTCGGCCGTTGCGGTTCGCGATCACCATGAATCCCAGCCCCGCAGTGTCTTAACATTGTTAAAACACTGCGGGGCTGGGATTCAGGGCCTGGCGCAGCACATATGTTCGCCTCTCACACGCGGGTCCTTACACCCGCTTCAGACTGTGCGGCGTCATCTGATCCCTTATCGCATGCCACGGCCATGAAGCCGCACAGTCCGAAGAAGGCGGAAGGAGAGGAGGGACAGGCGAACTGATGCACTGATCCTGCCCATCAATCACACCCTCGCAGTCCCAATAAATAAGACACCGAGGGGCGTTGTGTGGGTCAGGGCGGCCGCAGAGGCGCAGCCAGCCAAACAATGATGCCAGAAGACGGGCAGCGCTACCAAGGGGGTTGCAGCGTGTCATTACAAAGGAAAGTCACACCCCCGGGACGGTTAAATGGTCACACAGAGGACACATTTCAGACGTGTTTTCAGTTCCACATGTGCGAGGAGAATACGTTTATGAGCCACCTTGCACACATGCAGCATTACCGCTGTACAAGGTGGCTGGATAACGTAAAAACGCCTGGGGGAGGGGGGACAGGTTCCCTTCAATTTCAGTTCTTGTGTCTGCGTGGCTTTTGCAGGACACGTTGCCGGCTGCACAGCAGGGGAACAGCTGGCGGTGCTGGACCCCACTGACACATTGGCTGGTGTTTTTCTCTGTGCAGCTAGCACATCTGGGCAAAAACTGGCGGTGTTAGAGCCCAGGGTCAGCAGGAGGAGCAGGGGGAGCGGAGTGTAGGCCGAAGCCTGCACTCGAGCAAGTTGAAAGGAAACCTTTAACACCCCCCCCCCCAGGCGTTTGTAGCTGAAAGAGCCATTGTGTACAGCACTAATGCTGGAAAAGGTAAACTTAGCTCTTTTAATTATGGTCCTTGTACATGCGGAACCAAACATTTATGAAATGTGTCTCCTCACAGCGTTAAACCGTCCGGTAGGTGGAACTTTCCTTTGTCGTGTGACGCAGCACAGCCATCATTTTTACCCCCTTGGCGCCGTGCGCCCACTCCTCAGCGTTGTTTGAATCTGTCCCGGAGCCTGCGCTGTTAGGTTAGCCCTTGGCCATGCACACATGTTGCGCTGCCCGTCTTCTGACCTCATTTGGTGTCAGGCTGGCTGCGCCTGTGCGGGTGCGCTGGCCGAGATCCCGCCTCGCAGTGTCGTCTAATGTAATCCCACCGCGGGCCTGTGATCCGTGCCCGTGCGCAGTGCATATCCTGTCCTCTCACTCCCCTCCCTACGGCTTTTTCAGACTGTGCGTTGTCACGGCCGTGGCATGCTATTAGGGACCAGCTGACATCGCACAGTCTGAAGAAGCCGTAGGGAGGGGAGTGAGAGGAGAGGATATGCACTGCGCACGGGCACGGATCACAGGCCCGCGGTGGGATTACATTAGACGACACTGCGAGGCGGGATCTCGACCAGCGCACCCGCACAGGCGCAGCCAGCCTGACACCAAATGAGGTCAGAAGACGGGCAGCGCAACATGTGTGCATGGCCAAGGGCTAACCTAACAGCGCAGGCTCCGGGACAGATTCAAACAACGCTGAGGAGTGGGCGCACGGCGCCAAGGGGGTAAAAATGATGGCTGTGCTGCGTCACACGACAAAGGAAAGTTCCACCTACCGGACGGTTTAACGCTGTGTGGGGACACATTTCATAAGTGTTAGGTTCAGCATGTGCAAGGAGCATCACGAAAAGAGGCACTTTTTCCCTTTGCATTATTACTGCTGCACAAGGTGGCTCCTTCAGTAACAAACGCCTGGGGGGGGGGGGGGTCAGGTTCCCTTACATTTAACTTGTTGTGTCTGCGTGGCGGTCGCAGTACACGTTGCCGTATACACAGCAGGGGAACAGCTGGCGGTGCTGAACCCCACTAACACATTGGCGAGGTGTTTGGCTCTGTGCGTACAGCACTTCTGGACGGCAACTAGCGGTGTTGGAGCCCAGGGACAGGTGGAGGAGGAGGAGGTTGGAGGAGGTTGGAGGAGGTTGGAGGGATTGCCACACACACAGCAGGGGAACAGCTGACGTTACTGAACCCCAATAACAGAGGAGGGACTGTTGACTGTGCGTACAGCACTTCTGGACGGCAACTGGCGGTGTTGGAGCCCAGGGACAGGTGGAGGAGGTAGGAGGAGGTAGGAGGGATTGCCACACACACAGCAGGGGAACAGCTGACGTTACTGAACCCCAATAACAGAGGAGGGACTGTTGACTGTGCGTACAGCACTTCTGGACGGCAACTGGCGGTGTTGGAGCCCAGGGACAGGTGGAGGAGGAGGAGGTAGGAGGAGGTTGGAGGAGGTAGGAGGGATTGCCACACACACAGCAGGGGAACAGCTGACGTTACTGAACCCCAATAACAGAGGAGCGACTGTTGACTGTGCGTACAGCACTTCTGGACGGCAACTAGCGGTGTTGGAGCCCAGGGACAGGTGGAGGAGGAGGAGGTTGGAGGAGGTTGGAGGAGGTAGGAGGGATTGCCACACACACAGCAGGGGAACAGCTGACGTTACTGAACCCCAATAACAGAGGAGGGACTGTTGACTGTGCGTACAGCACTTCTGGACGGCAACTGGCGGTGTTGGAGCCCAGGGACAGGTGGAGGAGGAGGAGGTAGGAGGAGGTAGGAGGGATTGCCACACACACAGCAGGGGAACAGCTGACGTTACTGAACCCCAATAACAGAGGAGGGACTGTTGACTGTGCGTACAGCACTTCTGGACGGCAACTGGCGGTGTTGGAGCCCAGGGACAGGTGGAGGAGGAGGAGGTAGGAGGAGGTTGGAGGAGGTAGGAGGGATTGCCACACACACAGCAGGGGAACAGCTGACGTTACTGAACCCCAATAACAGAGGAGGGACTGTTGACTGTGCGTACAGCACTTCTGGACGGCAACTGGCGGTGTTGGAGCCCAGGGACAGGTGGAGGAGGTAGGAGGAGGTAGGAGGGATTGCCACACACACAGCAGGGGAACAGCTGACGTTACTGAACCCCAATAACAGAGGAGGGACTGTTGACTGTGCGTACAGCACTTCTGGACGGCAACTGGCGGTGTTGGAGCCCAGGGACAGGTGGAGGAGGAGGAGGTAGGAGGAGGTTGGAGGAGGTAGGAGGGATTGCCACACACACAGCAGGGGAACAGCTGACGTTACTGAACCCCAATAACAGAGGAGCGACTGTTGACTGTGCGTACAGCACTTCTGGACGGCAACTAGCGGTGTTGGAGCCCAGGGACAGGTGGAGGAGGAGGAGTTTGGATGAGGTTGGAGGAGGTTGGAGGGATTGCCACACACACAGCAGGGGAACAGCTGACGTTACTGAACCCCAATAACAGAGGAGGGACTGTTGACTGTGCGTACAGCACTTCTGGACGGCAACTGGCGGTGTTGGAGCCCAGGGACAGGTGGAGGAGGTAGGAGGAGGTAGGAGGGATTGCCACACACACAGCAGGGGAACAGCTGACGTTACTGAACCCCAATAACAGAGGAGGGACTGTTGACTGTGCGTACAGCACTTCTGGACGGCAACTGGCGGTGTTGGAGCCCAGGGACAGGTGGAGGAGGAGGAGGTAGGAGGAGGTTGGAGGAGGTAGGAGGGATTGCCACACACACAGCAGGGGAACAGCTGACGTTACTGAACCCCAATAACAGAGGAGCGACTGTTGACTGTGCGTACAGCACTTCTGGACGGCAACTAGCGGTGTTGGAGCCCAGGGACAGGTGGAGGAGGAGGAGTTTGGATGAGGTTGGAGGAGGTTGGAGGGATTGCCACACACACAGCAGGGGAACAGCTGACGTTACTGAACCCCAATAACAGAGGAGGGACTGTTGACTGTGCGTACAGCACTTCTGGACGGCAACTGGCGGTGTTGGAGCCCAGGGACAGGTGGAGGAGGTAGGAGGAGGTAGGAGGGATTGCCACACACACAGCAGGGGAACAGCTGACGTTACTGAACCCCAATAACAGAGGAGGGACTGTTGACTGTGCGTACAGCACTTCTGGACGGCAACTGGCGGTGTTGGAGCCCAGGGACAGGTGGAGGAGGAGGAGGTAGGAGGAGGTTGGAGGAGGTAGGAGGGATTGCCACACACACAGCAGGGGAACAGCTGACGTTACTGAACCCCAATAACAGAGGAGCGACTGTTGACTGTGCGTACAGCACTTCTGGACGGCAACTAGCGGTGTTGGAGCCCAGGGACAGGTGGAGGAGGAGGAGGTTGGAGGAGGTTGGAGGAGGTAGGAGGGATTGCCACACACACAGCAGGGGAACAGCTGACGTTACTGAACCCCAATAACAGAGGAGGGACTGTTGACTGTGCGTACAGCACTTCTGGACGGCAACTGGCGGTGTTGGAGCCCAGGGACAGGTGGAGGAGGAGGAGGTAGGAGGAGGTTGGAGGAGGTAGGAGGGATTGCCACACACACAGCAGGGGAACAGCTGACGTTACTGAACCCCAATAACAGAGGAGCGACTGTTGACTGTGCGTACAGCACTTCTGGACGGCAACTAGCGGTGTTGGAGCCCAGGGACAGGTGGAGGAGGAGGAGTTTGGATGAGGTTGGAGGAGGTTGGAGGGATTGCCACACACACAGCAGGGGAACAGCTGACGTTACTGAACCCCAATAACAGAGGAGCGACTGTTGACTGTGCGTACAGCACTACCAGGCAACAACTAGCGGTGTTGGAGCCCAGGGACAGCAGTAGAAGCAGAGGAACACAATGTAGGCCGAAGCCTGATTGGAGAAAGGGAACCTTTAACCCCCCCCCCCAAGGCATTTGTAGCTGAAAGAGCCAGCTTGTGCAGCTCAAAAGATGCAAAAGGAAAAGGTGGCTCTTTTAATTATGCTCCTTGCAAGCACAGAACTAAACACTTATAAAATGTGTCCCCTGAAACCGTGAAACTGTCCCGGAGGTGGGACTTTCCTTCGTAATATGACGCAGCACAGCTGTCATTCCTACCCCCTCGGCGCCGTGCCCCGGCTCCTCATCGTTGTTTGATTCCGTCCCGGAGCCTGCGCTGTTAGGTTATCCCTTGGCCAGGCACACTTAGCGCTGCCCATCTTCTGACATCATTTGGTGTCAGGCTGGCTGCGCTTGTGCGGCCGCGCTGTCCGAGAGCCCGCCTCGCAGTGTGGTCTAATGTAATCCCACCGCGGGCCTGGGATCAGTGGCCATGCGCAGTGCATATCCTCGCCTCTCGCTCCCCTCCCTACGGCTTTTTCAGACTGTGCGCTGCCACGGCCGTGGCATGCTATTACGGATCAGCTGGCACCGCACAGTCTGAAGAAGCCGTAGGGAGTGGAGCGAGAGGCGAGGATATGCACTGCGCATGGCCACTGATCCCAGGCCCGCGGTGGGATTACATTAGACCACACTGCGAGGCGGGCTCTCGGACAGCGCGGCCGCACAGGCGCAGCCAGCCTGACACCAAATGATGTCAGAAGATGGGCAGCGCTAAGTGTGCCTGGCCAAGGGATAACCTAACAGCGCAGGCTCCGGGACGGAATCAAACAACGATGAGGAGCCGGGGCACGGCGCCGAGGGGGTAGGAATGACAGCTGTGCTGCGTCATATTACGAAGGAAAGTCCCACCTCCGGGACGGTTTTACGGTATCAGTGGACACATTTTATAAGTGTTAAGTTCTGCGTGTGCAAGGAGCATAATGAAAATAGCTACCTTTTCCTTGTGCAGCATTACTGCTGCACAAGGTGGCTCTTTCAGTAACAAACGCCTTGGGGGGGGGGGGGGACAGGTTCCCTTACATTTCAGTTGTGCCAGCGTGGCGGTCGCAGGACACATTGCCGGCTACACAGCTGGGGATCAGCTGACGTTACTGAAACCCAATAACACTGGGTCGTATGTTTTGACTGTGCAGATGGCACTTCTGAGCCTCAACTGGCGTTGTTGGAGCCCAGGAATGTAAGTTCAGGTGGTTGAAAGATGAACACAACAGGAGACCTGGATAACGTATACAGTGACCTAATTATTTAATCAGGAGGAGGAGTGGCAAATTCCTGCGAGATCCAGGCCTTGTTCATTTTCAGGAAAGTAAGCCGGTCAACGTTATCGGAGGATAGTCGCATGCGACGGTCAGTTAGTACACCACCTGCAGCACTAAAGACACGTTCCGATAATACACTGGCCGCAGGGCAAGACAGCACCTCCAATGCATACTGGCTTAGCTCTGGCCATGTATCCAGCTTTGAGACCCAAAACTTGAAAGGGGAAGAGCCGTCTGGGAGTACAGCAAGAGGGCAAGACATGTAGTCTGTCACCATCTGACGGAACCGTTGCCTCCTGCTGACTGGAGCCGTCTGTGATGGTGTAGACTTTTGTGGGGGGCACACAAAACTGTGCCACAGTTGGGCCATACTGGTCTTGCCTTGGGCAGAGGCACTGCTTCTGCTCCCTCTTTGTGCAGAGCCTCCACCACTGCCTGGACGCACTGAGCTGCTTTGGAATGCACTAGCAGCACTTCTCTCAGTTGGAATGGAGAAGATGATGGAACTGACCAGTGTGTCTTGGTACTCCCGCATTTTTCGCTCCCGGTTCAACGGTGTGATGAGGCTTTCTACGTTGTCCCGGTAGCGAGGATCGAGGAGGGTGAACACCCAGTAATCAGACATGTTGAGAATGTGGTCGATGCGGCGGTCGTTTCTCAGGCACTGCAGCATGTAATCCACCATGTGCTGCAGACTGCCAACTGCCCAAGAAACGCTGTCCCCAGCTGGAGGCGTGATCTCTGCCCGCTCGTCATCACCCCACCCTCGCTGTACACACTGAGTACTGGACAATTGTGTAACTCCCTCCTCTGGACGGATGTCTTCCTCCTCCATTGACTCCTCCTCATCCTCCTCACAAACTGTCCCCTGCCTACGCGTTTGTGAGGAACCACGTGGCGCTGACTGTCCAGAAGATGATGGAAGTGGTGAATCCTCATCCTCCACCTCTTCCACAACATCATCCCTTAGCGCTTGCAGTGATTTTTCAAGCAGGCAGATAAGGGGGACAGTCATGCTGACTAGTGCATCATCTGCACTCGCCATCCGCGTGGAATAATCGAAGGGACGCAAAACCTGGCAGACATCCTTCATAGTGGCCCACTCTGTGGTTGTGAAGTCTGTACGGCGCTGACTGCGACTTTTGTGCGCCTGATACAGCTGGTACTCCATTACAGCTTGCTGCTGCTCACACAACCGCTCCAACATATGTAACGTGGAATTCCACCTGGTAGGTAGGTCACATATGATGCGATGTTCCGGCAGGCGGTGTCGGCGCTGCAGAGCCGCAATGCGCGCTTTTGCCGTGCTGGAACGCCGCAAGTGAGCACACTCTAGGCGGACCTTGTGCAGCAGTGCATCAAGATCCGGATAGTCCCTCAAAAAACTCTGCACGACCAAATTGAGCACATGTGCCAGACATGGGATGTGAGTGAGGTTGCCGAGGCCCAGGGCTGCCACCAGATTTCGGCCATTATCACACACTACCATGCCTGGCTGGAGATTCGCTGGCTCAAACCACACATCGCTCTCCTGCTTGATGGCATTCCAGAGCTCCTGCGCTGTGTGGCTACGATTCCCCAAAAAAATTAATTTCAAGACGGCCTGTTGACGTTTGGCCACGGCTGTGCTCATGTCGGTCGTAACAGGTACACGTTCATCACGGGTCCATGTGGAGGTGGACTGTGACGGCTCCTGCAGCGATGATTCTGAGGAACTGGTGTAAGAGGAGGAGTCAATGCGTACAGAATGGATTCCTGCAATCCTTGGAGTGGGCAGGACACGTCCTGCGCCACTCGCACGGTCTGTACCCGGCTCAACTACATTAACCCAATGGGCAGTGAGGGAAAGGTATCGCCCCTGTCCATGTTGACTGGTCCACGCATCGGTGGTGAGGTGGACCTTGCTACTGACGGCGTTCAGTAGCGCGTGTTTTATGTGTCCCTCCACATGCTTGTGCAGGGCAGGGACGGCTTGCCTGCTGAAGTAAAAGCGGCTGGGCACACTGTACTGTGGGACTGCCAATGACATCAAGTCACGGAAGCTGTCAGTCTCCACCAGCCTGAATGACAGCATTTCCAGTGACAGAAGTTTGGCAATGCCTGCAGTCAGAGCCTGTGCTCGTGGGTGGTTTGACGAGAAAGGCCGCCTTTTCTCCCATGCCTGTACTACCGATGGCTGTAGACTGGGCTGGGAGTGTGTGGTTGACTGGGAAAGTGGTGCTGCGGGTGGAATTACAGCGGGTCTCTGGACAACAGGGCCAGAGGTTCTTCCACGGCGATCCTGGGAGGAAGCCGAACCAGCTGCGTGTGAGCTAGAGGAAGAGGCAACACGAGCTGAAGAGGTGGTAGCTGCCGCTGTTGGTTGGCCTAGCTCTTCAGTGTGTTTGTCTAACTCCGCCGGGTGCCTGTTGCGCACATGTTTCCACATGTTGGAGGTATTGAGGTTGGCGACTTTTTGACCTCTTTTGATTTTTTGATGACACACCTTGCATCTGACATAGCAAATGTCATCTGCAACTGTGTCAAAAAAGGACCAGGCACTGCAAGTCTTGGGAGCCCCCCTTTTGACTTTTGGAAGAGACATGCTCCTTACGGGTGCCAAAGCGGAGGCTGCAGGATCCGCAGTCTTCCCCCTCCCTCTCCCTCTTTGGACCGTACGGGGAATCTCTTCCTCAGAGCTGCTCCCACCACCTTCCTGTCCCTGACGCCAAGATGGGTCAAGGACCTCGTCATCCACACTACCCTCTGCCCCCAACTGCTCCTCCCGGGTAGTCTCAGCAGCAGAGCACGCACCAGTAAGTGGCACCTGAGTGTCATCATCAGCTGATGCGGCCTGCGATGTGGTGAACGGAGCCACTGGCCCACCCGCCTCTTCAGACTCAGAGAGAAAAAGCTGTTGGGCATCACTGCACCCTGCCTCTTCTTCCATTTCTCCAATGCTGCTTGGCTGGCCCCCTGTTTCCAAGCCAAGAGATTCAGAGAACAGAAGTAGAGACGGCTCCTGTCCTGGGCTCTCTGTCTGCCTGGGCAATTTGGCAGGTGGTGAAGAGACAGATGGCTGCTCTCCAGTGCTCTGTGTCTGAGAGGATGTGGCACTAATGGAAGTTGATGCATTAGCTGCCATCCATCCCACAACGGCTTCAATTTGGTCTTCACGCAGCAGCGGTGTACGGCGCTCGGCGACAAAGCTGCGCATGAACGACTGTTCCCTCGTGAAAGTGGGTGCTGATGAGTCACCGGTGCCCGCAGCGGGCACAGAATCCCCACGTCCCCTCCCTGCTCCGCGCCCACGCCCACGTGCCTTACTCACTGCCTTCTTCATCGTGGTTGACTGATAAAGAAAAGCAGAAAAGTACTAACGGCTTTGTGTGCTTATTCCTGAAAAACTCCTCCTAACAGGTATAAGAAACACTAATTAGCTAAAGTGTGGACTAGACTTTAATATGAGTTAATGTGGCCTACACAAATGTAAAGTGGTGTAACTGGTGTGTTTGGTGAACTTTATTATTTATTTCTTTTTTGGGGGCTGAACTGACAACGGATAGAGCTGCAGTCACACGGAGACCGTGCAGACAGACGTTAACGGCGCTGTAAGGCCCAAAAACCCTCCTCTACTTTATCCTATGTAGTGTTTTTCCACAAATTAGCTGGAGACGGGTGGAAAGACACTAATAGGATTTTTTTAAATTAATTAGCAGCAGACTACAGTACTTGAAAAAAAATTAAAATTGATTTGGCGGTATGACGCAGTTAACAACCCTGAGCTGGAGACAACCAAGCTACGGCTGCTCACAGACTACAGGGCGAGCTGCAGTCACACGGAGACCGTGCAGACAGCCGTAAACGGCGCTGCAAGGCCCAAAAACCCTCCTCTACTTTATCCTATGTAGTGTTTTTCCACAAATTAGCTGGAGACGGGTGGAAAGACACTAATAGGATTTTTTTAAATTAATTAGCAGCAGACTACAGTACTTGAAAAAAAATTAAAATTGATTTGGCGGTATGACGCAGTGAACAACCCTGAGCTGGAGACAACCAGGCTATAGCTGCTCACAGACTACAGGGCGAGCTGCAGTCACACGGAGACCGTGCAGACAGCCGTAAACGGCGCTGCAAGGCCCAAAAACCCTCCTCTACTTTATCCTATGTAGTGTTTTTCCACAAATTAGCTGGAGACGGGTGGAAAGACACTAATAGGATTTTTTTAAATTAATTAACAGCAGACTACAGTACTTGAAAAAAAATTAAAATTGATTTGGCGGTATGACGCAGTGAACAACCCTGAGCTGGAGACAACCAAGCTACGGCTGCTCACAGACTACAGGGCGAGCTGCAGTCACACGGAGACCGTGCAGACAGCCGTAAACGGCGCTGCAAGGCCCAAAAACCCTCCTCTACTTTATCCTATGTAGTGTTTTTCCACAAATTAGATGGAGACGGGTGGAAAGACACTAATAGGAATTATTTGAAAAAATGTGCAGCAGCCTGCACTACTTCAAAAAAAAAAAAAAAAAAGGACAGTATGAGGCAATGAACCACCCTCCCTGAACTGAATACAACCAGCTATGGATGGCCTATGTGGCTGCACTCAGACTAGAGAGTGGGCTGCACTCACACACACACACACAGAGAGACCTTGCAGATCGCTGTGAAAACAGCGCTACAAGGCAAAAGCAAGGTGAATAGTAGGTGAACACAGCGGTTGCTAAATTAGCCTTTGGAAAGCACAAAGAAGCAAATCGCTATCTCTAAACTGTCCCTCAGTCAGCAAACAGCGTCCTGTCACTAACTGAATTCACAGCAGAGTGATCGCAAAATGGCGCCAGCGACTTTTAAACTGCATCATGACATCATTTCAGCAGCCAATCACAGCCTTGCCAGTACTTTCATGCCCTCCATGCTAAACAGGATGTGCCCACACTTGGAATCTTTCTCATTGGCTGAATTTCTGAATTTTGAATCATGGAACTTCCGATTCCGGTATCCGATACGCGCCAAGTATCGGAATCCCGGTATCGGAATTCCGATACCGCTAGTATCGGCCGATACCCGATACTTGCGGTATCGGAATGCTCAACACTACTGCTGATACGAGTAGATCAGTGATAAAATCTACAGACAAATGAGTCCATGGTCACCATAGGTTGAAGAGCCCCTGACGGACGAGTATGTGGGATATTAGAACGGGAACAATTACTGCAGGCAGCTACATATTCCCAAACATCCTGGTGCACCATAGACCAACAAAAACGATGAGTAAGGAGATCTGTGGTGTTATTACTACCAGGCTGTCCGGCCAAGACCAAACCATAATGCTCACACACAACTTTAAGATGGAGGCTCACAGGGACAAACAATTTACCTGAAGGACAGGCAGCCTCTACAACCTCATTCTGCAAGTCAGAACATATAGTAGCAATAACTACCCCTTTCTGTAATATAGGAATTGGATGTCAATTACTTCCTTCCTCCCCCCGGAAAATAACGAGATAAAGTATCCACCTTAATGTTCTTATACTCTGGCCTATAAGTCACAAAATAGTTGAATCTGGTAAAGAGTTTTGACCATGTTGCCTTTCTAGGTGTCAAACATTTGGCAGATTCCAAATACAAAAGATGATTATGATTGGTGATTACAATGGCCGGATGAACTGCCCCCTCAAAAAAAAAAACAACGCCACTTTTCAAAGCCCCACTTTATTGCCAAGAGTTCCCTATTACCAATGCCATAGTTTCTCTTGGCAGGTGACAGTTTCTTAGAGAAGTATGCACACGAACGCCATTTACTCGGAGATGAATTCTGCGACAATACAGCCCCAATCCCCACTTCTGACGTTTTAGCCTCTACAATGAATGGCTGAGTGTCGTCAGGCTGTATAAGAATTGGTCCAGAAGCAAACATCTCTTTAAAGAGGCAAATGGCTCACTGGCCAGACTGGACCATTTAGAAAAGTCAGTGACTTTCTTTGTCGCATCCATCAGTTATTTGGCCACTATCAAAAAGTTTTTGATGAACTTGCGGTAATAATTTGTGAACCCTAAAAACCTTCCTTTTTAAAGCGTCTTCAGGACAATCCAAATATATCCTCAAAATCTGGCAGGTATTCCTTCAGAGACCAGGCATCAACCCTGGCTAAACGGGTGCTCAAGCAGTGTCTTTGACAGTACTTGCTCCACCTTATTACCACCTGAGTCTGCCAGTCTACCATGGGATTGTGCAACGTAACCCAAGGTAGTCCAAGAACCATAGGAAAGGGCAAGCCCTGTAGCACATAACATTAGATTGATTCCGAGCGTATGGCTGTTGTGAATTCTGCTCTTGGGCTCCCTCCGGTGGTTGTTGGTGGTAGGGCAGTTGTCTTGGTGTTGTAATCCGGGCAGGTGTTTCTGCTCATTGCAGCTCTATTAGGTATTTAGGTGTGCAGGCTCCATGAGTCAGTGCCAGTTGTCCATTGTACTTGGAGGGATTGCATCTCTCTCTGGCTCCTCGTGCCATGCTGCCAATTCAGATAAGATAAGTGTCTGTTTTTTGTCTCTGTGCACACATTCAGTGTGCTTTGCAATTCAGTGCAATTTATTGTGTTTTTTGTCCAGCTTAGACTTCTTTGGATTTTTCAGTCTGCTGGATTCTCAGGAGATGCAGATATACTTTCTATGTCTTTAGTTAGATGTGGAATATTTGTATTTTCTGCTGTGGATATTTTTAAGATTTTAATACTGACCGCTTAGAATTCTGTCCTATCCTTTTCTATTTAGCTAGAAGTGCCTCTTTTGCTAAATCCTGTTTTTCTGCCTGCGTATGTCTTCCTCTTATACTCACAGTCAATATTTGTGGGGGGCTGTCTATCCTTTGGGGGTCTGCTCTGAGGCAAGATAGAATTCCCATTTCTATCTATAGGGGTATTTAGTTCTCCGGCTGTGTCGAGGTGTCTAGGACACGTTAGGTACATCCCACGGCTACTTCTAGTTGCGGTGTTAGTTTAGGGTTTGCGGTCAGTACAGGTACCACCTCTCCTGAGAAATTCTTTCATGCGGCTCCAAGGTTACCAGATCATAACAGTACAACTGGCCAACAATGAGTTAAATGCATCTCAGAAGAAGGGAATAAAGAGCCATTTTTTTTTCTGTAGTCTGCTTTGGCTTTTCTTCCCTCTTTTCCTGTGGGTGACTGAGGAGTCTTGTGCTAGCATGGATGTTCAGGTATTAGTTTCTCATGTAGACCAGCTTGCTGCTAGGGTACAGGGTATTTCTGATTGTATTACTCAGACTCCGCTTCTAGAGCCTAGGATTCCTACTCCTGATTTGTTTTTTGGGGACAGATCCAAATTTTTGAGTTTTAAAAACAACTGTAAACTGTTTTTTGCTCTGAAGCCTTGTTCCTCTGGTGATTCCATTCAGCAGGTTAAAATTGTCATATCCCTGCTGCGTGGCGACCCTCAGGATTGGGCATTTTACCTGGAATCTGGGAATCCGGCCTTGCTTAATGTAGATACCTTTTTCCAGGCTCTAGGATTATTATATGATGAGCCAAATTCTGTGGATCAAGCGGAGAAGACCTTGTTGGCCCTGTTTCAGGGTCAAGAAGCAGCAGAATTGTATTGTCAGAAATTTAGAAAATGGTCTGTGCTGACTAAATGGAATGAGGATGCTTTGGCGGCAATTTTCAGAATGGGTCTTTCTGAATCTGTCAAAGATGTTATGGTGGGGTTTCCCACGCCTGTTGGTCTGAGTGATTCTATGTCTCTGGCCATTCAGATCGATCGGCGCTTGCGGGAGCGCAGAACTGTGCGCGCTGTGGCGTTGTCCTCAGAGCAGATGCCTGAGCCTATGCAGTGTGATAGGATTCTGTCTAGAACGGAACAACAAGGATTCAGACGTCAGAATAGGTTGTGTTTTTATTGTGGCGATGCTTCTCATGTCATTTCTGTCTGCCCAAAGCGTACAAAGAGAATCGCTACTTCAGTTACCATCGAAACTGTACAACCTAAATTTCTGTTATCTGTGACCTTGATCTGCTCATTGTCGTCATTTTCTGTCATGGCGTTTGTGGATTCAGGCGCCGCTTTGAACTTAATGGACTTTGAATTTGCCAGGCGTTGTGGTTTCCCCTTGCAGTCTTTGCAGAATCCTATTCCTTTAAGGGGCATTGATGCTACACCTCTGGCTAAAAATAAACCCCAGTTTTGGACACAGGTGACCATGTGCATGGCGCCAGCCCATCAGGAAGATTGTCATTTTCTGGTGTTGCATAACTTGCATGATGCTATTGTGCTGGGTTTTCCATGGTTGCAGATACATAATCCTTTGTTGGATTAGAAGTCTATGTCTGTGACTAGCTGGGGTTGTCAGGGGGTTCATAATGATGTTCCTGTGATGTCAACCTCCTCTTCCTCCTCTTCTGAAGTTCCAGAGTTTTTGTCTGATTTTCAGGATGTATTCGATGAGCCCAAGTCCAGTTCCCTACCACCGCATAGGGACTGTGATTGAGCGATTGACTTGATTCCAGGCTGTAAGTTTCCTAAGGGCCGACTTTTCAACCTGTCTGTGCCGGAACATACCGCCATGTGGAGTTATGTTAAGGAGTCTTTGGAGAAAGGGCATATTCGGCCATCTTCTTCACTGTTGGGAGCGGGATTTTTTTTTGTTGCTAAGAAGGATGGCTCCTTGAGACCCTGTATTGATTATCGCCTCTTGAATAAGATCACTGCCAAGTTTCAATACCCTTTGCCTTTGCTTTCCGATTTGTTTGCCAGGATTAAGGGGGCTAGTTGGTTTACTAAAATTGACCTTCGGGGGCATATAATCTTGTTTTTATTAAGCAGGGTGACGAATGGAAAACTGCGTTTAATACGCCCGAAGGCCATTTTGAATATCTTGTGATGCCATTCGGGCTCTCTAATGCTCCATCTGTTTTTCAGTCCTTCATGCATTATATCTTCTGGAATTATCTTGATAAATTCATGATTGTATATTTGGATGACATCTTGATTTTTTCCGATGATTGGGAGTCTCATGTGAAACAGGTCAGGATGGTATTTCAGATCCTTCGTGATAATTGTTTGTTTGTGAAGGGGTCTAAGTGTCTCTTTGGAGTGCAGAAGGTTTCTTTTTTGGGCTTCATTTTTTCTCCCTCATCTATAGAGATGGATCCGGTTAAGGTTCAGGCCATTCATGATTGGATTCAGCCCACATCCGTGAAGAGCCGTCAGAAATTTTTTGGCTTTGCTAATTTTTATCGCCGTTTCATTGCTAACTTCTCCAGTGTGGTTAAACCCCTGACCGATTTGACGAAGAAGGGCGCTGATGTGACGAATTGGTCCTCTATGGCTGTCTCTGCCTTTCAGGAGCTTAAACGCCGATTTACTTCTGCCCCGGTGTTGCGTCAGCCAGATGTTTCTCTTCCGTTTCAGGTTGAGGTTGATGCTTCTGAGATTGGGGCAGGGGCCGTTTTGTCTCAGAGGAATTCTGATGGTTCCTTGATGAAACCGTGTGCCTTCTTTTCCCGTAAGTTTTCGCCTGCTGAACGCAATTATGATGTCGGCAATCGGGAGTTGTTGGCTGTGAAGTGGGCATTTGAGGAATGGCGACATTGGCTTGAGGGAGCCAAGCACCGTATTGTGGTCTTGACCGATCATAAAAATCTGATTTACCTCGAATCTGCCAAACGGTTGAATCCTAGACAGGCTCGATGGTCCCTGTTTTTCTCCCGTTTTGATTTTGTGGTTTCGTATCTTCCGGGTTTTAAGAATATTAAGGCAGATGCCCTCTCTAGGAGTTTTTTGCCTGATTCTCCTGAGGTACTTGAGCCGGTCGGCATTCTGAAGGAAGGGGTGGTCCTTTCTGCCATTTCCCCTGATTTGCGACGGGTTCTGCAGGAATTTCAGGCTGACAAACCTGACTGCTGTCCAGTGGGGAAACTGTTTGTTTCTGATAGATGGACTAGTAGAGTGATTTCTGAGGTTCATTGTTCGGTGTTGGCTGGCCATCCTGGTATTTTTGGTACTAGAGATTTGGTTGGTAGGTCCTTTTGGTGGCCTTCTTTGTGGCGTGATGTGCGTTCTTTTGTGCAGTCCTGTGGGACTTGTGCACGGGGCCAAACCTTGTTGTTCCCGTGCTAGTGGGTTGCTTTTGCCTTTGCCGGTCCCTGAGAGGCCCTGGACGCATATTTCTATGGATTTTATTTCAGATCTTCCGGTTTCCCAGAGGATGTCGGTTATCTGGGTGGTTTGTGACCGGTTTTCTAAGATGGTTCACTTGGTGCCTTTGCCTAAATTGCCTTCCTCTTCTGATTTGGTTCCGTTGTTTTTTCAGCATGTGGTTCGTTTGCATGGTATTCCGGAGAATATTGTGTCTGACAGAGGTTCCCAGTTTGTTTCTAGGTATTGGCGGGCCTTTTGTGCTAGGCTGGGCATTGATTTGTCTTTTTCTTCCGCATTTCATCCTCAGACAAATGGCCAGACCGAGCGAACTAATCAGACTTTGGAAACTTATTTGAGATGCTTTGTGTCTGCAGATCAGGATGATTGGGTGGCTTTCTTGCCATTGGCCGAGTTCGCCCTTAATAATCGGGCTAGTTCGGCTACCTTGGTTTCACCCTTCTTTTGTAATTTTGGTTTTCATCCTCGTTTTTCTTCGGGGAAAGTTGAACCTTCTGATTGTCCTGGTGTGGATTCTGTGGTTGACAGGTTGCAGCAGATTTGGGCTCATGTGTTGGACAATTTGGTATTGTCTCAGGAGGAGGCTCAGCGTTTTGCTAACCATCGTCGGTGTGTTGGTTCCCGGCTTCGGGTTGGGGATTTGGTCTGGTTGTCTTCCCGTCATGTTCCTATGAAGGTTTCTTCCCCTAACTTTAAGCCTCGGTTTATTGGTCCTTATAGGATTTCTGAGATTATCAATCCGGTGTCTTTTCGTTTGGCCCTTCCGGCCTCTTTTGCCATCCATAATGTTTTTCATACATCTTTGTTGCGGAAATATGTGGTGCCCGTTGTTCCCTCTGTTGATCCTCCTGCTCCTGTGTTGGTTGATGGGGAGTTGGAGTATGTGGTTGAGAAGATTTTGGATTCTCGCTTTTCAAGGCGGAGGCTTCAGTACCTTGTCAAATGGAAGGGTTATGGCCAGGAGGATAATTCTTGGGTTTTTGCCTCTGATGTCCATGCTGCTGATTTGGTCCGTGCCTTTCATCTGGCTCGTCCTGATCAGCCTGGGGGCTCTGGTGAGGGTTCGGTGACCCCTCTTCAAGGGGGGGGGGGTACTGTTGTGAATTCTGCTCTTGGGCTCCTTCCAGTGGTTGTTGGTGGTAGTGCAGTTGTCTTGGGGTTGTAATCCGGGCAGGTGTTTCTGCTCATTGCAGCTCTATTAGGTATTTAGGTGTGCAGGCTCCATGAGTCAGTGCCAGTTGTCCATTGTACTTGGAGGGATTGCATCTCTCTCTGGCTCCTCGTGCCATGCTGCCAATTCAGATAAGATAAGTGTCTGTTTTTTGTCTCTGTGCACACATTCAGTGTGCTTTGCAATTCAGTGCAATTTATTGTGTTTTTTGTCCAGCTTAGACTTCTTTGGATTTTTCAGTCTGCTGGATTCTCAGGAGATGCAGATATACTTTCTATGTCTTTAGTTAGATGTGGAATATTTGTATTTTCTGCTGTGGATATTTTTAAGATTTTAATACTGACCGCTTAGAATTCTGTCCTATCCTTTTCTATTTAGCTAGAAGTGCCTCTTTTGCTAAATCCTGTTTTTCTGCCTGCGTGTGTCTTCCTCTTATACTCACAGTCAATATTTGTGGGGGGCTGTCTATCCTTTGGTGGTCTACTCTCAGGCAAGATAGAATTCCCATTTCTATATATAGGGGTATTTAGTTCTCCGGCTGTGTCGAGGTGTCTAGGACACGTTAGATACATCCCACGGCTACTTCTAGTTGCGGTGTTAGTTTAGGGTTTGCGGTCAGTACAGGTACCACCTCTCCTGAGAAAGCCTTTCATGCAGCTCCAAGGTTACCAGATCATAACATATGGCACCTACCTGCAGATGTACTTCTCAAATTACCTTAGTAAAATACTCCAGGCTCAAGAGTGCAGAATCAATAGCAATTATTTGTATAGGTCTAGACAAGTTATGAGGATTGAAGCTCTTGCCCTGGACGAACCAGGCGTCAATCAGATTAAACCCCGCCTCACTGTTCAAAAAGGTAATGTACACCCTGGTTGCTAACCTCCCTGCAACCCAGGCTCCTTAGTTTTCTGGTGGCTGTTTGTGGCTACATATGGATGGACAAGTACCCACAAAATGACCCTTCATACCACAGAAAAAAACACACTTCCTATTTGCGCCAAACTGCAGGAGGACAGGTAAAATGAGTTGTCCCCACCAGCTGCATGTGTTGCACAGACAGACAGGAATCAAAGAAAAGTACAATCATACAAATACACTCACAAATAGTGTTGAGCATTCCGATACCGCAAGTATCGGGTATCGGCCGATATTTGCTGTATCGGAATTCCGATACCGAGATCCGATACTTTTGTGGTATCGGGAATCAGTATCGGGATCGATATTAATGTGTAAAATAAAGAATAAAAATAAAAAATATTGATATACTCACCCTCTTCCGCGCCCTGGTTGTAACCGCCAGCCTCCGTTCATAAGAATGAGCGCTTGAAAGTCCTTAGATGACGTCGTGGCCTGTGATTGGTCGCGGAGCGGTCACGTGACCGCAACGCGACCAATCACAAGCCGTGACGTCATCTAAGGTCTTTCAAGCGCTTGAAAGACCTTAGATGACGTCGCGGCTTGTGATTGGTCGCGTGGCGGTCATGTGACCGCTCCGCGACCAATCATAGGCCGCGACGTCATCGAAGGACTTTCAAGCGCTCATTCTTATGAACGGAGGCTGGCGGTTACAACCAGGGCGCGTCAGAGGGTGAGTATATCAATATTTTTTATTTTTATTCTTTATTTTACACATTAATATGGATCCCAGGGCCTGAAGGGGAGTTTCCTCTCCTTCAGACCCTGGGAACCATCAGGATACCTTCCGATACTTGGTGTCCCATTGACTTGTATTGGTATCGGGTATCGGTATCGGCGATATCCGATACTTTTCGGGTATCGGCCGATACTATCCGATACCGATACTTTCAAGTATTGGACGGTATCGCTCAACACTACTCACAAAACAATAGAGCAGGAAACAGGTGAGAAATAGGAAAGAGAAAAGAAATGGGAGAGGATTAAGATAAAGTGGGCAAACCAACATCACGCAGAAATCTCCTAAACCATTTAAATGCCGCTGACAATCTCTCATCCGATGTAATAACAAGCTCTCACATGTCTATGTCGATGGAAAAAGAAAAAGATTTGGAATGAAGGCGAATAAGAAAACAAATGTGCAAAAACTAAAAATTCCCTGGTTAGTAAAGGGTTGACTTCCAATATTTCAGGAAATAGCATGTGTGTGTAAGCAGGTAGCGGGATGCAGTAACGGAACGGAGGCAGAGCAAGGGTTAAAATTAACTTTACTATAACAGGGCTATACTCCACACAGGGAGAAGGGAAGGTATGAACAAGTGGGATTAACACTCTCGTTACAACAATGGAGAGAGTAAAGGCAAACGGTATAAGCAATGTTCAACAGTAATAAACTTATCGGTCCGATGGCCTCAGAATGAGGAGCCTCGGGTGTGCACGGCGGTGCTGGCACGGTCAGCACGTGATGGAAGCGATGAAGGCTTATAAGCGTCGGTGGTTCGGTCCTCGATGTCTGTTCCGGGGTATGGAGTAGCAGGGAGAAAAGAAGTTCTGTGCACTGCCGGGGCTGGACAAAGCTTGGCAGAAGTCAGCAGGTGAGTAAGGGTTAAGTGCTCGGTAAGTCACCTGGTTTCTTTAGGCGGCACGCGCGTGTTATGCAGTGGCATGAGACAAGTGGTTACTTGTGCAGCAGGGGCCAATGGGCGGAAAATGGTTCTCCGGTCACAGTCTTTGTGGGGAGCAGCAGGGACAATGTAACGTGGTCCTGCGTGGTCACGGTGCTGGTAGGATGGAGCACCTAAATTGCCCTGCTCTGTGCTGCGTCTTCCCGCCAAGTCTCTCCCTCGTTTCATGTGCTCTTCCCTTTTTATCCTCACTCCGCCCCCTGCTGTCAAGTGCAAAGGTGGGTCTAGGTCGTTAAGCCTTCCCCCAGACAACAAAAGTGACAGCCCCGACAGTTCCGTCCCCAGCGAGGAAAAAGGTACCCCCAGTCCGGCCCTCTTCTTACATGTGCATAGCCACAATGTGACATGTCTCGCACCTGTTTGACAGACACAACACATGAAGGAATTGTCTGTTTGTTATGCAATCCCTGCATGTGTTGTGGCTGTCAAACAGCCACCAGACATGCAGCCACAGGAACTTGAACATATTATTTGAGCACGCCGGAGACACTCGGTTAGCACCCAAGAATACTTGTAGTTTTATTAGATTAGAAAAATTACAGTTTAAGCAGGTTGGATTGTTGGGAAGGATTTTATAGTGCTGGACAACCCCTTTAATTCATAAAATTTTGATGGCCTAGAACCATCACATGCTAAAAAAATCCAGTAATATGTGGTCACGTTCCCAGATTCAGTATTTGGTCAGTATTTTACCTCAGTATTTGTAAGCCAAAATCAGAAGTGGGTGATAAATGCAGAAGTGGTGACGAGTTTCTATTATACCTTTCTTCCGTTCCACTCCTGATTTTGGCTACAAATACTGATGTAAGATAATGACCAAATACTGAACATGTGAACGTGGCCATCAGGCCACAATGAATATTTGATCAGTATTTGTAAGCCAAAACCTGAAGTGGGATGATTAGAGTATAAGGGCTCATACCCATATGAGTGAAAAATATGTTCCGATATCAGGACCGAAAAAACGGACGAGTGTCATGCGAGCGTCATGCGAATACAATCCGATTTTTCACATCCGATTGACATACAAATGCAGTGCAATTGCTATCCGATTGCCATGCGATTTTAACATGAGCTTTTACATGAAGCAATTCTCTAAGACATTTACACATCGTTTTCAAAGGAAATATTCTTCAAAACACACACACATATATATAATACTGTATATGTGTATATATATATATATATATATATATATATATATATATATATATATATATATATATATATATATATATATTAGCTAGATAGATAAATAGATAGATATATAGAATAAAACCGGCAATTCATGTGCCACGTACAGTAATATCACAGCATGACAGGTTAGAATAGAATAGAATGAATTGATATATACACAATTACACATAGAGTACATGGATATACAGATGTCAGTGCCACACACATATATACAGTGTATATATATAGATGCAAAGAAAAAAGGCTTGCGCACTCACCACGTTGAGAAGGATATCAAAGTTCTTTTATTTCATCTATGCAACAAAAAACTTTGCTGAGGACATGCAGGCTAGAGGGATGCAGGGGTGGTCACTCTCTGCATGCCTCTCTAGCGGGGCCACGTGATCGCACGGCACAGGAAGAGCTGCTGGCGCCGGAACGAAGGAGATGCAGTGCCACCAAGGGCGTGCCGGTAGACAAAGGGACTGAGTGTAACCCAGATAGGTTCCCCCTAGAGGTATTGGCAGGAAAGGCTGAGGATGTTGTTAGGGGCGTAGACATAGAACCCGAAGATCCCAAGTCAGGGATACCTGCCATAGGGATCGGCAACCTAGGGACAGAGTGTAACCCCGATAGGTTCCCTCTAGAGGTTGCCCCTGACAAAGGCAGTGTGCCGAAACGCGCGTTGGGGTGGGCTTCTGTCCAGGAGACCAGGAGTTCTTGACAACTTAAGTGTAAGTAAATGTTCTAATATTATTCTTAGTATCACAGAACGTATAATATTGATTGTACATGCCAGCTCCTGGTCAACTAACTAAATGTGGAACTACCGACACCTGGTGGTATATTGTGTGCACTGTCACTTTATTAGCACTAATACAGCTAATGGTTTGTAAATTTGTGACCTTTTTCACTTGATTTTTTGTGTGCGGTTCTCTTGCACTTGTTGCATTGTATATGGTAGTATTTTTATAATCTTTTACACGTTCATAATCACCTACTATATTTTTTATATTTTTGTTATTGATACACACTATATATATATATGTGCATATTTATTTTTTTATTTACATTACTTAGTATTTTCTGCACTTTATAGTCTTTTCCACATGCATTACTGTTAACAAACGCCCATTTAGCTTACAAATGCATTATGTCAATTCATTGAACACATTTTTATGGAATTTTATGGAATTTTTGATCGATCTTTCTGTTGTTTTTTACCTGAGATATTAATAAAGTAAAATTTTAATTCTGGACTTCTAATCGTTTTTTTCGTGGTTTTTTTGTTTGCTAATTGCCGAGTGCCCATTTGGTTCACAGTAGCACTCATTTATATTGAGGATACTTTACACTGATTGATAAAAAACATTAACAATATTTTCCTCTTTGGGTGTCTCTGTGGTTTGTCCCCTCTTCTTTGTGTTTAGTGTAGCAGGAGAGGTCGTGGAGACCCAACTGAAACCCGAGTTGGAAATGTCCCCTGGTAAATTCGGGACAGCTCAGGTCCAGGGTCCCACACAGAGATGCGGGTATAAAAAACGCACATATAAAAAGAAAGCCTGGAGGAATCAGGAAGGTGTGGTCACAGAGGCGACTAGAGACATACGCAAGAGAAACCATCTGGCACCAGCCAAGGATGTGGCCGGGGGTCAGAGTAAAATGGATAGAGCTCTCGCTAGGCAACAGCATTGGGAGGCTCAGGTTCGGGTGCGACGTGGTACGGATGTATGCCCAGAGTTGCCGGTGCTGACCTCGGCATATCGGCGGGACATAGTCACCAATGCACAGGTAAGGGTATGGAGGGTACAGAGGAAATGGTACCAGACGCCCGAGGGCAGGTACTTAGGTCACAGGATGAGCAGTGGGGTTAGTGAACCCCAGATAAACAAGGTCGAGACCACCCAAAAACTGGTTCAAATCTACTGGTAGTCAGGAAAGTGAACGTGTCTTCTGCAATGGAGAATGGGGAGGTGGGTGGTCATGTAACAAAGTATGGAGGAGAAACACAAAGGGGAGGGATGCATTCTGGTCCCTACTTTGGTTTCTCAGTACTGTATCGGGCGGAGGTGGCACAGGGAAAAGCGGATGGCCTGTCACTTGCCCATATGGGGTGACAAGTGTTCAATCCCACAGGTTTGAACAGTGGGAGGGTGTATGTGAGGCAGTGACTGGTGTTACATGTGAGGGTCACTGTATGTTCCCTCCAGGGTGCCGACAAAGGCATATTGAGGCTATGAGAGTGCATTGCTGTCACAGATGTATGTTGTGAATTCCGCTCTTGGGCTCCCTCCGGTGGTTGTAAGTAGCACTTTTGTGAGTTCTGCTCTTGGGCTCCCTCCTGTGGTTTTGAGTGGTATAGCTGCTTCTTGGATTTAGCATCAGCAGCTGCTTCCACTGATCGTCTTTCTGGCTCGGCTATTTTAGTCTGGCTTTATCCCTCAATCAATGCCAGTTGTCAATTGTTCCTGCTTGGAGTCATGGCTCTTTTGGATTTCCCTGACACTCTGACCAAGTTCAGCAAAGATAAGTCCTTGCTTGTCCTTTTGCAGTCCACTTGTTGTGGACTTTATTGTTCAGCACATTCTATGTTTTGCTCATTTGTCCAGCTTATCAGTATGGAACTATTCAGCTAAGCTGGAAGATCTGGGCTGCAGATTTTGCCCTCCACACCTTTAGTCAGGTGTGGAGATTTTTGCATATCTCTGCGGTGGACTTTTTCTAGTTTTTATTACTGACCGCACAGTGTTCTTTCCTGTACTATCTATCTAGCTAGAAGTGGCCTCCTTTGCTAAATCTTGTTTCATACTACGTATGTCATTTCCTTCTCCTCTCACAGTCATTATTTGTGGGGGGCTGTCCTATCCTTTGGGGATTTTCTCTGAGGCAAGATAGCTTTCCTATTTCTACCTTTAGGGGTAGCTAGTTCTCCGGCTGTGACGAGGTGTCCAGGGAGTGACAGGAACATCCCACAGCTACTGCTAGTGTTGTGTTAAGATCAGGAACTGCGGTCTGTATAGTTACCACCTGCTCAGAGCTAGTCGCATGTCGCTCCTAAATTACCAGTCCATAACAGATGTAGCTGTGGTTGCAATGCAGACTAAAGTGAGTATAGGTCTTGGACATGCTAGGGAAAACCTGCTATGGGCTTTTGTGTTTTGAAACAGACTGCAGGATGGTAGTCATGCACTCCGTTTCATTCTGGGCCAAGTTTTCCATGTGGCTGAAGGCCACAGATTCAAGTTAAAAACCCTGCAATATAGGGTTTGTGTGTGTCAGGTTCAATGTCAGTGTCTGGTGTTTGGAGGAATAGGGAGCAGAAGGCTCTGCAGCGCTCCACCTGTGTGAGGCAGCACAGGCCTGCGGAGCCAAACAGCCAAGGCAGCTGAAAAGCCTGGCACCCCACAGTGTACACAGCGGTGCAGTTGCCCACGGCAACTGGTCTCAGGAGGTGGACTGGCATGTTTTGTGACTCTAAACTGGAGGATATGGTTCCTGGCTGCGACCCAGAGGATATAGTGTACTGTCTATTGCTGTGAGTAAAGAGATATTAACCCGACGGTGCAGTTGCCCACAGCAACCAGTCAAAGGTGGACTGATCTGTTTAGCGACTGTAATCCAGAGGATATGTGCCCGGCTGAGATCCAAAGGATATCGTGTGCTGTGTTTATATGAGTTGAACATTAAAGAGACGTTTTGCTTTGAAGTTTGCTCACTGCATAAGTGTGCTACCTCTGCACTACACTGGTTGCATTAAATTGCTGATCTCTATATTGGGTGGATAGTTTGTGCTGATCAGTTCTTTGCCTTTAACTATTACATTACTGGAAGTGACACAACATGGATGTGTTTACTCTGTAAATTCATCTTGAGGATTATTAAGCACAAAGCGGTTTTATGTGAGCTGCTGTTTTCCATCATTGGCTGTTTGTACATAAGCGATCGCTTTCTGCTGCCGGGAAAAGGCGCCTTTCTTCACTGAGTGGTTGGTTTGGCATCGTTACTGACCTGCTTCTCTTACAGTAAATAGCAGGAATGTGGAAATGCCACATTTACAAACCCCCATTTAGGAAAGAAATACCAACAGAGTTTTTATGCACAACTTGCATTTTTTGTAAGTCAATTAAACCACAGTAAATATATAAAAGCTGTATATTATGTTAACCACATATCTCCCGGTAAAGTGAGCTAACATGTAATAATATAACATCAGAAGAAAGGGATAGGAAGGCTGACACTTAAAGGGGTTGTCCAGGCATGCGCATAGCCTATTACACACAAGACAGTGAGAACCCTTGACGTGGGTTGCGAGCTTGCGTATTTTGGCCAAAATGTTAATTAATATCGCCCAATATTATTCTATATTTTTGCACATTTTATCATTACAGGGTGCGGTCTGTCCCGTCAGTGGTGACTTTGTAAACTAGGGGCTTGCACTTTTGCTAGAATGCTGGGCAGCCCGCCTAATCGAATAGTAAGGGTGTGTAATAGGCTGTTTAGCTGGTCACTGTGCTATACTTGTATGTGACTTGTGCACTATTGAAAGTTCTCATCTGTGTGCAATTCTTTTACTAGGCAATCACCCCCTCCATGATTGGTAGACAGAGAAGTGTCGTTTCATCAGTATTTTGTACCTGTGCTATAGTACCCAGGCGCAGTCAGTGTATAGTACCCAGGCGCAGTCAGCATATAGTTGATGAAGTTTTGCTGTTTAGCGCCACAACTGAGCACTTACAGCCATCACCGGCATTGTGAACAGTTGATCGATGGGGGTGCCAGGTGTTGCACCCCCACAATCAGCTATTGACCACCTATCTTATTGACTCGCTCACAGCACCATATTTTCCATCCTAATGCGATCTGACAAATGTTATTTAATGGGGTCATGTACATGTGCAATTTTTTTCATCAATCGAGTCGGTCAAAGGAGAAAATTGTAGTATGTCTGAGTTTGATCTGATAGTTGGCTCACACTTGGCCTTGCAAGTCAACGAGTTCCTGGAAATCATCGGATTGGCCTCGGATGACATCTGAGTGCAGTCCAATTTCCGCTGACAATGGAGAAGATGGAGAAATTTTGTTCTTTATCTTCTCCTCATCTGTGATCTGATTCACAGTTAATTTTTCCAAGGGGCCACATGAGGAACTGGGACAGTTGTGGAGGGACAAACCAATGAGAATGAACATCTTCTGAGCATGCCTCCTCATGTTTGAAAGTTCTTCTGTTTGAGAGAAGAGTATAAATCCTGCAGTGAACCTGGCTCTTCCAGTAGTGTATCAGACTGCAGGTCAATGAGTTTAAGCTGAACATCTCTGGGTGTATTATCAACACTGCAGGTAAAGAATGAAAAAACACATTTCATTTTCAACTGAGTTGAAGTCTTGAAATTACTGTGAAAATTCATCATGCAGTTCTCCTAACATGGATGAGTACCTGCGGCAGTGATCAGCTAATGGTGTGGCTTCCTTTAGTGTTAGCAAGTGAGTAAGAATATTGCCATCCATTTGTCTTGAAAGAAATTGCAAGTTTCTCATGAAAGCCTTCACCAAGCTATGCATTTCATGTACAATGAGGCCCTTGCATTGTAGTTTGGTATTTAGCTCATTCATTAGTGTAGTTACATCAAAAGCAAATCCAAAATCTGCTATTCAGTCAGTACCTGAGATATAATGCCCTTTCTTGTTACAAAATTCTTGATCTTTGCTCTCAAGTCCATACTGTTTTAAGCACTTTGCCCAAATCTGAGCCATCTGACATCTGTGTGGAAGCCCATATCACAATGTTCAGTGTCATACTTTTCCAAAAGTGCAAAGAACTGTCTGGGATTCCAGCCGCAAAAATAAATAAAAGAAGTGTGTATGAAGAAGTAAGGATCACCAGAATATAATACAATTACATTACACAAAAAAGTAGAACCAACATCAAATAAAAACATTTTAAAAGCCAGAAGGCTAATGAGCAATGATAGAGAGACCATATAAGGACTAACTATCCTCCTCCACTGTGTGTACTGGGCACAAGAATAGAGAAACTGCTATGCAATGGCTGGAGCAATAAGATGAATGAAACATCAGGTGGGTGATATTAATATCAGAAATAACAAATGGTAAAATAAACAAAAGCATATACAAAAGCACACAGAATGAAACAACAGAAAAGAGAGCTGCCGCATCACACTGTTGACTCATGTGCAGTCTGTGATCTATTAGGCTATGTGCACACTTTGCGGGGTCCTCTGCGGGTTCTCCCGCAGCGGATTTGATAAATCTGCAGGGCAAAACCGCTGCAGTTATCCCTGCAGATTTATCGCGGTTTGTTTTGCGGTTTCCGCTGCGGGTTTACTCCTATACTATTGATGCTGCATATGCAGCAATATGCAGCATCAATAGTAATGTTAAAAATAATAAAACATGGTTATATACTCACCCTCTGACGTACCGATCTCCTCGGCGCTGCATGCGGTGCTCCGGTTCCAGAGATGCTGTGCAAGAAGGACCTTCGTGACGTCACGGTCATGTGACCGCGGCGTCATCACGGTCATGTGACCGTGACGTCACCGCAGGTCCTGCTCGCACAGCAACCCTGAGACCGGACAGCCGCGTGCAGCGCTGAGAGGTGAGTATATCATTATTTTTTATTTTTATTCTTTTTTTTTTACACTAATATGGTTCCCAGGGCCTGGAGGAAAGTCTCCTCTCCTCCACCCCGGGCACATCTGCACATTATCCGCTTACTTCCCGCATCGTGGGCACAGCCCCATGCGGGAAGTAAGCGGATCAATGCATTCCTATGGGTGCAGAATCGCAGCGATTCTGCACAAAGAAGTGACATGCTGCGGAATGTAAACCGCTGCGTTTCTGCGCGGTTTTTCCCGCAGCATGTGCACAGCGGATTGCTGTTTCCATAGGGTTTACATGTAAATGTAAACGCTATGGAAACTGCTGTGGACCCGCAGCATCAAAATCGCCGCGGATCCGTGGTAAAACCTGCAAAGTGTGAACATGGCCTTAGAATACCCAAGTCTTTTTCACACGGGCTGTTGCTTAGTTCTATTCCTCCCATTCTGTAGATGTAATTTTCGTTTTTCTTGCCCATTTGTAAATCTTGCATTTCTCCCTGTTAAATACCATTCTATTTATCGCTGCCCATTGTTCATCTAAATCCTTTTTAATCCTTTCTCTGTCTTCTGTAGTGTTAAGGTACCGTCACATTAAGCGACGCTGCAGCGATATAGACAACGATGCCGATCGCTGCAGCGTCGCTGTTTCATCATTGTGTGGTCGCTGGAGAGCTGTCACACAGACAGCTCTCCAGCGACCAACGATGCCGAAGTCCCCGGGTAACCAGGGTAAACATCGGGTTACTAAGCGCAGGGCCGCGCTTAGTAACCCGATGTTTACCCTGGTTACCAGTGTAAATGTAAAAAAACCCAAACACAACATACTTACATTTCGGTGTCTATCAGGTCCCCCGGCGTCCGCTTCCCCGCACTGTGTAAGCGCCGGCCCTAAAGCAGAGCGGTGACGTCACCGCTGTGCTCTGCCTTATGGCCAGCCGGCACTGACACAGTGCAGGGAAGCGGACGCCGGGGGAAGCGACAGACATCGGAATGTAAGTATGTAGTGTTTTTTTTTTTTACATTTACACTGGTAACCAGGGTAAACATCGGGTTACTAAGCGCGGCCCTGCGCTTAGTAACCCGATGTTTACCCTGGTTACCAGTGAAGACATCGCTGAATCAGCGTCACACACGCCGACTCAGCGATGTCAGCGGGTGAGCCAGCGACGAAATAAGGTGCTGGCCTTGTAGCTCCGACCAACGATGTCACAGCAGGATCTTGATCGCTGCTGCGTGTCAAACACAACGATATCGCTATCCAAGACACTGCAACGTCACGGATCGCTATCGTTATCGTTGTTAAGTTGTTCAGTGTGAAGGTACCCTTAGCTATCCCTCTGAGCTTTGCATTGTCTGCAAATTTGATAAATTTATCTTCACTTCCCTTATCTAGATCATTTATAACAATGGGTCCAGGACAGAGCCTTGTTGTACCCCACTTGAAACACTCTTCCAATTAGATGTGGAACCACTTGTTACCACTCTTTGAGTATGATCACTGAGCTAGTTATGAATTCACCTAATCGTAGTCTTGTCAATCCCATGTATTTTTTAATAAGGATAGTATTAGATTTATCAAATGCATTGCTGAAATCGAGATATATTATATCTTGCAAAGACACACACACACTGTGTGACTTTCAACGGATCGCTGCATGTGAAACATAGGACAGCCAGGGAATGCACGGAAAACGCAGTGCTTGAGGAAAAGCAGAGCAGGACCTGGCAGATCACGTGACAGCCAGGAAGGTGCCCGGGTGGCGGAGCCAAACTTTGAGAACGGACGAGAAGTGACAGCTAGGTGAACACTGGGTACGTAGTCAGGCAAGCCGAGGTCAGAAGACGGGAAGACGAGCAGTAGCCAGGGACGAGACAGAAGGATGGTGCGGAACAAGCCAAGGTCGGTAGCCAGATGGGAGCGCAAGACAAAAGAACAAGCCAGAGAGTGGTCAAAGACAGAGCCAGGGGTCAGAACTAGAAAGTACAGAGTGGCACCGAATTAAGAGGCAGAAACAGAAACAGAGACTAAGCTGGGTCACACACTGAATACACAAGCACACAATGGCAAAACGATATCAGAACAATAACCTGTCACACCAACTCAAGCCGGGTAAGCAAAAGTATCACTGACACAGAGCCAGGCCAGCAGCAGACCTAAATAGCCCTCCCTGAACCAAAGAAAGAGTAAACAAGGTTAACCCCTACCTGACCTGTATGGGAGAAAAACCCCATCCTGCGTCATGACATATCTGCTGCATTTACCTGATCCACCCAGTCAGTGATTCCATCATAGAAGGAAATTAGATTAGTTTGTCATGATTTGTTTGCTACAAACCCATGCTGGCTCTGGTTAATTACTGCATTCTTATCCAAGTACTTACATACATGTTGTTTAATAATTTGTTCAAAGATCTTTCCTCGTATAGAAACAAGGCTCACTGGCCTGTAATTTTCTGGCTCCATCTCCTTTCCTTTTTTGAAGATAGGGACAACATTTGCCCTTCACCAATCTTCTGGGACTTCCCCTGTTCTACAGGATTTATCATAAATTTACCTCTCACTTCAGTAAATAAATACTTTGTAGTCCATGTTTTGTTAAAAACTCTACATTTTGTATCAATATTTCTTTTTTAGTGTGATCTGACATTTTTGAGCTAACGCAGTATCTCACCTTCCTTGGATAAACTGAAATGGAAAACAATAAGGCCTCCTTCACACATCAGTGTCTCCTGTACATGTGGTGACAGTTTTCACATGTACTGGAGACACTTACACATGTAGACCCATTCAAATGAATGGGTCTGCGCACATGTCATTGTGTTTCCAAGGACTGAGCAAAACACGCTGACAAGTTGTTTTTTCTATCAGCAGCACAGGCCATAAATCATCTTGCACATGTGCATACTGATGACATCCATGTCTCATCTGTGTGACACGTACCGGCGCCTGGGGAAAAGAAGTACAGTTTGCACTGTTCCCTGGCACTGGATGCTGAAGGCAGCTCTCATCAATGTTGTCTGGTCTCCCTGAGACCAGCGAAATCAGACGACAATGAGTTGTATTTAGCACCAACTGTGTACATTGTGTATAAAATAAATAATTTATAAAAAATGGCATGGGCTTCTGCATAATTTTCATGACCAGCAGAGGGAAAACTGACCCCTGGTGGCTGATGTTAATAATTTGGCAAACTGGCCAATATCCTGAAAGGTTCCCAGGCTATTAATAACAGCTCACAGCTGTTTGCATAGCCTTTACTGATTAGTTTATGGGGGACCCCAGAAAAAAAATGATGTAGGGTCCACCTATAATTTCTAGCCAGCAAAGGCTAAATAAACTGCTGTGGGCTGATATTAATAGCTTGGGAAAGGGCCAGTGATATTGACCCCCTCCCAGACTAAGAAAATTAGACTCCCCAAAAATGGCAAATCCATAAGATGAGCCAAATGTGGCACTTAGCCTCGCTTTTCCCACTTGCCTTGGTGTGGTCGATAGTGGGGTAATAGGGTAGGGTTTGGGTTGATGTCAGTTGTTTTATAGCCCTGACATCAAGCCCAGGGGTAAGTAATGAAGAGGGGTCCACAGGAGGCCTCCAATACTAACCCAATAGTCATATTGTAATAAATACACAGAATAAAGTCCTGTAATTGGAAAAAAAAGACACATACTACTTTATTTGAAATAAACACACCCAACCTCTTTTTCTCATGCATTATTTTCAAAATTAAAATAATAAAATATCGTATTCTGCACCTGACCAACAACAATCCATTTGTACCACGAAGAATTCCAGCACTGCCACACCTGGATTACATGGCTGAGCAGTGGCATGATGTGATCACTCAGCCATGAATCTAGGAGACACTGAGCTGAGCTTGGGATGCAACTTCAGTGATGAGCGGTAACGTCATAGAGGTTACTGCCAATCACTGAGAGCTATTCGCTCGCCAGTGAAGCTGCATCCCAATCACAGCACCAGAAATCTGTGAAAATGGGCAGCATCTGTGAGTGATAAACACTGAGAGATGATGGTAGAAGCTTCACCAATTCCGGCTCTAGGCCCCATATTTACTTAGCCTCTGAGCAGGGCAGTTTCTAGCCCAAAAATGACACAGGGCGAGAGTAGGAAATTTCTCCCCCCCCCCCCCCCCCCCCGGCACCGAAAATAATAAACATTATTTTTGTGGGCTTGAGTAATAAATAGAGAGCAGGCTTGTATCTTCCCTTTTTTTAATAAATTATAATTTGCCTTTAACTTATATAGAACTTGGGGAAAAGGGACAAGTATGCTAATTATTAACGGTGAGAACAAAGTTGTAGGTAAATAATATCTATTAATTATTTTGGAAACAGATCCTAAAAATTGTAGGTTGCAGATTTATGAGAAACTGACTCTTCTAGATTTAGCCGCTGCAAAAGCATTAATAGCTTCCGAATAATTCAGCTTTTCTGCCAGTTCATTTTCTAATTCCAGGTCACATTTACTAATCTCTTCTAAAAGGAGATTGGCGAGACTTTCCCCAGATGTATCAGTAGCAGGACGATAGCCAATAAAATGTTCCTTTATTGCTACGTGATCATCATCTATATCAACAAATCTTAAGGTGTATGACAACTGTTCAGTGTGACCTGCATCTTGTGTGCAGTCCAACATTATTGAAAAATACTTAGATCTTTTGGCTTTTTCTAGAATACATTTCTTCACCTGAGAGGCCATCAAGCAGATAATTTCATTTTGAATTAAATTTCCACAGTAATGTGTATGGATTTCCTGGGAAGTAATTCGTTTTAAATGATCTCTCATTACTGGTTCAAATTTTCCAAGAAGCTCTATAAGCCCAAGGAAATGTCCATTATTTGGTGTAAACAATGTATTTGACGATCCTCGAAAAGCTAAATTATTGGTTGCCAGGTATACAGTTACTGCCATAACTCTTTCCAACACTTCTCGCCTGGGTGAGGATGCCACCAGACTGCCAAAGATGAGGTAAGTCAGCTGGGCCCCCTCCCGGGTTTCATGCTGTGGGGCATGCCAAATCAGCATGCCCCAAGGGTGGTTGGGGGGGGGGCAGGTGTGGGGGTCCCCATCCAAAAAAAAAGGCTAGCCCAACCCATCCCATCCCTCAGACCCCCTCACCTGTTCAGTGTGTCAGTGCCCTCTGCCCTCTGAGTCTGAGCGCGCTCAGACTGCTAAATGGGGCTGCTGGGAAGGGAAGGACTAATCCATAGGCAGGGGGTGGGCATTTTTGCTATACTGCTACCACTGTCAGACTAGACTGCAGCCTGTCCTGTCCAGCATTGAAATTGGCAACAGCCAGGCAGCCTAGTCTGACAGTGATAGTGTGTGTGCTTAGCTCTTTGATCACTGTCTCAGGGAGCGCCCGTGCTCAGCCGAGAGCGCGGCGCCCCTGCTATCAGTGTGGGAGTGGCCGAGCTGCCTCATCCTGGCTGTTCATTCTCGCTGTTCATCCAGCGCGGAGCGGAGGTGAGTCATACCTCCCAACTTTTGAAGATGGGAAAGAGGGACAAAGTTTGCGGCGCGCTTTGCGCGCCGCGGCAAATTTTAGGCCACGCCTCTGACCACACCCATTCATAATTAGTCACACCCATATCCACATCCCAACCACACCCATTTAGCACTGCCGATCACACTGTTTCATATACAATAATTATAAACAAAAAAATATGGCCACACAGTGCCCCATACTGTATAATGGCCACACATGATGCTCCATACTGTATAATGAACACACATGACGCTCCATACTGTATAATGGCCACACATGATGCTCCATACTGTATAATGAACACACATGATGCTCCATACTGTATGACCGCACATGATGCTCCATACTGTATAATGACCGCACATGATGCTCCATACTGTATAATGACCCCACATGATGCTCCATACTGTATAATGGCCGCACATGATGCTCCATACTGTATAATGAACACACATGATGCTCCATACTGTATGACCGCAAATGATGCTCCATACTGTATAATGACCGCACATGATGCTCCAGACTGTATAATGACCGCACATGATGCTCCATACTGTATAATGACCCCACATGATGCTCCATACTGTATAATGACCGCACATGATGCTCCATACTGTATAATGACCGCACATGATGCTCCATACTGTATGACCGCAAATGATGCTCCATACTGTATAATGACCGCACATGATGCTCCAGACTGTATAATGACCGCACATGATGCTCCAGACTGTATAATGACCGCACATGATGCTCCAGACTGTATAATGACCGCACATGATGCTCCAGACTGTATAATGACCGCACATGATGCTCCAGACTGTATAATGACCGCACATGATGCTCCAGACTGTATAATGACCGCACATGATGCTCCATACTGTATAATGGCCGCACATGATGCTCCATACTGTATAATGGCCACACATGATGCTCCATACTGTATAATGACCGCACATGATGCTCCATACTGTATAATGACCGCACATGATGCTCCATACTGTACAATGACCGCACATGATGCTCCATATTGTATAATGACCGCACATGATGCTCCATACTGTATAATGACCGCACATGATGCTCCATACTGTATAATGGCCACACATAATGCTCCATACTGTATAATGACCGCACATGATGCTCCATACTGTATAATGACCGCACATGATGCTCCATATTGTATAATGACCACACATGATGCTCCATACTGTATAATGACATACAGGCACGCAGCTCACACACAGGCACGCAGCTCACACGCACGCAGCTCACAAACACATGCAGCTTTGACACAAATGCATCACACACGCAGCCATCACACACACACGCAGCCATCACACACACACACACGCAGCCATCACACACACACACACGCAGCCATCACACACACACACGCAGCCATCACACACACACACACACGCAGCCATCACACACACATGCAGCCATCACACACACACGCAGACATCACACACGCAGCCATCACACACACACACACACGCAGCCATCACACACACACGCAGCCATCACACACACGCAGCCATCACACACACACAGCCATCACACACACACAGCCATCACACACACACAGCCATCACACACACACAGCCATCACACACACGCAGCCATCACACACACGCAGCCATCACACACACACAGCCATCACACACACACGCAGCCATCACACACACGCAGCCATCACACACACGCAGCCATCACACACACGCAGCCATCACACACACGCAGCCATCACACACACACACGCAGCCATCACACACACACGCAGCCATCACACACACAGCCATCACACACACACACGCAGCCATCACACACACACACACACGCGCAGCCATCACACATGCAGCCATCACACACACACGCAGCCATCACACACACACACGCAGCCATCACACACACACACGCAGCCATCACACACACACGCAGCCATCACACACACACACGCAGCCATCACACACACACACACGCAGCCATCACACACACACACACGCAGCCATCACACACACACAGCCATCACACACACACACGCAGCCATCACACACACGCAGCCATCACACACACACACACGCAGCCATCACACACACACAGCCATCACACACACACACCCAGCCATCACACACACACACACGCAGCCATCACACACATCACACACACACAATCTCCTCTGTGATGCAGGGGCGGCTGATGTCCATGTGCAGCTCTCTGCTGAAGTCTTCAGTCTCCTGCTCACAGCTCTGCACTATCCCGGCACCTCCCCCGTCTCTCCTTCTCTGCCGGGATAGCAGCTAAGAGCAGAAGCCGGAGCTCCGTGCACACACAGCCAGAGGTAGTGAATCGCTGACCTTTCTTCTTGATTGCTGCAGGCTCTCTCCTTCAGCGTGGCAGCGCCGCACAGGGGGCGGGAGGGGGGGGGGGGTGTTGCGCGGGCGGTCAGGAGGCAGCTTTTATATAAAAAAAAAAAAAAACAGGCTCTCTCTACGTCCCGGAAGTGGGCGGGGCTTCACCGGCGGCCGCAAATTCGGGATTTTAAATGCCCGAAGCGGGACAGCGGGACCCCGGTGCCAAAGCGGGACTGTCCCGCTGAAATCGGGACGGTTGGGAGGTATGGGTGAGTGGCGGCGCCGAGGTGGCCGCAACCATTATGTGCGGTGCGGGGGGGGGGGCGCGGCGACGCGAGGCGATGATCTGACCGCTCAGCTGTCAGATTTGCAGCTGAGTTCGGGCAGGGCGCGCCCGCGCTCAGCACTGAGCGCGGCATCCGCGCCCCTGACAGCCCTTAAACAGCAGCAGCAGCGGGCAGGGGACCACCGGGGCCCGAGGCCTCTCCTGCGCCCCCCGGCCCCACGGCGCCCCGTGTGGCCGCCCTGCCCGCCCTGTTGAAGAAACGGCCCTGCCTCTGAGCATCATATTGTTGTAATTACCGCATGTGCTGGTAGCCCTGAAAATAAACATCACATTCTGAGTGTAATATTATGAACATTTCAACTATGTCCTTGAAATCACAAACCAAAGTTACTCATGAGATTGACAACGGGACACTGGGACGTTACTCCTGAAATCCTGACAAAGTTCAAACCCACTATACACAATGAACCTTTGTCTTTGTGTAATCGGTTTGAAGTGATGTACAGGAAAGTTTCAAAGGATCAAGGAATCAGAATTCCATGCGGCATGAAACTCATGTTTGTGGAAAAATTCCCATACCTTGACACTGCAATTCGGCTGGGTGCGACAAGGGAACTATCGTTTACTGATGCAGCCATAATTATTGAGCAGCGTAGACAAGATCTACTGCACAATAATAAGTCCATTAAAGTAAGGGCGCACGTGCCTGTACATGCAAGATTGCAAGATGAACATCTACACCATGCTAAAAATAAATCAACGGTTCACCTCACAGCTCCACCATTTGAAAGAACAGGGAGCATACGTTGCTTTCAGTGCTTGCAATATGGACACAAGGAGAAATTGTCCTCAATGGATACGGAACTGTAACGACCCTGAAAAATCTGGCAATAGTAATTGTTTCAAGCTGAAACCTAATTATGTTAAAACGGGGGGGGGACAGACAGATGTAACCATTGTAAATGCCCCAACTCAAGGTACAGTGGGTGTGGAATCTAACAATTCCACAAAAAGAAAAATGGTTGAGAACTCACAGGTGGCAGTAGGTACCACACAAGTACCTACTGGGAGTCTTGTCGACATCGATTGACAAGTAGGGATCCCTAAAGCTTTGGCGCCATTATGTATCATCATTTAAAATTTACTCCACACTACGGAATAGTGTATGGCTGAGAAATATAGCCCAGGAAAATGTATCAACGAATTTTTCGGTGTGTTATATAACACAAAAAAGGACCTCAAAGAACATAATCTTTCATGGATCTGTAAGGAGGTTGCTTTCCCTGCTCCTTGCCTGGAACCACGTAGTCAGACAGCTGGGTTGTTGGGGGGAAGACTTTCTGCCCTGGACAGAGGGGACGAGGTGACTGCTGGGAAGAGAGAGGTGTGGTCAGAAAAGAGCGGGAGAGCAGAGAGAAGGCAGCGCGCCAAAGAGAGGGCAGGCTGCAGCGCCGTGCTCCCCTAAAGGTAGTGCTCCCCGTGAGGGCACTGAGACTGAGATACCCACCTTAGTGAAGGCTGTATGTGAGGGTGTAGACTTTGAAGCCTCCTGAATCAGAAAAGACTCCTCACCTGACAGCGCAGAGACCGTGACTCGAGTGCAGCCCTGGTGACCGCAGTGACAAGCAAAGATCCCTGAGTGTGATAAGTAACAGCCCAGTGTGTGTGTGACATGTTACTACAGAGAAGCTGCCAGGCTAACATAGAGAGACTCCTGCAGCCCTGATGGAGACTGTGCTACTTCCTGGTTCCAGTTTCACTTTGAGAAGAACAGACTGAAAAGCTTTAACCCCGGAGTCTCCAGTTCTCAGAAAACAGGAAAGACTTCAGACTCTTCAAGTGCTGCTGGTGACTGTACCCACATTGGAATAAGGACCCTCCAGTCAGGAATTCCCTGGACTGATAAGTTACTGTTATACTGCTTGCTTTATCTCTATTAACCCCCTGTTTACTCCCAGCGAGGATAATTTTGCCCGTTAATAAATCCCCTCCAACAGTTGGTCTGTCTGTTCCATGGTGACATACGCAACCCTGCACTCTATTACACTTGGCGTAGTCGGCAAGATGTCACACGGTAGCGCGGAAGGGGCAGACCAAGCAGCTGAGGGAGGCCCCAGGTCTAGCATCTCCCTGGGAGCCATGTTAGCTAACCTGCCAAAATTTTCAGGGAGTAATGTCATGTTGTGGGGTTGGACGGAGCGCATCCGAGGGATGATGCGGATGCATCCTATGACACCGGCTCTGCAGGCGGAAATAGCTGTGATGGCCCTAGAGGGGGATGCACGGGACTCTGTTATGCTCAGACCCCCCCAGGCGAGAGATACCCTGGACAAAGTATTACGTATACTTGAGGAGACGCATGGGGACCCCACTGACGTAGGGGAGCTGCGCATGCGACTGTTCCGCCGGTTGCAAAGAGAGGGGGAGACCGTGGTGCAATATATGAACGCACTGCAGGAGCTTCATACTGCCATTATACGGAAGGACGGCGTAGGTGTGGGGTCAGTTGACGTTGTGCTGCGAGACCAACTGGTGACAGGCTTGCGAGATGTGTTGATGAAACAGGCCCTGCGAGAGCGCATGCGCGTAAAGCTAGATATGACTTTCTCTGAGGTCGGGAGTGAGGCACGCACGCGCGAGCAAGAGCAAGGGGTGGTAGGGCCAGTGGGAAAGGTATGGAGCAGGGAGGTAACAGCCCCTCAATGGGTAGAAGACTTGAAGAAGGAGGTTAAGCGAGTCCGTGAGGAGGTGGCTGAATATAAGAAGATCCCTGCTGCAGAGTACAGCCCTCCGGTGCGAGAAAGAGAGACCGCCCCCCAAAGTGAGACTAGTGCCGCTCGGCGAAGAAGACTGCCTAGATGCTACAACTGCGGAGCACCCAGTCAAAATGAAGAGGAGGCGATGTGGACCCGAGATTCCCAGCTGAAGATAAGAAGAATCTGGGAGGAGATTGAGAGTCTGGGGAAAGCCCTTACTGCCGTTTTGGGGACCAGCGGCATACCCCGAGGTAACGTGCGGAAGCCGCCAGAAAGAGATAGAGGAGAGGTGCGCAGCATGAAGAAGGCTTCGGTGGTGGCCCAGAGTGTAACTCCGTATCCTGGGGTGAAGAGCAACCGCAGATGAGAGATGTCCCCCACCGAGGTCGACGATCCAGACTGAAGCGCCCTCCAGACAGACGCAGACGTGAGTGCTGGTCGTGCAGAAAGGTGGGACACATGTCCAGAAATTGCCCTACCCGAGAAGAGCGGTGGCAGAGATCCGCTCACCCCTCTGAGGGTCCTGCTAACTGGAGGGAACGTCGTCCCTGGAGGGAATGGTACGGCAGGAAGAGAAGAGTTCCACCTAGGGCAAGACAGTACCACAATCTCGGACGCCAAGGAGAGGTGGAGAAGGTGTCAAGCATCTCTGGTGAAATGACTGCGCTGTCCCAACGCGTAAAGGCGAACCTGGTGGATCTACAGCCTGGGTCTGAAGGTTTTGTTGGTGAGACTCAGTCCGGAGGAAAGAAAGTGACGTTCACTCGAGAAGACCACCAAAGTGCTTTACTACCTCGCCCAGCACGAGTTCCCGAAGAAGGAGAGAAAGTGCGGAGTGTTCCTGCGACACTCGTTTTCAAGGTCCGAGCCGATGAGAAGGAGGAACCACTGATGTCGTCCCCTGAGGTGAAGAATGTGCTGGCTGTCAGCTCACCAGTTCCTGATCGGACAGGGGAAATGGAACAGCTATGTGAGACAGGGCGCGTGGCTGAGAAGCCCTGCGAAGTGATGCCCGCAGAGCCCGGCGCAGATGACAAAGAGTCCGGCCTGCATGGTCTTAATTCATCTGACTCAAGCTTCGACGAGAATGCTCCTGTCCAAGAGAGGGGGAGCTATGGAGAAGAATTACTTGTACTAAGCCCCCAGACTGAGGAACCCGAGCAAGAAGCCCCTACGCAAACACCTGCCACCGGCAAGGCTAAGAAGAAGAAGAAAAAGAAGAGGACAGCAGTTGTTGATGAAGCAGAGAAAGCATATCTCAACCTGACTGATGAACAGCTCCTAAACCATTTAGTTAGGGAGTATGTGCAAGAAGAAAGGCAGAAGGAGATGCAAGGATTGCCAGTATCTGACTCCCCTCAAAAGAACAAAGAGAAGCATGAAGAGACCTCGCCCGTGGAATGGCGAGCTTTAAGAGAGGGGGAATGTAAGGAGGTTGCTTTCCCTGCTCCTTGCCTGGAACCACGTAGTCAGACAGCTGGGTTGTTGGGGGGAAGACTTTCTGCCCTGGACAGAGGGGACGAGGTGACTGCTGGGAAGAGAGAGGTGTGGTCAGAAAAGAGCGGGAGAGCAGAGAGAAGGCAGCGCGCCAAAGAGAGGGCAGGCTGCAGTGCCGTGCTCCCCTAAAGGTAGTGCTCCCCGTGAGGGCACTGAGACTGAGATACCCACCTTAGTGAAGGCTGTATGTGAGGGTGTAGACTTTGAAGCTTCCTGAATCAGAAAAGACTCCTCACCTGACAGCGCAGAGACCGTGACTCGAGTGCAGCCCTGGTGACCGCAGTGACAAGCAAAGATCCCTGAGTGTGATAAGTAACAGCCCAGTGTGTGTGTGACATGTTACTACAGAGAAGCTGCCAGGCTAACATAGAGAGACTCCTGCAGCCCTGACGGAGACTGCTACTTCCTGGTTCCAGTTTCACTTTGAGAAGAACAGACTGAAAAGCTTTAACCCCGGAGTCTCCAGTTCTCAGAAAACAGGAAAGACTTCAGACTCTTCAAGTGCTGCTGGTGACTGTACCCACATTGGAATAAGGACCCTCCAGTCAGGAATTCCCTGGACTGATAAGTTACTGTTATACTGCTTGCTTTATCTCTATTAACCCCCTGTTTACTTCCTGCGAGGAGAATTTTGCCCGTTAATAAATCCCCTCCAACAGTTGGTCTGTCTGTTCCGTGGTGACATACGCTACCCTGCACTCTATTACAGATCAAAATACAATATTTTTTTTCAGCACCCACAAAACAAACTGCAGCTATATATTTCCCAACGGACTGCCCAAGCCTAATCCCTGTCTACAGACTGGATTCTGTCACTCTCCGTGCTCCTACTACTCCCCCTTCCCTAGGCTAAATGTCGATTGTATGTGATACAAAACCCTTAGAAGGGTTGATAGTATCATGGCTCAGCTTCAGCACCAGTATAAACACTACAGGCCTCTGATACGTTATACTGTGCACACTGGCCTTGACAAACACTATCTCCCTCCTATACAAAGCGTCACAGAGCTATGCAATGGCATCAGTATGCTGACCCAGGCGGCTCCTGTCCTTTTATAATATCTGATAATTTCACACTACCAGCCAATCACAGGAGTGCCACAACCAAGATGGTTACAGCATTAAAGTGACTCACAGGCAATCCCTGCATGCTTATTGGCTGTGTAACAGGCACCAAAGATACTTGGTAGGGATTATTACAAGCTGCAATGTAATGGTGTGACAGAGACTGTTGTATACTTGCCCCTAAAGACAACAATTTGCATGGTGTGAATATTGACTTCTGGTTTTATTGCATATTGTGTAATGTGAAATGTGTAATGTGTAATATGATTAATGTAATGTGTTAAAAGTACTGATACTGCTGTGTACATTAAGGTAATGACTAGAATAACTCTGGTACAATTAGCTCAGGGGTAGGGAAAGGGTAGACAATGGGCCGTTATTTAGGTAGTGATAGGAACATTAGGATAGATAAGGCAGTGGTGGGCCTTAGGGTATGTGCACACGTTGCGGTTTTTGCTGCGGATCCGCAGCGGATTTGACGCTGCAGATCCGCAGCAGTTTTCCATGCGGTGTACAGTACAATGTTAATCAATGGAAAACAAAAACCGCAGTGCACATGCTGCGGAAAATTCCGCGCGGAAACGCTGCGGAAAAAAAGAAGTAGCATATCACTTCTTTCTGCGGATTCCGCAGCGGTTTTCAACCTGCACCAATAGGAAAGTGCAGTTGAAAACCAGCAGAGGAATCCGCACAAGAAACTGCGTGAAAATCCGCAGTAAAAACCACAGTGGTTTTGCACTGCGGATTTTCCAAATCCGCTGCGGCAAAATCCGCAGCAAAATCCGCAATGTGTGCACATACCCTTATTAGTAGACATGAGCGAGTAAAGTTAATCTTGTTAAAGCAAACCGAGTGTTCCCTGATGTCTGTGCCTCCAGCCAAGTAAGTGCAAAGAACACTTCACAGCACAACACATATAGACTGGGACACAACACTGTTTGTTTTTGGGGTTCCAAGACGTGGAGAAGCATCAACTCGCCCATGCTACCACCCTGGGCACATTACAGTAGCACAAATCTACATACCTCCCAACTTTTGAAGATCAGAAAGAGGGACAGATCATGTGATGTGCATATCGGCAAATTTTGGTAACGGCTCTGGCCAACTCCAATCTATGCCCATTTACTATTTCTTTTTCCACTGGCAGGAGAAGATGTCAGAGGGGCTGTAAGGGAAATTCAGCAGACGCAGCTGTATAATGTCCTCCATGTCATTGCTTCTGACTGTGTGCTGCCAAGAGAAAAGGGCATAAATCTCTTTATTTCTGTTTGCTGCTCATGGGTGATCATAGTAGCCAGTCTCTGTGCTGTAGCTCAAAGCGAACTGAAAATTAGAGAGCGTGGTGAATAATGCAGAATGCAAGTCATATAATTCCTCATACACATGTAGGAGTGGTGGAGGTCATGTTTTACTCCTTGACACCCCAAATCATTAAATGTAGTTTATATTAATGCTGCAATCTAGCGTAGGTAGAGTTAACTATAACGACTGGCCCAGTTTGAAAGGGGGAACTGAGAGTTAGTGCTAAGTTCAGGAAGTGTCAAGGGCAGTTAGGAGAAGTATTGAAAAGTAACAGCAGCAGTCGCATGTTATAGGCTGCTAGGGACAACATGGGACAACGATTGCCAAAATACCCTTTTGTTTGATTCCATCTTCCGGCCTGGGGAACCTAGAGATGGACGTCGGGGACCGTGGGTGCACTCAGTCTGTGAAGATACAGGGAAAGATGGACTCAAACTCTAAGAGGTGGGAGGTGTTGCAATCCAGGCGCACTGCTAGTGGTGATGAAAAATTCCTAGTGCTAGAGAGCATAGCAAGAGGGACACTCTTCCAATACAGAGAACCAGGACTGAAGTTGTGTCCGGTACCTGTAGGAAAGAAGTAAAAGTTTGATTATTTTTACAAATCCTCTGTCCCTGGATTAATTGCTGCCAAGGTTCCAGATGAGGAAAACCTGGAGCCAATAGAGGCTTATGGGCCAGAAGTAAGTGTGATGCACCCCACACTGTCACGCTTGGACACCAGTAAGACCGGCTGACGACACAGCATCCAAAAATGATGAGATGTAAAAGAGAGAGGTAGGCCCTAATGGTAGGGAGCGAGGGATGGGACGCCTCCTGACACCAAACTGTGCTTGTCCCTAAGCTCCCCTAATACCCTATGCGGGTCCTTCACCCCGCCACTGTCACGTGCCTATTCCATGATTGTCACCTCAATATACCTTGACTAGCGCATGGGCTGGCTAGCCTTACAACTGCAGATGGTAAAACACAGGGGAAGTGACAAACACAGGCCAGACAATGAAAAATAAAGACATACTCAGGTTCAGGCTCTGCTGCTAAGCTATAAAGCAGCAGAGAATTTGGCACCAGGAATCTGCAGTCCCACAGCAGCAACACCACCGAAACAGGAGAGCTCCAAACCCCTAGCTGGTCTTAATGGAAGAAATCTATTACCAACGATCAGTTGATTGGTCATGTGACTATTTGAAGGAAGGTGGGAGTGATTACCAACCAACATCAGCTGACCAACCTAAAAGAACAGCCAGCAAGAAACAGACATTAACTCTTGTAGGACCAAAAGGAAAAAAACATTAACATTTCAGCAGAACCAGAACTACCACGAATCCCATAATGAATCGTAACACACACTTAGCAGCACACCGGGATAGGGACACGTGTTGCTTTTAGAGTGCTAGAGCGAGTGGGAGCAGCAACTCACCCACAACTATGTCGCTTGGACACTTTTCATACACATGACAGCTTATTCTAAAAAGTTACCTGAAACACTTTAAAGTCTCAAAATTATTTACACGTTTGCCCAGATTTTTCAAGATCAGCAATTTTCTCGCCGGTTTTGATGAGATGTCATGGTAGAGTCAGAGACGACTAATTCGTGAAGTAGTGCTCATCATGAATCACATTAGCTGTAGCATCAAGCCCAGGGACGTAAAGACTGCAGTCCCAATGGTTGCCGATGTGACTGGGCCCTGCGGGTTAAGGCTGAGGGTTAAGGGCCCACTGATGCCAGTTTCTACTTCAGCTGGATGTGCATCCTTGGATGCACCTTCAGCTGAAATGTATTGCAACGTACAGACCCATCAGGTATGTGCGCCGCCATATATGCTGCTGGACAATCAAAGACCAGCAGCTGAAGTGATGTGACCGAGGGAGCAAGGCATTGACATCATGTGCTCCTGTTACACTCCTAAGTCCTCTGCCAGCTACAGAAGTGGACACAGCCCAGCGTGGGAGAGCTGTGAAGCTGAGTAGGAGCTTTTATTGTTGCTTTTTTTAGTACATGAGGGCCATGTACCAGGATGAGGCACAGGATGGAGGCCATATACCAGGAGGAGGCTCAAGATTGGGGCCAATATACCATGATGAGGCCAATATACCAGGATAGGGACATATACCAGGATGGGGGCCATATACCAGGATGGGGCTATAAACCAGAATGAGGCACATGTACCAGGATGAGGCCCAAATACCAGGATGGGGCCAAATACCAGGATGTGGGTCATATACCAGGATGAGGCCCATGATGAGGGCCATACACCAGGGTGGTGCCCAGGATGAGGGCCATATACCAGGATAGGGCCATATACCAGGACGGGGACCATATGCCAGGATGAGGGCCATTTACCAGGATGGGGACATATAAAAGGATGGGAGTCATATACCAGGATGCGGGCTATAAACTAGGATGGGGCCATATTCCAGGATGGGGTAATACATCAGGATGGGGGCCATATACCAGGATGTGGGACATATATCAGGATGGAGCCAAGATGGGGAACATTTACCAGAATTAGTTGTCCATTATACTACATGTAGGACTATGGGCTGTGCATTATACTGAATGGAGGACTATGGAGGTGAATTATACTGTATGGATGACTATGGAGTGCGCATTATATTATTTGGAGAACTATAGGGTGCATTATTCTGCTATGGGGTCCCATGACTTCTATGTTCACCTGGTGAGTATAATGGTTTACTTTTTTTCTATACATTAAAGAACAGCGGCAGAACAGAGGTGATATATATACCTATGATGTAGCCCAAGATAAGGTACCTATACAAGGATGGAGGGCATATGTACAAGTGCTTCTCACTAAATTAGAATATCATCAAAAAGTTAATTTATTTCAGTTCTTCAATACAAAAAGTGAAACTCATATATTATATAGAGTCAGTACACACAGAGTGATCTATTTCAAGTGTTTATTTCTGTTAATGTTGATGATTATGGCTTACAGCCAATGAAAATCCAAAAGTCATTATCTCAGTAAATATACCTGGTATATACTATATATAAGGAAGGACATATATAAAAGGATAGAAGACTAATATATATATCAGGGAGCTCCGGTCCAAATCTTTCACCGGGGCCCATCAGACTCTAGTTATGCCACTGATTATGCCACCACTGTGCACCTGCCCCAACCCACTTCTTTCCATCTTGGTGGAACTGGGAAAAACTTGGTGTGAAGATTCCAAAAGTCATAACATTTTTTCGGCAACTTTGAGTTGTGTAAAATTATTGAGACTTTTCAAAGCAATTTTTGCCACAATTCTGGCAAAATTGCTTTGATAAATCAGGGCCACTGATTTCAACTCATAATATAAAATACAATTTAAGTGAGAAAGGCATGGGAATGTGTTTAAGACAAGGCTGAGAGGGTTAAACAAAGAGAAAAACACAAGCAGAGCTTATTCGTCTTCAACACACCTATGTTACAATAATTATTTTATTGTGTAATTGTTCTTAAGTGTCAATCAAATCTGTTCCCAAAATAAAGTGTGGACTCATTTCTTCTCACTCACGCACTGTTAATTGGCAGTGACATGTAAGTTTAGTATAAAGGATAGGGTACTTACAAAATGTAACCTTGGATTTATTTCAAGTTATTTATTTAAATAAAGTATTTGAAATAAAAACTAGTTAGAGAGATGATTGTGTGACAGGGAGCATGGTACTTAGACAATGTTCACATATGTGTCAGAAGCTCCGAGCCTTTCTCTACCGTTTCCGTCACATTTGGAGGCAAGAATAGCAAAATCCATGACAGAACCTCAAATAAACACTACTATACCATACACATTAACGTTAGCCAAATCTTCCAATTTTGACTGAAGGGGACACCTTGTTACTTTATCACCGTATTCCCAATCGAAATCACATGACCTCCATTTGAAGGCATTGAAAGCTATGGCCCATAATGTACTTTTTAATGTCTACAATTTATCAGAAAGCGAAACAGATGCTTGTTATCCTGGATTTTATGGAATATTATAAAGGTGTTAAAAAGAACCTATTGTGTAAAAAAGTGCTATTAACTTTCAGATATGGGTTTAATTTGCAGGTGAATAATGTTCTAAAGCTGCCCAGTGCCTGCACTGAGAGCCCTGCTGTCAATAAGAAATTAACTTTATTCATCCTGGCAAGCTTCGTTCACCCTTCAATGCATAGTGAGAGGCTACTGTAACCACACCATGGCACTGACTGACAGCTGGCCCACCCCTATGACTGAAAGCTGGAGCCTGCCAGGAGGAATAAAGTTCATTTTCTCCAAGTAGCGTGGCTTTCAGTACAGACACTGGGCAGCTTCAGAATGCTATTAACCTGAAGATTAACACCATATCTGCAGGTTAATGACATTTTTTACATGACAGGTTCCCTTCAAGCCTTAAGGTAGTCACACAGATATAAGTGGTGGTTTTATCATACTAATCACAAATCACTTACTAATTTCATAAATATAGAATACAGTGGCCCTTAGTGGAGTGGTTTCACGCTTCAGGAATTCAGGTATACAGCTCTGTCAAAAATTAAGAGACCATTGCAAAATGTTCAGTTTGTCTCATTTTTCTGTTTATAAGTATATTTTTGAGTAAAATGTAAATTGTTCTTTTATTCTATAAACTTCTGACAACATGTCTCCGAATTTCCAAGCTATAAATTTTTGTATTTTTTTTTCTGAAAAAGAAAAATGGTCAAAATTAAAAAAAAACAGTGCTTTCAGACCTCAATGCAAAGAAAACAAGTTCATAATCATTTAGAAACAACAATACTAATGTTTTAACTGAGGAAGAGTTCAGAAATCAATATTGTGGGAATAACCATGCTTTTTAATCACAGCTTTCATGTGCCTTGGCATGCTTTCCACCAGTCTTTCACACTGCTTCTGGCGCAAAAATTTCAGCAGTTCTTCTTTGTTTGATGGCTTGTGACTATCCATCATCCTCTTGATTACATTCCAGAGGTTTTCAATGGGGTTGATGTCTGGAGATTGGGCTGCCCATGACAGGGGTTTGATGTGGTGGTCTCTTAATTTTTGCCAGAGCTGTATATAGGAGACAGTTCAATAACAGCTTTATACACAAAGAGGCAATGAACTTGTCGGTTACTAACAATAGGCGATGGCAGTAGCATGGCTTTAACAAAGTTCTATAGTTTGTACATACAACCATGGGCTGGTACTTCTAATACTTTACACAACCTGCTGGTAATATCCTCAGCAGCTTCTCCTTTACTTGTGTGATTGTTAGGCAGTTTTAAATACACTATAGAAACTCACCTGACCAGAGAAGGGTTGTGAGTAGTCAGCCCTGCAGTACGAAGGAGCTTTGTGAACCAAAAGGGTGTGTTTCCTGTTGGGGGAGAGAGTTTCTAAATATTATGTTACATTGTGAAGTAAAAACATAAGCCACAGTTAGGTATGTGTATAGAAGGAAGGAGACTTTGAGTCGCAAGCCTGAAACTTTAAGGGGTAGTGGCAGTTCTGGGATCCTTTACAAGGCCAAGACATCGGTGACATCCTCGGAAGTGGAGCTCCACTTTCGAGGATATCACAGGTATTCGGGTCATATTGCGGATACCAGAGCTGCCGCCACCCAATACAGTTTCAGTGTTACTACCGTTCTACAGCCTATTCGCTCAGTACCTTGTATCAGTCCCTCAAATTATGTCACCAGTTCCTTTTGCTGTCTCTGATGGAGTGCCCTTCTTCTTCCGACACCATCATTTAGACTCTTTGGTGTGGTTATCTCCTTGCATCCTCAGCCACAGGAATTAGCTTCTCTGCTCCCTTCGATGGTGGTAATCTTTGTCCATTTTTTCAGTAATAATGGCATTTTCTCTTGCAGGTGGACTAGTGTCCATCACCTATGGCCAACTACATAGATAGCAGTTAGAGTATGTTAGAGTTAGAGCCTCCTACAGTCATGATTCCTCCATTCAGTGTGGTAAATGGCAGATCAGCCGGCCAATCTGGGGTATGGGCATGCCTGTCTGCCTCTGATTATTGCCAGTTGTAGCCTTATATCAGTGGTGCATGTTTGCCTTGTTTTTCAGTGTTCTGTCTCTGATCTATTGCTTCCTGACCTTGGACTTTGCCTCTGACCATCCATTTGCCTAGCCCCTTTGTCTTGATCTACTAGCTTCTTGCAATTCTCACCTTGGCCAATGACCTGCCTACACCTTTGTCTTACCCATTTTGTTTATAATGAACCCTCTAGGTATCTGACCCAGAACCCAGAACATCTTGACTACCTAGCATCACATTTACATTGTTCCTCTGTAGTCATCTCTAAAGCCATGGTTTGTCTTGGATGATGCAGACATTTCTGCTAGACACTACAGCTCTCCTTCTGCCACCCTGCTTGTGTGCTTGTGTCTGACCGCCAACTATGGCAAGCAGAACATGAAATAATAATATGTACATACTAGCATTGCAGCACGAACAGATATGTACAGTGGCACACCGTGGCTCTACTCATTCTCGCCATAATGAGGCATACTGTTCTTCATCTCTAATATAGCAAGCGATGCAGCATGACATATTTATTAGCATATCTACCATCCATAAGAATGCATAACTCCTTCTAATAACCTTCACTAATGTTCAGGTGATTGTGCTAAATATTATACATTTATCAATATAATAGATAGTGTAGAAAATAATGTGTGGTGTTTTCTCCAGCTTCTCAGATAAACCTGAATGTAATAATTCAGGGCTGTTTCATAATTCCCAAGTAAGAGAATAAATCTGCACCAACATAGATAGGAAGTAACTACCAAACAAACTGACAACATTTATCTTGTGCTTTTGAAATGCAAATTACATGTCATTGATGGAGTTAATTAATTAGATTTAATTAACAGACAAACTGCAGGTAATATCTCTTATGTAGCTGATAATTTAAGAGGCAAAATTAATGTCAAAGTTTAATTTTCTGTCAAAGCAATTCCTTCATTTGCATTGTTTCTTCTTTCTTCTTGTTTTGATGACAACTTAATTTTTTTTTGAAATTCTTAAATATTCAAAAATATCAAAATTGGGAAAAAAAAGTCTTGATCACATTACAGAAAGGCTGAATACTGTCGTATGAAGTGTCATACTGAGAAATTAGCTACAAATCTGCCGTAAAATCTGCATTTGTTAAACACAAATTTTGGGGTCGATTTTCTGAAGCAGTACTCCACGAGGCATGGCAGAGACTAAGCACTGTGCAGGTCAGAAACGCGTCGCCTCACTTATTTTCTATGGTTTCCCTCCATGTCTTGTGGTGTACTGTTGTGTGAATTTTCCTGATTTTATTTTTACTGAAATAAAGCCTTTTTTGGATGAAGCGAGTGCTGGTCTTTTCTTAGATTTTCTGCTATGAGCACCAACTGGCTACAAAATTACATTATTCTGCCTAATATTCTGTAAATTCCCCTTGTGTTATCAAAACAGCTCTCACCTTTCAATGCATCCACAAGTTCTCTGAAAGTGTCCTATGGCATCCAGCATCAATAATTACGCTGTAGGTTCTTTAAGTCCTGTAGGTTTATTTTAATTTTTTCCATTATAGGATGAGAAAAACTAAAATAACGAGAAGGGCCAGAACGAGCACATGACGGCCACCAAATGTGGACAACAGATCCCATTGATTATAGCCAAGTTTTGTCAGGTTTTCATGATGGTGGCCTTAGACTATGTGCCCATGGAGTATTTTTCCAGAGATTTGTGGCAGAAAATGGCTATGTGCAGTCTTTTTGATGAGTTTTTTTTTAGAGAAAGCTCAATAGAACCTCTAGATTTTTGTGGAGGTTTCCTCTTAGTCCCTGCTTCAAATATTCTTCAAAAAACTCAATGTACTCAAAGACAGTAAGTTGAAACTCAAGGTTTTGGACGAGTTTTGATATTTGGAGGAGGATTTGGAGAGTTTCAACTCAGTTTCTGCTACAAGAGCTCCTCAAAAAACTCTGTCCACAAAGATCACAATGTTTTTTTCCAACATTTCAAAATGACCATTTTTCATGCAGAATATGCATCAGTAAAACTCCTTTTCTCTGGAATTTTGACCTAAAGCATCTTGAATGATAATTTCCTGAGCAGTTTTTCTGTTGTTTTTTTAAGTCATTGTTTTTTTGTGTATTTTTTCTGCATTTTTTTTCTCTCTACAAAGAAATTAAGAAAATGATAGCATTTTTGTTGCGGAAACACTGATAAAAGTACAAACAATGCCTGGGCATCGTGGAAACCCTGAAGTGGTTAAAAAAGTGTCATGATCCTTTTCAGGGTGGCTTCCACTATGAAGCTGGTTGCTCTCTATACTTGAAAGTATACAGTGAAAGATGCTGGTGGGGGCAAAAACAAAACCGCAGAAAAACTAAAGTAAACTTTGGCTTTGAAAAATTTGGCTGTTGAGCCGGCACCTAAAATATGCCATGTGCACATAGCTCAAAAGTGGAAAAACAGCAGTTTTTGTGGCTGTTTTACATATGCTCTTGTATTCATCTGTGTGAAAAACTGCAATAAAAACTGTGCTGTCTATGAAAAAGTTTATAGCCCCGATTCATTAAGACTGGTGTTTTTAATCCAGGCTTAATGAAGGGTGTGGTGGACTAAGAAGCATCAAATTCGTTAAGAAATAATGAATTTGGTGCATCTTACAACTGCCGTGCGCCTCCAACAAAAACATTATTCCAGGCAAGCATTTCTACGTTTTAGGCATAATTTGGCATAAAATTAATTTTTATAAAACTTGATTTTGCCACGGAAAGCTGTGATCTGCAGAGGAAATATAAAATTTAATGGTGACACTTGCTTTATTTCTTTGATGTTTCTGTTTGTGGTAATATATACACTGCTCCAAAAAATTAAGGGAAAACTAAAATCCCACATGGTAGATATCACTGAATGAAATATTCCAGTTGTAAATCTTTATTCATCATATAGTGGAATGCGTTGAGAACAGTAAAACCTAAAAATGATCAATGTAAATCACAACTAATATCCCATGGAGGTCAGGAGTTGGAATGATGCTCAAAATCAAAGTGGAAAATCAAATTGCAGGCTGATCCAACTTCAATGGAAATGCCTCAAGACAAAGAAATGATGCTCAGTAGTGTGTGTGGCCTCTACATGCCTGTATGACCTCCCTACAATGCCTGGGCATGCTCCTGATGAGGCGACAGATGATCTCCTGAGAGATCTCCTCCTAGACCTGGATTAAAGCATCCGCCAACTCCTAGACAGTCTGTGGTGCAACGTGACGTTGGTGGATGAGCGAGACATGATGTCCCAGATGTGTTCAATCAGATTCAGGTCTGGGGAAAGGGCGGGCCAGTCCATAACTTCAATGCCTTCATCTTGCAGGAACTGCTGACACACACCAGCCACATGAGGTCTGGCATTATCCTGCATTAGGAGGAACCCAGGGCCAACCGCGCCAGCATATGGTCTCACAAGGGGTCTGAGGATCTCATCTCAGTACCTAATGGTAGTCAGGCTACTTCTGGCGAGCACATGGAGGGCTGTGCGGCCCTCTAAAGAAATGCCACCCCACACCATTACTGACCCACTGCCAAATCGGTCATGCTGAAGGATGTTTCAGGCAGCAGATTGCTCTCCACGGCGTCTCCAGACTCTGTCACGTCTGTCACATGTGCTCAGTGTGAACCTGCTGTCATCTGTGAAGAGCACAGGGCGCCAGTGGCGAATTTGCCAATCCTGGTGTTCTGTGGCAAATGCCAAGCGTCCTGCACGATGTTGGGCTGTGAGCACAACCCCCATCTGTGGACATTGGTGTTATGATCCAGTGACCTAGGAGCCGCATGAGAGACTTTCTCAGGAGTAAGTGGTATCTGTACTGACCGCAAACCCTAAACTGACACCACAACTAGAAGTAGCCGTGGGGTGTGCCTAACTCGTCCTAGACACCTCGACACAGCCGGAGGACTAAATACCCCTATAGGTGGAAATGGGAATTCTATCTTGCCTCAGAGCAGAGCCCCAAAGGATAGACAGCCCCCCACAAATATTGACTGTGAGTATAAGAGGAAAGACACACGCAGGCAGAAAAACAGAATTTAGCAAAATAGGCACTTCTAGCTAAATAGAAAAGGATAGGACAGAATTCTAAGCGGTCAGTATTAAAATCCTAAAAATATCCACAGCAGAAAATACAAATATACTACATCTCACTAAAGACATAGCAAGTATATCTGCAACTCCTGAGAATCCAGCATGACTGAAAAATCCAAACAAAGTCTAAGCTGGACAAAAACACAAATGAATTGCACTGAATTACAAGCACACTGCATGTGTGCACAGAGACAAAAAAACAGACAGTTATCTTAGCTGAATTGGCAGCAGAGCATGAGGAACCAGAGAGAGAAGCAATCCCTCCAAGAACAATGGACAACTGGCCAGGAGTAATGGATCCTGCAAACCTAAATACCTAGTAGAGCTGCAATCAGCAGAAACACCTGCCCTGGATTACAACCCCAAGGCAACTGCACTACCACTAACAACCACCGGAGGGAGCCCAAGAGCAGAATTCACAACACATCAGGCACTCAGACCATCCTCATGGAGTCGGTTTCTAACCGTTTGTGCAGACACATGCACATTTGTGGCTTGCTGGAGGTCATTTTGCAGGGCTCTGGCAGTGTTCCTCCTGTTCCTCCTTGCACAAAGGCTGAGGTAGTGGTCTTGCTGCTAGCCTCTGGATACTACGCTGACAGACACAGCAAACCTTCTTGCCACAGCTCGCATTGATGTGCCATCCTGGATGAGCTGCACTACCTGAGCCACTTGTGAGGGCTGTAGAGTCCATCTCATGCTACCACAAGTGTGAAAGCACAACCAACATTCAAAAGTGACCAAAACATCAGCCAGAAAGCATTGGTACTGAGATGTGGTCTGTGGACCCCACCTGCAGAACCACTCCTTTATTGAGGGTGTCTTGATAATTTCCAATAATTTCCATCTGTTGTCTATTCCAATTGCACAACTGCATGTGAAATTGATTGTCAATCAATGTTGCTTCCTAAGTGGACAGTTTGATTTCACAGAAGTTTGATTTACTTGGAGTTATATTCTGTTGTTTAAGTGTTCCCTTTATTTTTTGGAGCAGTGTATATTGGCTGTTGACCTAAGTTCCATTTTCAGGATTCAGTACTTGGCAAATATTTATAAGGCTACCTTCCCACTCTTAGTTTTTGGTGAGGCTTTTATGCTGCAAATTTTTTAAAAAATGCAAGTAACTTATTTTACTTAAGGCCTCTTTCACATTTCCGTCGGTATGGGCCCGTCGCAATGCGTCGGGCTGACGTACCGATGGACGTTGTAAATTCTCTTCATGACGTGGGCAGCGGATGGACGCATCCGCTGCCCATTCTGCAGTCCGGGGAGGAGGGGGCGGAGTTTCGGCCGCGCATGCGTGGTCGAAAGTGGCGAACCCGTCGCACAAAAAAAGTTACATTGATCTTTTTTTGTGACGACGGTCTGCCAATTACTGACACATCCAGTGCACGACGTATGGAACGTGTGTCCATACGTCGCGATGCGTCGGTAATACAAGTCTATGTGCAAAAAAACGCATCCTGCGGGCAATTTTGCAGGATGCGTTGTATGCACAGAACGGCACATTGCAACGTCTTTAAAAAGACGGAAGTGTGAAAGTAGCCTAATGGGTGCAGAAATGGTGCAGAAAATCAAAAATCAAAAACTCAAAGTATCATCGTGGGAACGTAGCCTACAAGTAATAGGTTTCAATTATTTGGTGCCAGAACATTATAATAGCAAACACCCATTTAGTCTAAATAAGCTTTGCACTCTGAGGTCTTTAAAGATTGGTTCAGTGCTGCATTTATTGAAGGTACCACATGCTCCTGCAGTTCTTACCTTGTGTGAGGAAATGTCCACCACAAAATTCCCATTCATTGAGGCATGTCAGCAATTAAACCTGGCAGGCAAGTCCATGGCTTAATTGATCTAGACATATTATAAAAATTGAGGTTTAGACCAAAGAATTTACCCATGCATGCTGTGAAATATTTTCAATGTGTTTTCTGTTCATTTCAGTAACTCTTTTGAAGATGCTCCAAAAATATAAGTTTGGTAAAAGCTAGAGTTTGTTTTGCTCCCATTGCAGTATCCTTGGGTGGCCTTGGTTTGCACCTGTGAAAGACAACCCCCTCCATTTCATTCTGTTATTTTAGGAAGTTGTAATTATGTCTTTGTTCAAATTATTTTCCAGCCCATAGGCAGCCATCTGCTAGTGACAGAATAAGAAATGCTGTAACAGGCAAACCTGCTTTTTTTCCCTATTATTTTAAATGTATGGACAGTGGTATGCAAAAATTTGGGCACCCCTGATCAAAATTACTGTTATTGTGAACAGTTAAGAAAGTTGAAGATGAAATTATCTCTAAAAGGCCAAAAATTAAAGATGACAGATTTCCTTTGTATTTTGGTCAATGTACTTTATATATGTGGCACCCCAGGAGTTTGGGTACCACAGTAGTGCTGCCTTCCTCTCAGGGAGGGTAGTGCTATGTCTGGAGACAAGTAGGATTCCCTTTGGTAGGTTATCACACACACAACACCTTCAAAATCCAGGCCAGGAGGGGGAGCTCAAAACCCTGTTTTAGGGCAGTTTCCCTGGATAAAGATCCTGGTTTGGAGGCGGAGTGAGTTCAGTTAGTGCAGACAGTCTGTGTGCGAGGACAGACAGGGACGGAGCACAGTGGAAATACAGGACTCCAGGAGGCCACGAGTAGGCCCCCAGGGAGTCAGTGCGCAGAGAATCTGGGAACCGGGAGCGTGAGGCTTATGTGGATTATAATACACAGAGCAGAACTGGAGGGCATTGAATTACATGGACTTTGCCCATATTTACCTGTGGCACAACAGCACCTTGGAGCTTGGAGTCACCGTGAAAGGACCCCAGTAGGCATGGCTCAAGCTGCCTGCCATACAGGTACCTGTCTCAGCACAGGAGAACGAATAAGGACTTTGTTTGAGACACTTAGTGGCAGCAAGAACCTCAGAGACAGTAAGTGCAGAGTGGAAGGCCCCTACCTGACCTACCCAAGGGACCCCGCTTGTCTCTGGACTGCCTGGACTCCTAACCAACCTGTAGCTGGTACCCTGGACTGTGGCCTGTCACCCACAAGTAAACCAGGTAAAGACTTATCACTTGTCTCCTCCATTTATTCACCTGCTACACCATCTATTCCACACATCATAGGACCCCTGGGGACCCCGCTTCACCTTCAGGAAGTGTAACATCTGGGCTGCCGCAACATCTCCCAGGGGACCCCTTTAATGCAGCGTCGGTCCCCCTATTGACCGAACTCCACAGGTGGCGTCACGACAAACTTTGAACATTGACCCCTTTAACGTTGATGCCCAGGGCCACGGACTGGGTCGCAGCCACCGTGACATCCCCCTTTGCGCCCGGACCCGGTACCGAGTACCCCACTGCCCTCTGGGCGTGTCATATATACTTTCAACTTTTACGTTTTATAAACTACGAAAAGGAAAATGGGCCAATGCAAAATTTGGGGCACTCTGCATGGTTAGTACCTTGTAACATCCCATTTTGCAAGTATCACAGCTTGTAAACACTTTTTGTAGCCAGCCAAGAGTCTTTCAATTCTTGTTTGAAGGATTTTCATCCATTCTTCCTTGGAAAATTCTTCCAGTTCTGTGAGATTCCTGGGTCATCTTAATCTTACATGCACTGCTATCTTGAGGTCTAGCCACAGTTTTCAATGATGTTCAGATCAGGGGACTGTAAGGGCCATTGTAAAACCTGTAGCTGGCACCTTTTGAGGTAGTCTTTTGTGGTTTTTGATGTGTATTTAGGATCATTAATAATGATGAGCGAGTATACTCGTTACTCGAGATTTCCCAATCATGCTCGGGTGGTCTCCGAGTATTTTGGCGTGCTCGGTGATTTATTTTTTGTCGATGCAGCTGCATGATTTGCCGCTGCTAGACAGCTTGAATACATGTGGGGATTGCCTAACAAACATTCACCTGTGTCGACAAAAACTCGGCAAATCTCGAGTAACAAGTATACTCGCTCATCACTAATCATTATCCATTTGTCCATCATTATCCATTGTGCTTTACTATCTTTTTATAGCCTTTTCCTGCTTTGTGGGCCTTCACTATTTTCAGAGTGCTAAGCAGCTGCTTAGAAGAACCCATGGCTGCTGTTTTTCGGCGCAAGGTTAGAGGATGAGTTTTTACAAAGTTGATAAATTTGCATCACCTGGCCTTTCCTAACAATGATAGTGAACAAGTCATAACCCTAACAGACTATCTAAGGTCGGAAACCCTGGTCAAAGTTATCTGTGCACACAAATCTACAAAGGTGCCCAAACTTTTGTATCAGCCTATTTTTAATTTTTAAAATGTAAAAAATGACAATATAATTTTTTTTTGCCTAAAATATGAAGAAGTGTCATCTTTCATTTTAGCCCTTTTAGAGATCATTTCATCTTCAACTTGCTTAACTGTTCATAATAACAATAATTTTGACCAGGAGAAGCCAAACTTTTACATGCCAATATAAGTGGCCTTTAGGGGGCAAACAGATGGCTGTATTTCTCGTGCAAGGATTGCATTCGAATTCTCGATCTGACCGTCGGCTCTCCTGACCAGAGCATGACAGCTGCTTAGAAACACTTCACGCTGTCATGCTCTGGTCAGAAGAGACAGCTCGTCCACTGTAGCACGAGAGATACATCGTCTGTCTGGCAATTTATATCGCTGCTCTCTCGTAGGCAAAGCAAAATGGAAAACAGAATATCAGAACCGGCTCATCCTAGGAGGATTACATCTGATCACTGATTTACAATGTAGAATATGAATGTATAAAACTAAAAAACCTGACTTTGTGTATGGCATTGTAGCATTTTCCATGATATTTCCCATTTCCTAAATAATATCATCTTTCAAACTGTAATCTGTAATATGACAAAATGCAAAAAATTCTCCTGTGTTATTCCTTTATATTTTTCGTTAGTCACCCATTTTACCTCCAGCCTCAACTTTTCATCATCCTGAGTTTTGTGAACAATAGGATTGAGAGAGGGCATTGGGCCTAGATGAAAAAAGGAGCACTGCTTTTTAGGGGTGTCAAAAACACTACAATCGGATGTTGTCTGGAAGTCAATTAGAAATTGCAGAAAGCGTTACAGGGTCAACTTTTTCAGTCTACAGTATAATTGCAGGAGTTTTTTTCTCAAAAATGCAGCCTGATCTAAGTATAGCATTTTTACTACCATTTTATGAATTTTTTTCTCACTGTGACAAAGTCATTGGTAAAGGACTGGAGGGGAGATATGTGTCACTACGCTTAATAGCATCAGTAATATAAAGCCTGAGTATTGTCCTCCAGCACACTAAAGTGTTGTGAGGCTTAAGCTAAAGTTGTGCAAATGGGCTAGTTTTATGAGGACATTCACAGAGCGCATGGGAGTTGGCACCGCCGTGTGCTGACAGGATCATGTGATCAGTCTTATGGATGAGGAGTCACATGGTCTGAGCTTATAAAGCTGGGCTCCAGAGGCAGTCTAAGTTGTTGAGTGTCTGGAGAGGAATACTCCAGAGAAGTGGGTTGTGCTCAGGGGCGTAGCTAGAGCTTTTGCCGCCCGGGGCTGTTCCCGAGTTTGGCGCCCCCCCCACCCCCTCCCCCCTAGAACGTATGCGATTTTCACACTTAGTCATGTACCGACGAGCTCCTCTCCCTTAAGCTCCCAATGTTCAGTGAAAAACTGAGAGAAGCAGAAGAGAAGTTCGTTGTTACAGGACCATGAGTATGAAAATCGCATATGAGTGACGTGTCCATGTGTCGACGACTGGAACCTGCAGAGGTGAATCCTGACATCACAGCTTCTGAATTCTCACAACTAATGCATTGCACACTTTTAGGATTCTCCCTGGCCGGTGGACAGTCATGTCAGCACAAGCATGCGATTTGTATACTTCCGACCACATTCCGACTAGACGTGCCTGGCCTCGCTCAGTTCATTTTCATTGAGTGAGGCCACACATGTCTAGTCAGCACGTGACCGCATGTATGTAAATCGCAAGCCCCAGGGAATCCTGACAGTGTGCAGGGTGCACTGTGAGAACTCAGAAGTCTGCAGTCACAAAGAATGACTGCAGACTCATTACAAACCTGGACATCCCCTTTAATGCTCCTAACATAAATAAAAACATGAGAATTAGTCAGTATCACAAATAACATTTACATCCAGGTACCTTATAGATGACGTCGTCTCTGGAGCCGTTCTCCTTCTTTTCTTCATCTTGTCCAGATAACCATGATGAGTTTTCTCATCCACAGCCGTCTCTGCAGACTTCCATCTTCTCCATTCTTTTGCAGAAAGTCTCCACATGACGCCCTTAAAGATACAAGTGTCATTATAATGCTCCTGTATAAAACATTGCCCCTCACTATATTGTCTGCACAAAATATGACCCCCACACTGTCTGTCTTATGGTACTTGCTCTTCACACTGACCTCTCCTTTCTATACCGGACCCCTCTTCACACTGACCTCTCACACTGTGTCCCCCCTATAGGGCCCAGTATTTATACTGTACTCTCTCATCACACTCCCCCTCCTTGGTATACTGCCCCCTCCTGGCTGTGCCCTTACACTGTCCCCCATGCTACGCATGCACACATCCCAACACCCTCACTCCCCGTACTCTGTCCACATACGTTTTTCACATCGCTACTCATACTGTGTCCGCATACATTCCCCTGTTTGACCCCAAGCTGTCTGCACCCATCCCCCATACTGTTTCCTCATATATGCCCCCCCATCTCCCCCTTTGCTCTTCATTTTGTGTCCTCAGATCTCCCCCACACATTAAATCCCCCCATCCCCATGACAAATCTCCCCCCACACACAATAAATACCCCATCTCCACTCACATTAAATCTCCCCCCACAATAAATCCCCCCATCTCCACTCATATTAAATATCCCCAATCCAATAATATATCCCACTATCCCCACTCACATGAAATCCCCCCCCATCCCCACTCACAGTAAATCCCCCCCCAGAATATATGCCCCCCATCCCCACTCACATTAAATCCCCCCCACAATATTTTCCCCCATGCCCACTCACAGTAAATCCCCCCCTGCACCTTCGGTGTCTTCAGCTCCACTCACAGTAAATCCCCCCCACAATAAATGCCCCCATCCCCACTCACAGTAAATTCCCCCCACAATAAATGCCCCCATCCCCACTCACAGTAAATCCCCCCCACAATAAATGCCCCCATCCCCACTCACAGTAAATCCCCCCCACAATAAATGCCCCCATCCCCACTCACAGTAAATGCCCCCCACAATATATGCCCCCATCCCCACTCACAGTAAATCCCCCCCACAATATTTTCCCCCATCCCCACTCACAGTAAATCCCCCCCTGCACCTTCGGTGTCTTCAGCTCCAGCCTCCACTCACAGTAAATCCCCCCCACAATAAATGCCCCCATCCCCACTCACAGTAAATCCCCCCCACAATAAATGCCCCCATCCCCACTCACAGTAAATCCCCCCCACAATATATGCCCCCATCCCCACTCACAGTAAATCCCCCCCACAATAAATGCCCCCATCCCCACTCACAGTAAATCCCCCCCACAATAAATGCCCCCATCCCCACTCACAGTAAATCCCCCCCACAATATATGCCCCCATCCCCACTCACAGTAAATCCCCCCCACAATATTTTCCCCCATCCCCACTCACAGTAAATCCCCCCCTGCACCTTCGGTGTCTTCAGCTCCAGCCTCCACTCACAGTAAATCCCCCCCACAATATATGCCCCCCTTCCCCACACAGTAAATTCCCCCCCTGCACTTTCGGTGTCTTCAGCTCCATTGGAGCACTTACCACCGCTCTGCATCTCCTGCTCTGCCGCGCAGGTGAGTGACATCAGCAGCGTGATCACATGACCTGATCACGCTGCTGGCATCGCTCTGACCCGGCAGTCAGAGCTTCAATTGTACTCGCATCACAGATACGAGTACAATTGAACACTGGGAGCCGGCACGCTGCAGCTTCTCTGTGCCGGCTGTCAGCTTGACAGTCGGCACAGAGAACAGCTGACTCCCAGCGCGGGGGGTGACAGAATGCAGCCGCCGGGGAGACACTGCGGACCGCCGCTTTAGGCGGCCCGACTGCGCCCCCCTGCCGGCTGCTCCCCCCCTAGATACGCCACTGACTCACCCCCACATTGTGCCGCCCCCCCGCATTGTGCCGCCCGGGGCGGCCCGCCCCCCCCCGCACCCCCCTTCCTACGCCACTGGTTGTGCTAACTACAAGTACTGTACCTAGAGCTATTGTTTTGTTTTGCTTTGCTGTTTTGACCAGAGGGCTGTGTTGATTTTGTGCTTAACCCTTGGTTTATGCCATGTTTAATAAACCAAGTGCATCCTTCAAGCTGCAGTATTCCCGTGTCTACCTCTGTGTGCAGCCGAGAGAGTCCATGTACCACAGGTGGTGTTTAAAGTGTGGGCAGCATTCCCAACAAACACATGTGACAGCCACAAGCCAGTGTACGACATCAGGCAAGATGGACGATCTGCTCAAAAATATGGTACAAGCACAGCAGCAACAGCAACTACAACACCAGCAACAATTACAGCAGCAACAGATGATAAGTAAGCTTCTTATACAGCAGACGCAGCAGCAGTAACAGAAGCAGATTGACTTGCTTGCAGAGGTGGATCGTGGAAGGCCAGCAGCCCCTACCCTAAGTCCAGGTGACGACACGTAAGTCCAGAAGGCAGTAAGACAAGCCATGCATAAAATGACCCCGGGTGATGATGTGGAGGCATTTTTGTCTGTGTTCGAGCGAGTGGCAGCGAGTGAGAAGCCACCACCAGAGCAGTGTGGGGAGGTGCTGGCCCCCTATCTAACTGGTGAGCCACTGAAGGCCTATTATGATTTCGCATTGCAGAATGTGCAGGAATATGCCAAATGAAAAATCTAAATTTTGGTGACTATGTATGTCAGAGCCCAAAGGGTTCACCACTGGGCATATTATTGGGACAGACCGTGTCGATCCCAGATGTTTGACTTATTACATTTTGTGCAAAAATGGTTGCAGCCAGAATCTTCTACCCCAGCCTAGATGGTCGAGCGCGTTGTCATGGACAGATTCGTGCACTCCCTTCCCAGACCTGGGTTGGATGAACTGGTGGGCCGTGTGGAACAGTGACATGTGGTTGAGAGGTCCCTAAGGAAGCCAGGGGGTAATGCATCCCCATACTGGGGTATACAGCGATAACCTGAGCCCCAAAAGAGAGGTAGTAGAGCCACCACTGGGGGGGGGAGTCCTAGATCCCAATGGGTAGCTGAGGGCTTCTCAAATACCATGTGGAGAGACTTGCTTTGCTGGAGATGTCGCAGTCCGGTATAGCTGCCTATTGTCCCTTGTTTTCCAAAGAGATGGACTGCAAACTATGGAGGCGTTGTTCCTTAGGGTTAACCCTATGCATATCCCATCTGCAGTGTGGATTATTGTCAGTGCCATCATTGGAACCGAGAGACACCATACAGTCCGATAAGTTTCATCTCTCTAGTTATTGTATTAATGTTCGTCCCTATTCTGATTTGCCTTTCCCCAATCCCGTACCACTTCCTGCCACTACCCTCCAACCCGTCATTACCCTGCCACCTATCACTCTCTGCGTGTAGTGTGATTTGTTGTTAAATAAAACTGTTAACTCTTGATCTGCCTCCTGTCCGTGACAACATCCCGCGTTCCTACAAGTTCTACATAAACACAGCTGTTGCCAAACTTTAATGGTTGCTGGAGCTGCAGCAGAACCAACTGTCACTTCCTTTGGTGCCAACTACCTCTTCTTTGCCTGGCCAGGCCTTTTGTATTTAGTTACTGCGACACAGGTGTCACTTGACCTGTGTTGTCCTTAAAATTCTTCCTCTTGGGAGTTGGAACCATGTACTTGATTCCTGCTGCTAACACAATTCTTTCTTTTTTTACTTACACTTTCAGTTTTGTCCAGCAGATGGTATGTTCTCTTACAGTTACTCAGTCTCTCTTGTCCAGCTCTCTGCATAATGTGCAACATCTCTCCTTGTCTCTCCTTGTCGACAGTACATGACAGTGTTTGAAGACTTTCAATAGGTGGCACTAGAGTTAAAGACCTCTTCCTCTCTGAAGATTCACATTGTCACTATTCCTCCATTCTTTGTGTCTTGTACACAGTGAGTGACCGTTTTGCTGCCATATGGAATTAGGGTCGTGCTGAGCTGTCAATTTGGTAAGTGACAGCTCAGATGTTCAATCTAGTGGAGAGGCATATTGGGTATTTTGATTAACAGTTCAGTCATCCAATATAGTGCAGGGTCATGCTGAGTTATGGATATTCTGATAGACAGCTCAGCCATCCAATCTGAGACTGGGTGGTGCTGAGCTTCCTCCAGGTGTTCCCTGTTCTTAGAGATTACCCAGCTATTTAGCTATGCTGTCAGTCCCATACACCTGCCAGTTGTAGCTTTCACCTTAGTAGTGTGTTTTCTCTGTGATCTGAACTCAGACATTCTGATCTTTTGTTGCTGGACCTTGGATTTGCCTTTTGACTGCCTGTTTGTATTACCCCTTTGCTTTGATGCACTGTGTCCTTGGAATTCTGACCCCACGCTGTGACCTGACTATGCCTTTGTCTCTTACCTTTGTTTATGACATACCCTCTTTGCTCTTTACTTCGTACTCCTTGACCTCCCTAACTCATTGCATGTCCATTAGAAGTGATTCTGCGTCACACGCATTATCAATGACTTATGATGTTAAAAATACAATTTAAAAAAGTTAGTGTTAGTTTAAGATTCCGAATTGTCTTATTTTCTATAACATGCTATTCAGATGTTTCTGTGTTTTCTTGGCCTAAAAGATTGTGGATTTACTGAGTTGACAACCACTAATGATTACAGTTCCCATCTTTGTCGTCATATACCATATATACTCGAGTATAAGCTGACCCGAGTATAAGCCGAGGCACCTAATTTTGCCACTGAAAACTGGGTAAGCTTATTGACTCGCGTATAAGCCGGGTATGCATTGTCCCCTCATCACTGTCCTGCGCATCCAGGACACCCTTTCCTGCACTTCTTTTGATATGCCAGCCTTTGGTCACTGGCAATCCACCATAACCGATACATTCCTCTAACTGTACACTGATGAAGGTCTTGATAACCAAAATGTTTGTGACTACTGTATGTATTTTGGATCATATTAAAATTCCTTCACTTCGACTATCTTAGTGTGCCAAGTAATCTTTACAGTTATTGAGGGTTTGGGAACCTACTTGTGCACCTTCATCACTAGCTGTGCAAATGGTTCTTTGTAGTATCCTGCTATGTGTGGCTCCCCCCGCTGTCCTGGTATGTGGCTCCCCCTTTCTGTCCTGGTATGTGGCTCCCCCGTTTTGTCCTGGTATGTGTGGCTCCCCATCCTGTCCTGCAATGTGTGGCTCCCCTGTCCTGTCCTGGTGTGTGTGGCTCTCTTGTCCTGTCCTGGTATGTGTGGCTTACCCCCATCCTGTCCTGGTATGTGTGGCTCCCCCCTGTTATATGCATGGTTCCCCCGGTCCCGCATGGCTCCCCCGGTCTCACATGGCTCCCCCGGTCCCGCATGGCTCACCCCATCCCATCATTATATGCATGTGCAGCGCCCCAGAGTCCTGGTCGTTGCAGTACTGATGCTCCACCACTAAGGGGAGTGATGGTACATCTGATGGCACTGAAGGAGTTCACCTGACCAGGTATCACAGACACCAATACACTTCATAGTCTGGCCTCCAGGGGGAGCAAAGGGCACTATGTATTAGGCCACTCCTCACAATCTGGTAAAACTGGGGGTTGGATAGAAAGTTAGACAGAAGCTGACTGGGTTGGAACCAGGCAACATCCTGTGGCAGAGGGTGTTGCAGGGGAAGATTCAGGGGGGTCCCTGTCAGGGGTGGGATCCTGACAGAGGCCTAGCGAACAAGAGAGAACGTTAAGGAACCGCGCCTGCACTACATCGCGGCGGTATCTCAAGAAAGGACAAGAAGCGGGGTTTATTGTGAAGAGTGAGAAACGAGATCATAGCAAAAAGGAGATAACACCAGTAGGAGTCGTGCTGTAAGATCGAGGCAACATCCTACTGAGGCGCGTAGCCGGTGGCCGGAACGCCGAGGAAGTATTGGGCTCCAAGCATTACTTCAAACCAACGGCAGGACAGTTAATTATAGGTTGACTGTCTCACCTAAATCACCTAAGCAGACATAGGGGGCAACTGTGGGAGAGGGGCGTCACTAGGGTCCCGGAAGAACTCCAGGCCTACCCGTCATACGGATGCGTCCTAGCCATATCATCTGGGGGACGGAGAAGAACATCAGAACAGACATAGGTTGTGGGAAAGAACATCAGAAACAGACACAACAGTTTTGAGGACTATCCCGTGGTGCTCAGCAGGGAAGTACTACAACACACAGGCGCTAGAAGGAAGACACAGATTTCCACCTGCAAAGGGAACTCTGGAGGTGCCATCGGACCGGCCAGTCTCGGACAGCCCTGTTAACCATACTCCGGATTGAGGATCTTGAAGCCTTCAGTAAAGAGGTAAAGAGACTGCAACCCTGTGTCCTCGTTATTCACCGCGAACTGCACCACGCACCACCACCTACACCTTTCATTGGACGCCCCTTAGCAGGGTCACGGACCGGGTCTAGCCACCGTGACTACCCCAGAACTGAGACAGAGAGGCCCGGTACCGAGTACCCCACGGCCCTGCGTCTGGGGGCGCTCCACATGGCTCACACCCCCATCCTAGTTACCCTCCTCGCACTGTTGCTGCATCTCCGTTGTCCCAGTGCTGTAGCTCTCCTTTGCTGAACGGTCAAGTGGTACCGCTCATTAAGGTAATGAATATGCACTCCACGCCTATGGGAGTGGAGATGCATGCATATTCATTACCTTAATGAGCGGTACCACGTGATCGCTCAGCACAGGAAGAGCTGCCGGCGCCGGGACGGACATGCAGGGAAGCAGATGCAGCGACGACGCGAGGAGGGTAAGTATGATGCCTTCTGTTAGCCAGTTGCTGCCTATGCTCCGCCGTTCCCCTTCCGGTTTTCTGGACAATGACAATGACAGTGAATCTCGGCTTATACACGAGTATATACAGTATATTTGTCTGGCTACTTTAGTTATTACCACCTGCTTCCTTTTTCCCTCTGCTGTGCCTATGCTTGACATTAGCCTAAGGTTCCATAGAATTGTACAATAGTTTATGGGCAACAAATGAAGAGAGTGATGGGTACAAAAAAGAAATCTTATTGAGAGTTTAATTGTCCCGCCTTAGGGTAAAAGTCTGCAGTAGCTATTCATGGTGTGAGGATTTACGTGATCACAAGCATGTGATTTGCATATTTATGGCCACGACCTGACTAAACGTGTCTGGCATTGCTCAATTCTCTTGTATTGTGTAAGTCAGCGCAAGTCTAGTCCGTGCATGACCCCATGTATGCAACTTACATACATGTATCAGAGAATCGGCACAGTGCACAGTGTGCTCGTTGTGAGGATGCACAAGTCTGTAGTCATATAGAGTGACTGCAGACTCTTACCCCAAGCTTGGACAACCCCTTTAAATGACACTGAAATGGCTGTATAGAAAGCATAAAACTGGGTGAGGAATAAAGGTGCGGTGTACCGTGGCATGGAAAAGTTTGAGACCCCTAGTCAAAATTACTATTATTGTGACCAGTTAAGCAATTTGAAGATTAAATGATCTCTAAAAGGACTAAACTTAAAGATGACACATTTCCTTTGTATTTTAGGCAAAAAAATAAACAAAAACAAAACACACACACACATATATATATACATTGCTCAAAAAAGAAAAGGGAACACTTAAACAACAGAATATAACTCCAAGTAAATCAAACTTCTGTGAATTCAAACTGTCCACTTAGGAATCAACACTGTTTGACAATCAATTTCACATGCTGTTGTGCAAATGGAATAGACAACAGATGGAAATTATTGGCAATTATCAAGACACATTCAATAAAGGAGTGGTTCTGCAGGTGGGGACCACAGACCACATCTCAGTACCAATGCTTTCTGGCTGATGTTTTGGTCACTTTTGAATGCTGGTTGTGCATTCACACTCGTGGTAGCATGAGACAGACACTACAACTAGTGTTGAGCGATACCGTCCGATACTTGAAAGTATCGGTATCGGAAAGTATCAGCCGATACCGGCAAAGTATCGGATCTCACCGATACCGATACCCGATACCAATACAAGTCAATGGGTGACGTCATCCCTCAGGTCCTAAATTCCTAGAAGGGAATTTAGGACCTGAGGGATGACGTCGCGGCTTGTGATTGGTCACGTGGCGGTCACATGAGCGGCACGCGACCAATCAGAAGCCGTGATGTCATGGAAGGTGCTGAACGCGCTCATTTTAAGCAAAGCAGGCTGCCGGTTACTACCAGGGCGCGTCAGAGGGTGAGTATATCCCTATTTTTTATTTTAATTCTTTATTTTTTACATGGATATGGATCCCAGGGCCTGAAGGAGAGTTTCCTCTCCTTCAGACCCTGGGAACCATACACTGGGAACTTCCGATTCCGATTCCCGATACCACAAAAGTATCGGATCTCGGTATCGGAATTTCGATACCGCAAGTATCGGCCGATACCCGATACTTGCGGTATCGGAATGCTCAACACTAACTACAACCCACACAAGTGGCTCAGGTAGTGCAGCTCACCCAGGATGGCACATCAATGCGAGCTGTGGCAAGAAAGTTTGCTGTGTCTGTCAGCATAGTGTCCAGAGGCTGGAGGTGCTACCAGGAGACAGGCCAGTACACCAGGAGACATGGAGGGGGCTGTAGGAGGGCAACAACCCAGTAGCTACCTCAGCCTTTGTGCAAGGAGGAACAGGATGAGCCCTGCCAGAGCCCTGCAAAATGACCTCCAGCAGGCCACAAGTGTGCATGTGTCTGCACAAATGGTTAGAAACTGACTCCATCCAGGATGCTTGGCATTTGCCACAGAACACCGGGATTGGCAAATTCGCCACTGGCACCCTGTGATCTTCACAGATGAAAGCAGGTTCACACTGAGCACATGTGACAGATGTGACATAGTCTGGAGATGCTGTGGAAAGCGATCATCTGCCTGCAACATCCTTCAGCCTGACCGGTTTGGCAGTGGGTCAGTAAAGGTGTGGGGTGGCATTTCTTTGGAGGGTTGCACAGCCCTCTATGCGTTCGCCAGAGGCAGCCTGACTGCCATTAGGTACCGAGATATGATCCTCAGACCCCTTGTGAGACCATATGCTGGGGCGGTTGGCCCTGGGTTCCTCCTAATGCAGGACAATGCCAGACCTCATGTGGCTGGAGTGTGTCATTAGTTCCTACAAGATGAAGGCATTGAAGCTGTGGACTGGCCCACCCGTTCCCCAGACCTGAATCCGATTGAACACATCTGGGACATCATGATTCTCACCATCCACCAATGTCACATTGCACCACAGACTGTCCAGGAGTTGGCGGATGCTTTAGTCCAGGTCTTGGAGGAGATCCCTCAGGAGACAATCCGCTGCCTCATCAGGAGCATGCCCAGGCATTGTAGGGAGATCATACAGGCACGTGGAGGCCACACACACTACTGAGCATCATTTCCTTGTCTTGAGGCATTTCCACTGAAGTTGGGTCAGCCTGTAACTTCATTTTCCATTTTGATTTTGAGCATCATTCCAACTCCAGACTTCCGTGGGATATTAGTTGTGATTTACATTGTTAATTTTTAGGTTTTATTGTTCTCAACACATTCCACTATGTAATGAATAAAGATTTACAACTGGAATATTTCATTCATTGATATCTAGGATGTGGGATTTTAGTGTTCCCTTTATTTTTTTGAGCAGTGTATATATAGATATATATATATGTCATTTTTTACATTTTTAAAGTTACGAAAAGGAAAATAGGCCAATGCAAGTCTGAGCATCCTGTGAGGTTTGTGTGCTCAAATAACTTAGGTCAGTTTAAACCAGGTTATTCAAATTTTCAAGCTTTATAAAAATCCAGCCTCCTCCAACCTTCTGCCAAAAAACAGCAGACATGGGTTCTTCTAAGTAGCTGTTTAGCATTCTGAAAATGAAAAAAGGTGTAGGCCGATAAAGCAGGAGAAGGCTATAAGAAGATAGCAAAGAGTTTTCAAGTTACTCTTTCCTCAGTCAAAATGTAATTAAGAAATGGCAGTTAACAGAAGCAGTGGAGGTCAAGATAAGGTCTTGAAGACCAAGCAATATTTCAGTGAGAGCTTCTTGTAGGATTGCTAGAGAGGCAAATGAGAACCCCCACTTGACTGAAAAAGACCTTAAGAAAGATTTAACAGATTCTGAAGTTGTGGTATATTGTTCTACTATTTAGAAACACCTGCACAAATATGGCCTTCATGGAAGAGTCATCAGAAGAAAACCTCTCCTGCATCCTCACCATAAAATTCAGCATCAGAAGTATGCAAAAGAACATTTAAACAAGCCTGATGCATTTTGGAAACAAGTCCTATGGTCCGTTGAGGTTAAAATAGAACTCTTTGGCCACAATGATCAAAGGTACTGTATATGTGGAGAAAAAAGGGCACAGAATTTCAGGAAAAGAACATCTTACCAACCATTAAGCATGGGTGTGGATAATTCATGTATTGGGGTTGTGTTGCAACCAATGGCAAGGGGAACATTTCAAGGGTAGAGGGAAGAATGGATTCAATGAAATTTCAACAAATTCTTGATGCAAATATAGCACCATCTATAAAAAGGCTGAAATTGAAAGGAGGATGGCTTCTGCAAATGGATAATGATCCTAAGCACATATCAAAATCCACAATAGACTACCTCATAAGGTGCGAGCTGGAGGTTTTACAATAGCCCTCACAGTCTCCTAATCTGAACATCATTTAAAATCTGTGGCTAAACCTCAAAATAGCAATGCATTTAAGACAACCCAGGAATCTCACAGAACTGGAAGAATTTTACAAGGAAGAATGGCTGAAAATCCCTGGAAAAGGAATTAAAGACTCTTGGCTGGCTACAAAAAGCATTTACAAGCTACTAGGTACTAACCATACAGGGTGCCCAAACTTTGCATTGGCCCATTTTCCTTTTTCTAATTTTAAAAATGGAAATAATGACCATATTTTTTTTGCCTAAAATACCAAGGAAATGTGTCATCTTTAACTTTAGACCTTTTAGAGATCATTTCATATTCAACTTGCTTAACTCTTCACAATAACAATAATTTTGACCAGGGGCGTCCAAACTTTTACATGCCACACTATGTATGCCTTTCATTCTGAGGATCTTGGGGATCCTTGCATGTGGTAATTGTCTTCTCAAAAACTTCTTATCTGTGTTGAAAACTATGCTCTAGAGCAGGAATGTCAAACTCACAGATGCAGAGGGCCGAAATTAAAAGCTTTGACAAAGCCGCAGGCCAAACTTAATATTTATTTTTAAAAAATCTACAATTGGGAAAGTTTTTCCTTATCATCAAATATAATTATATATTTGGAAACAAACTTAAAGGGGTTGTCCTACAAACAAAGTACATTTTAATTAATAGATTTTAGAATCAAATATTGGTAAAGTATTGTAGAGTGGAAGGAAACCTGAGGTCTGCGGGACATTTATGACCCTCGATAACCTTTTCCTTGGTCCCCGAGCAGATTTACGGGGACTGAAGTGCTTGGGCAGGCAGCTGTGCTTGATGGCCGGCAGCCCTTTAATTTCTTCTTGCTCTGTGATCATGCGCTTGCACCATTTACTACTGAATGCTGAGGGGCATGCAATGAAAGATTATGCCCTGACACCAGTGTCAGCGGCAGGACGTACTTTGTGGGAGAAGTTAGTATGTGATTTGCACGGTCCTCGAAAGATGCTATAAATATTCAAAGGCCCTTGGCAGAAAAAAGGTTCTCCACCCCAGGTATAATATCTTATGTTAAGATCAGTAAAAAGCATTTGATCCAATGGCCTAATTTAAATATGTATTAACATAGGATAATGAAAAAAACTTGAATAGTACAGATAATAAAGTATGATGCAAACAAAAATGCCCCCAAGCATAGTATCTTATGCCCACAGTGAATCCCCCTCTCTTAATCCCCCAATAAGGAATGGTGACCCCCATCATAGTGTGATTCTTCAACTGAAATCCCTACACAACCCCTCTATACAGTATAATGGCCACAAAAAGTGCTCTGTACAGTATAATGAGCCCACATATTCCTCCATACAGTATATCGAGGTCCTATAATGTCCATACAGTATATCGCGGTAATATAATGCCCCAGATTGTGCTCAATACAATATAATGGCCCCACATAGTGCTCCATACAGTATAATCGCCACAAAAAGTGCTCTATACAGTATAATAGCTCCACATAGTGCTCCATACAGTATAATGCTCCCCACATTGTGCTCCCTACAGTATAATACTCCCACACAGTCCTCCATACTATATAATGGGCCCCATATGCTGCTTTATACAGTATAATGGCCTCACATAGTGTTCCACACAGTGTACTGGCCCCACTGTCACGGGGTTACTGCAACAGTGTGGAGTCAGAAGACCGCAGTGTCTGATTGCTCCTACTCTGGTGCTGAGAAAAAGCACTTCTCCTTCATTTTAATGGTGTTTATTCCTTCTGGCAGAACAGGGGTTAATCAGCCATGTTGGAAATCTTATCGGTCACAGCTGAGCTCAGTTAACCAAACCCTGCCCCCTTTATAATCTGGGATCTGATGCTAATCCTTGTCAGAGCTAGCATTCGATGCATGGCTTCAGGAGGGAGAGGTGTTCATATGAGAAGGAGTGTTGGAGGAGTTATCTGTGATTGTTGCTTGGTTTGTAAGTGTGGTAATTTCCTATCCTTCTCTATTTTGGTTTATTCCCCTACCTCCACTCCCTGGTGCATTCCTCTGTTATATGTGTGAATATTTTGAATGCCTGGAGTTTTCTGTTAAACCTTGTTTGTGTTGCCTTGTTTGTCGGGTTGGTGTACTGCAGTGAACAGTAGCGCCCCTCTTCCAAGGGTGTTGGAGGAGAACAGATGGAGGGTTGACTCAGGAGATAAGGCAAGGGTGAAGGCCCCAGCATCTTCTACTTCAGAAGTATGCCAGGGAAGTGGGCGAGCTAGGGCGCCCCCTAGTGTTTGGGACAGGGAAGGAGCCCCTGGTCCCGGGTCACTCGACAGCTGTGTTGTGACACCCACATAGTGCTCCATACATTATAATGGGCCTCACATAACCCTCCATACAGTATAACGGTCCCACATAGTGCTTCATACAGCATAATAGGCCCCACATTGAAAAAAAAATATATTCACCTCTGCCCGTTTCCCCGCTACTCCGGTCACTTCATGGTATTTTCAGATCTTCTGCATATCTCGGTACAGCGGGCACATTGTAATGACGTCATTGCACCACTGCGCTGAGACGTCAGACTCAGAGGGGAATCATGGGAGAGGGAGCTTCAGCTCACACTCTTTCCTCCATCATTGTTTTTATCTGTATCAGCATCTAGGATGCCAATATAGTTGAAAGTGAAATGCCTGCGGGGCGGGCAAAATACACTCAACCTAGAGGCCAGATTTGGTCAGTGGGCCAGAGTTTGACATCTGTGCAAAAGAAAAATATTGGTTGCAAAAATGCATTTTTCAATAGAGATGGAAAGTTGCAGAATAATTTCTGAAAATATTCCAACATATTAACCTAGTAAATCACTGATGGTATAAGTAAGATGTTGAGGGCACTCTGCAGGGTGTACCAACATGAAGCAATAAGTTAGTGATTTAGAAGGGTTTGTATAATTTTGCTGAGTGGATATGAGGTCAGTTTTTCAGCCATTGGAACCTGCTTATTATAATAGATATGAGAGAACGCAATCTCTGTTCGATAGAATAGTTTCTAGAGAAAATTAGCATTTTCCAATGTGCTTATCTGTCCTCATTATAAGACATTATTACTGTGAGTTTTATCTGCTTGAAAAGTAATTTACAAGTCCTTAGAAATTCAGACGTTGAATCTGGGTACATCAATGTCATGCAGGGATCCATTGTTATGTGCAGAAATTATGTATATAAATATTTATGTCTGATATGATTTTCCACCTCTGATAAGCTCTAGAAAAAAAACTGAGAATTATGTTGTTTGGGGAATTCTTACAGTCATGGAAAAATTTGATGTTTGTATTTAACACGGGGCCTGAATTACCAATATGTGGGTCATCAACAAATCAAAACAACAGATTTTAATTTGTCATTATATTTTGAAAAGTGTAGACCAATATTTAGAAACCAAGTGAAATAAAATTAGTAACCCACCAGCATTAATTCTTACAGGGCTAGCCAATCATAGGCCTTCAGGAGAAGTTTTATTTTTTAATTTAGTTGTAATTGTAATCTGAGAGATTTTTTTATTTAATTTTTTACTTTTTCAGCTAAAACTCATTATGGGGGGGCTTGATTTTTTCGTTATATTATTCGAGGACATCAGACAAGCCGGTACTGTCAATCCGTGCTGTTCAGCTAATCGTCTGCAAAGGTTTTCAGCCATTACAGGAACAGTTTCCTAATGTTATATGTCTTAATTCATTCATTCATCACATATAGATATGATGGTACAGTGTTTGTTGTACTTTGCTGCCATCAATTGGCTACTGTTATAATATGTTGTTCGTTTATTATAGCTGTGATTTCCCATAATACCTCTCTCTCTGCAACTTCTCCTACCTTGTTTCCTCGTGTTCTTTCTTTCTGGTCTTTGCCATCTTTGCTGCATGTGCATCGGGACTCAAGAGAGGATTCTCCTGTTACCTCTATCCTCCACCCTCCATATTCTACCTCCTCTTCATCCCTTCATCTTTTCTGACATCTTACCTCATCTTACTAAGGTAATGTGAATAAAATGTTAAAGCTCATCGCTGTATCGTCCTTCCAGATTTACCACGTACAACTTGTCAAGCATAGGAGGAAAGAACAGCGAGTAACACTATCTGTCATTGTTGATACAGAGATCCGTGCTCATATCCCTTTGACACACCTCTCCTATGTACATCAACAGCAGAATACAATCACTGGTGAGGGAGGCTGGGGCATGCAAAACCAGGGGGCATAATGGTGCACTGAGCATCTAGGTCGCACCAAGAGTACACCGAGCATCCTAATTAGCATATTTGCTTAAACTTCAGTTCCTGCAGAACATTGGCAGCAATTAGAATACTAAAACTATGTTCACAAGCAGCATTTTTGCAGTGTTTTTTAATGGAAATTAAAAGCTCTGTTTACAGTACAAGCAAAAGCCATGAGATTTCAGAAATCTCATACACACGCTTGTATTTTTATCACATTATGAGGATGTCAAAAGGGTAACAGAGGAAAGCCGTACATCTTTTAAACTTCTTACATGCCCAATTGCTATTGACCATGCAGTTAAAAATATTAAACAACGAGGATCGGGGTTATCAACATTTTTATGCATTGCAGCAGATGTCGACTGTGTATTACAGCTGGCATATGCTTTATGCTTCAGGTGGTTAAGATGTAAGAGTGTGCCAGGGACGAGCATACTCGTCGTCCCTTCCTAGTAAAATGGGTGCGCTTTTGCTTAGCTGTGAAGAATGCTATAGAATGTTTTTACATTAATGTTGTGGTGACTCATATGTATTTTGATAACGGTGACTCAAACGTGTTTTAATGGTATTATAATGCGGCATTGTAATAGGATAGGGACAGTGTAAAGTTAGGACTTGAGTATAGGATTAAGATAAAGTGATAAAGTTAGGAATTAGGAATAGAGTGGAGGGCACAGTAGAATCAGGAAGTAGTTAGGTATAGAAAGTTAATAGTTAACGCAGATTTGAACAGCCTAAGTTAGGGTACCGTCACACATTGAAATTTCCATCGCTACGACGTTACGATTCGTGACGTTCTAGCGATATCGTTACGATATCGCTGTGTCTGACACGCTACTGCGATCAGACACCCTGCTGAGAATCGTACGTCGTAGCAGATCGTTTGGAACTTTCTTTCGTCGCTTGATCACCCGCTGACATCGCTGGATCGTTGTGTGTGACAGCGATCCAGCGATGTCTTCGCTTGTAACCAGGGTAAACATCGGGTAACTAAGCGCAGGGCCGCGCTTAGTAACCCGATGTTTACCCTGGTTACAAGCGTAAACGTAAAAAAACAAACAGTACATACTCACCCGTCGGTGTCCTTCAGGTCCCTTGCCGTCTGCTTCCTGCTCTGAGTGCAGCCGTACAGTGAGAGCAGAGCGCAGCACCGCTGTGATTTGCTCTCACTGTACGGCTGCACTCAGAGCAGGAAGCAGACGGCAAGGGACCTGAAGGACACCGACGGGTGAGTATGTACGGTTTGTTTTTTTACGTTTACGCTGGTAACCAGGGTAAACATCGGGTTACTAAGCGCGGCCCTGCGCTTAGTTACCCGATGTTTACCCTGGTTACCCGGGGACTTCGGCATCGCTCCAGCGCCGTGATTGCAACGTGTGACCGCAGTCTACGACGCTGGAGTGATGATTATACGATGCTGCGACGTCACAAATCGTGCCGTCGCAGCGATGAAAATTTCAATGTGTGACGGTACCCTTAGGGAGGGGCATGGGTGATATAAGGGTAAGTATTTCCTGATTTTAGCTAGAGTTGGAGATAGTGCTGATTGAAATTGATAAGAGTTATTGAAGCAGTGGTTCAGGGCAAGAGGGCTGAAGGTCACTTGGGATACAAAAAAAATGGTGAGAGAGCGCAAAATTAGAATGGCCGCAACAAATTTCGGTGGTCCATACCGTACAGACATGAGCGAATATCTTCAGCTCCCACTTTATTCGGCAAGCTATAGCGCTTACCAAAGAAGCTGCAGTGGGAACCTGGATACCTGGAGCGCTCCGATAATCAGGTGTCCAGCACCACAGCCGCCGATGTGACAGTCACAACAAACAGGCTGTCCATGCATCTGAAGGTAATGGATTTAAAGTGAGTTAATTGGACTGGTGGGGGTCCCGAGCGGTTGGTCCAGGGCACCAGTAGTGGAAAAAAATAGGATGCAGAGCGAGTAAAGAGATTTGCTGAACAGGACTATGACATAGAAGCTGGGTTGTAGCCAGGTAGTGTAAGTAGGTCAAAATAGTTTGCTTCACCAGTCCTGGAGTAGACTACAGAGAAAAGATATTTTGTGAGTGAAAATGCTTTGTACTACAAAGGAAATGTCCATGCGCTACACATGTATTAATGTAAATTGTACGGTACGTCATGTCTGAAAGGGCTAATTTGCTTTGGTATAAATTGTAGTGTATATAGTGTCGACATTGCAATTGTAGTGCATATTCTCTTTGCTGGGCACTACAGAGCAGTTTTTGCTTTATATACTGGGCATTGACTTAGCTTTAACTGAGTATGAATATATACAAAGTAATGAGTGTGCCAAAAAACTTATTCTTTAATCCACATACCAAGCTCAGAAGTACAAGTAGGTATTAAACTGTGCATTTTAACAACATAAGATGTAGAGACTGCCTAAAATGCCTAATAGCCTCAAATCACACGATGGAACACATGATTTTGAGGCTATTAGGCACATTTTAGGCAGAACCTCAACATGCCTTCAAGAAGGTACAGCCACTGCACAGCCTTTCGAAGGACCTGTTTTTTTTAACCTTGTGTTCTGGTTCTCCCCCTGTTATTGCACTCCCCTAATGAGGCCTCTATATCAAGGCCGAAATGCATAAGGAGGGACCTCGGTGGTCATCTATTTAGGGTCTACACTAGGGTACTTCCCTTGTTAGGGCAGGAGCTCTTGCATGGGGTATAACAGGGGATTCTAGGCTTGTCACAATTACCTTCTCCCCTACCTCTAGCTCTACTTTACGGGCGGTCTCAGAACACTCGTGAGATCTTCCCGGCTTTTTTACTTGCACAGTTGCCATTGTGGTCACTTATATGTCTATATGGCATGAAGTTAAATTGTGCACAGTTTTATATCTACTTGTGTTTCTGAGCATTGCTCTTTTGCTATATATGTGCATTAAACGTTAAATTTTATTGCCACACCCATTGCTTTGTATATATAGAGTTATCATACCAGAGATATTGTGATAAGCACCACCATTGGTGGCGACAGTAGCTGTCTTTTTTGATTGAGTATGAAAAGGAATCTGGAAGAAGGGGAGAGGTTTAGGTCATAAATAGGCCCCTGAGCATTGTTATTACTGTTCAGATAACCTTGGTTGTAAGAAAGAGAACAGTGATGGCATGTTCCTGTCCTGGCTTGATGAAGATGGAGCTGGAGAAGAGAAGCTCTGATAATTGAATTGATTTGGTGGCAGAAGCTGTTAGAGAGGAAAAAATGGGAGAAAAGAAGTGGAGGCATCTGTATGCCCCCTACAGAAGAGTGAGGAGGAATTGACATAAAAAGGCTACTGAGAGCAGACTGGAAGGTATTTTATAGCTAGTAGAATCCATAGGAACACCAGAGTTGGAAAATTGTCACCTTATACAAGGCTAAGGAACTTCTGAAAAGTGTTAGCCTTTTTGAGAAAGGTTAATGAAAGAAAATTAAGGATTGCCTAACAGAGTCACTGGTAAAGAAGCTGTTGGAACAGTACTTCTTTGTGTCACAGAAACAGTAAAATGTATGCCCCAAGTGTGTTAATCCGTGTGCTGCCACTTGAAATCATTAAGCCGTTAGCTTTGTGTGCGACAGAAGTTGTGAATGCAAAGATCTGTACCTGCTATCAGTTGTGCCTTTTTCTGTTCAAGTTCTAGTAAAGAAAAATCAGATTTTAACATTATGGCCCCTCCTGTGCCTTTGAGAGTAATAGTCACCGTGCCTGAACAAGCAGCCATCATGACGACCATAATAACACACCCACACACATGTTTATCACTGGCGTGTTTGTGTGCCGCTATGTGTCTCGGCCTGTGCGCACCTAACAAAGTCACAATCTAGTCCTCAATGCCATTGAGATGCTGTGCAGAAATCACTGACCTCAAACGTCAATGATGTAAAGGGAACCTGACAGCAGGATTTACAACTATTAAGCTGCATTCCTCATTTAACGCTGTTTTCTAGCAACCTAATGTAAAGGCAAAGTTGCCAGCATCAGTGTGAGATCAGCAATCTTGTAAGGCCGCATATTCTAATTGGTTAGACTATTAGGAAAGGTGTGCACTTAGTACTGAGCCACCCAACCAGGAAACATCACAGAGACATGGTTGCATTCTCTGCAGTGCCCCTCCGCCTCTTCCTTGTTTGCTTAATCATACAAATAGGCAATGGCTACCATGACTTCGGGCATGCACAGTGAACTTCTGCCTGAGTGCCACTGCCCTGAGGTCACTCCGTGCAGGCTTGAAATCTGACTGACTGACCTCTGTAATCTCAACAAATGCGATGCGCTACTTTGTTATAGTGATGAGCCAGCAAGTAGTGTCACATAAGCAGAAGTTCACTGTCCTTGCCTGAAGTATGTGACATGACTCAGCACTGTAACACAGGTACCTTAAAAGGTAGCTGTCAATTTAACTATTTACTGCAGTATTACAGTTTATAGTATAAGTAATCAATTGATCTCAGTTTCAAGACTGTTCTTCCCATTAGGGCAAACTATGAGGTTAAAATTACTGTTGCCGCTTTAATAAGCTGTAATACTCCGTTAGTGACGTCTAATGTGGTAATAGCACCATCTCACCATCTGGTTACGTTTAATTGCATTGCAAGTTGTTTTTCCGTATAGCTGTCAATTGCATTGTGGGGAAAAATTCATTTTGGGTAAGAAGGTCCTGGTGAAGCAGTCATTTTGTAAGAAGCAGTCTAGCAGAACAGTTGTGTAAAACTTTCTCCTGCATTATGTTACTAAAACTCCATTATCCTGAATAAATTATATCTAGTAAGGGAACAATCTCTGTTCTATGGTTTTGTGTGTTCAGAACTGTTGTTACATCAGATGGTTATTGCTACTAAGTCATGTGTTCACATGTACAAGCTAAATCTTACTGTGTGCTTTCACTGTTAATTGTAAATGTCATAGTTATGTGATATTCTAAGCTCAATACTCAATCTCCAGGTCCAGATGAATTGCATCCTAGGGTACTGAAAGGGATAGCAGAGGAAATTGGATAACCACTACACAGAATCTTTGAAAAATCCTGGAGAACAGGAGAAGTCATAGAAGATTGAAGAAGAGCAAATGCTGTCCCTATCTTCAAAAAAGGTATGCCACAGTGATCCTGTTACTGAAATCTATCAAGGTATTAGTATTCACCACTATATATTTATATTTCAGGGTGCCTTTTACTATGGATCGTACATATTTACTGTCTATATGTGCACTTGATATCTGTGACATGCCTGTCCTTAGCGATTTCTGGATGCTGTAACATCTATTTTTTCTCTTTTAGCCCCATCTGCCCCTTTTTCCTATATTTGATATTAATAAAGATTCACATTTGGCTACTTACAATGGGCTTCATGACTGTTCTTTTGCTTGGTTATTTTTCATGTTGTTGGTTGCAGTTGGCCCCCATTACAGTCCATAGGATGATATGTGGAATTATTTAAACTATTTATTTTTATGATACTGGTGGAGGTTTCTCTCCAATTTTTTCCACTATAATATGCTTGCCAATATTATTGTTTGCTAAAAAAGGAATGAAGATGGAGCCAGGAAATTCCAGGCCAGTGAGCCTTATTTCTATACCAGTAAAGATATTTGAACAAATTATTAAACAGCATGTACGTAAGTACTTGGATAAGAATACAGTAATTAACCAGAGCAAGCATGGATTTGTAGAAAACAAGTCATGTCAGACTAATCTAATTTCCTTCTATGTTGGAATCACTGACTGGGTGGATCAGGGAAATGCAATAGACATAGTATATCTCAAATTCAGCAAAGCATTAAAAAAAGTAGCTCTTTCTATCCTTATTTAAAAAATGACCAAGTATGGGATTGACAAGACTATGGTTAGGTGTATTCATAACTGGCTCAGTGATCGTACTCAAAGAGTGGTGCTAAATGGTTACACATCCAATTGAACGAGTATTTCAAGTGTAGTACCACAAGACTCTGTCCTGGCCCCAGTGCTGTTCAACATTTTTATAAATAAGGGAAAAGGGTACTGAAGGTAAACTAATCAAATTTGCAGACGATGCAAAGCTGGAAGGGATAACTAACACTATAGAAGACAAAAAGGATACAAATTAGATATCAGAAAAAAAAATTTGACAGTGAGGGTGATCAATGAGTGGAACAGGCTTGCACGAGAGGTGGTGAGTTCTTCTTCAATGGAGTTATTCAAATAGAGGCTGGAGAATCATGTGTCTGAGATGGTTTAGTGAATCCTGCGCTGCATTGAGCAGGGGTTTGTACACGATATGACCCTGCAGGTTCATTCCAACTCTTATATTCTATGATTCTATGAACCTGTTGACCAATAAACAAGTTACACTCCAGAGAACGGTCTGCTTATTTTGGAAGACAGAGAAGGTTTATGCTGTATGTCAGAGTGCACCCCGTGAGAACATGTAAGACAGAACAAAGACTTGTAAGGAAGCTAACAAATAAAGTAAAAAAAAAGTTTTAAAAATATTACAAAAGTAAAAAAATATAAAAGTTTATTCCGACCTCTTTTCACAGTTCAAAGTAATAATAATGAAAAAAAATAGTATTGTCATGCCTGTAGAAGTCTGATAAATCTAAAATCTAAAATTATTTAAATCATACATTAAGCTCCGAGAAGAATAAAAAATTTAAACGCCAGATATGTGATTGTTTTTGGTTGCCACACTTTCACCAAAAATTGAATAAAAAGTGATCAAAACGTCATGTATCTCACAATGGTATCAATAAAAATGTCAACATGGAAAGCAAAAAAAAAAAAGGTTTATCAATGGAAAAATAAAAAAGTTATGGGTCTCAGAAAATGTCAATGCAAACCAAAAATGGCAGAATTCATTTTTTTCACCATTTTCCCACTTGGAATTTTTTCATATTTTTCAATACATTGTGTGGTAAAATGCTGTCATTCACACCTACACCTTGTTTTGCAAAAATAATCCCTTGTACAGCCATGTGGATGGAAAAATTAAAAAATTATTAACAAAACACATACTGTAGTAGTGAAGGAGAATTCACTTTCTTTTTTCAACAATTGAAGTTTAATTTTGTACTTTGAATGCTGAAGAATTTTCTGCTGTGGTGCCCACATGAATATTTAATTACGGTAATTAAGTAATATTTATTTCTGAGTGTACACTTTTTGACTGATCCAGGGTATTTCTGCTTTACCCGAGTGCAACAATCAGTCCTGACTCAACAAGAAAATGACTGGAGATAAACAAATCGATTTGCAGGACTCTAGTCTAGCAGCCAGGTCAGTATTCTGTGGCCATTAGATGGGAGCCTTGTAAGCCAGCTTCTAGCTACCACTGCTGGCTCCTCTTTTGATTAACTTGCCTGATTGATAGTTATTGCCAGGCCATGTAATCAAAAGAGGATCCCAAAATGCCGGAAGGTGTGAGGTAGTTCGCAGGGCTCCCATCCAGTGGCTACGGAATACTAACTGGGTCACTTGATCAGTGTCCTGGAAATGTATACACTCATTTTTAATGATGATTAGAGAAGGGGGGTTGAAATTCTCAGGTCTCCTCCAAATTGAACAAATTACAATTTGATTCATAATAAAAATATCTGGCGCCATTTTGCACAGTGCTGAAGACTGCAGCAACCAGAGAGAGGGCTAATGACATCAGGTGGTGTTGTGTGTGTTTCCTCCTAATGCATTGCTGCTATCACATGGTTTAACATAGTCAGTGAGGGGGGCTATCACATCCACTATAAAAGATGAGAGATAGTGAAGAAGAGCCATTTTAGGATTTTACTTGCTATAGAGGACAGTCAGGGAAATCAGTTCATATCACATAGGAATAGAAAAAGGCCTAAAATTGAGTGTAGTAGTCTCAGTCTGTGAATAATAATCCAAAGATTCAAGGAAGATGGGGATGTGCTGGACCTGCAGAGTCAGAGTGACTGTGAATTGTTTTATATGTAATATACTGCAGTACCAACACCTTACTAGCACAATTATTTTATATTCTTCACACACTGTATACTAGAAGGGCAGTTTAATAGCCCACTCACTGTCCTAATTTTGGCACTGAAGAAAAATCCTGAAACCAAGTCTTGTGTGTAAGAGATAGTGTTCTTCCTGGCTTGTGATATGTTTAATACATATTTTTTATTTATTTTTCAAGACAAAAAAAAAACATTTTTAAATTCCAGAAATGTAAACATAACTGTCTACTTCACAAAAGTCTGTGTGGAGCAAAAAAAAAATATTTTTTTGTAAACTTTCTTGTTGTAATAGAGTCCAATATAATTTTTGGACCATCTTTACAACTTGAGTAGCCCATTACCATCTGTATTCTCTTAGTCAGATAGAATGAAGTCACTTTGACTTTACTACGGCTGGATTTGCATTAAAAAGCTCAAAAGAGGTTTGGCACAGTCCTAGGAGACTTCTGAGTATTATAAATGTATTTTCCGGGCGATTAGAGGCTTTGCAGTATTGAGAATAAATTCACCACAATTCAATTTTATTTAAAAAATTCGGCAAAGCACGCAAATTTGTATTTCAAAAGATCAATTAATCTCTAATGTTGATGATAAATAACAAAGTTGAAATTCTATAGAAAACACAATGTTAAAAAGATCACCCTCATGTAGATCATATTTTCTGTGATAAATTTTCAATTCACTAATATACCGTATATAGTCGAGTTTAAGCCGAGTTTCTCAGCACATTTTTTTGTGATGAAAATGCCCCCTCGGCCTATACTCGAATGAGGGTCCCACAAGATGGAGAGGGAGCATCAGTGGCAGATCAGCGGGTCACAAGAGGCAGGAGTCGGCTGCTGTGGCTAAAGCCTGTGCCCGCTGCTAAAGAGAAATTAATATTCCCTACGCTTGCAATGAATATTAATTTCTTTTTAATAGTGGGCACAGTAATGGCAGCCGCCGGCTACCAGCAGCTGCCAGGTGGTCACGTGTGCAGGCTACTTAAGAGAATGAATATTCACTGCCATCACAGTGAATATTAATTTATCTTTGGCATTGGGCACAAGTGATTGCCCGGCCACCGCATCTGCTAGCATCGGAACAAGACGTTGTGTGGGAGAGCAGGGATGGTAAGTAGGATTGTTTATTTTTTTTATATTTTTCTGATGAGGAGCTATGCATACCAGAATAGGGATGAGGGGGCCATGCATACCAGGATAGGGAGAGCCATGCATATCAGAATAGGAATGAGGAGCCATGCATACAAGGATAGGGATGAGGAGCCATGCATACCAGGATAGGGATGAGGAGGCAATACATACCAGGATAGGGATGAGGAGGCAATGCATACAAGGATAGGGATGAGGAGCTATGCATACCAGGATAGGGATGAGAAGCCATGCAGACCAGGATAGGGATGAGGAGCTATGCATACCAGGATAGGGATGAGGAGGCAATGCATACCAGGATAGGGATGAGGAGGCAATGCATACAAGGATAGGGATGAGGAGCTATGCATACCAGGATAGGGATGAGAAGCCATGCAGACCAGGATAGGGATGAGGAGCTATGCATACCAGGATAGAGATGAGGAGGCAATGCATACCAGGAAAGGGACGAGAAGCCATGCATACCAGGATAGGGATGAGGAGCTATGCATACCAGGATAGGGATGAGGAGGCAATGCATACCAGGATAGGGATGAGAAGCCATGCATACCAGGATAGAGATGAGGGGTCATGCATACCAGGATAGGGATGAGGGGTCATGCATACCAGGATAGGGATGAGGAACCATGCAGACCAGGATAGGGATGAGGAGGCCATGCATACAAGGATAGGGATGAGGAGCAATGTAGACCAGGATAGGGATAAGGAGCTATGCATACCAGGATAGGGATGAGGGTGCCATGCATGCAAGGAATGGATGAGGAGGCCGTGCATACCAGGATGGGGATGAGGGAGCCATGCATCCCAGGATAGGATTGAGGGGGCCATGCATACCCAGCTTATACTCGAGTCAATAACTTTTCCCAGTTTTTTGTGGTAAAATTAGATGCCTCGGCTTACACTCGGATCGGCTTAAACTTGATTATATACGGTATATCACATACATATTGACCTTTAGCCTTTCAATTTGATTGGATTACCACTCTGAAAGACCATCACTGGGTAAGAGCGCTCAACGTCTTTTAGATGAGTGGGAATTGTGAGACGCTTCAGAACATGCCAGCATCTTTTGTCCTGTAGCACCTTTTTTTTACATCTTTCTGGTCATCTTTGGCCAACGTTTTTTTTTTTTAAATTTAAAGTTGTATTGAATAAACTTGTGAGCAGCTGAAGCCACCTGAAGAATTGTTAGGTCTCTACTTTTCTTTCATGTAGGATAGCTGCGGAGACACCATCACGTGTTTCTCAACGCAAGCAGTGAATAGCCAGACCTTTCCCCGGGAAGGAACAACCACGGGAAGGGCAGCATCCAATAAAGGAAACATCCAATACAGGAAAACCACCTATGCCAAGCATGGTATCCATCCACAGACAGCTGTTTCTGGGTGTTTGCCCCTCATCAGTGTGGAGTAGGAATCTGGCTATTAGGAGCAGTGCCTAGTAAAAGGCTGTAAAGGCACAGATGATTGGCCTCGGGGAGACCAAAACATCCAACACCGCGGAGACACCATCACAAAAAAAAAAGCCCTCATACGGTTATATGGACGAAAAAATAAAAAAGTTATGTCTCTTGAAAGCAGGGGAGGAAAAAACAAAAATGAAAAAATGGAAAATCGCCATGGCATGCGGGGGTTAAAAGAAGCTTAAAATTTGACAATATGCACAGCAACTCATTTTGACATTGCAGTGTAACTGTTAATTCTTTTTAGCATCCATTTTGTGCTTTTTCAGGTGGGTTACCAAGTGGTCCCACCTGAAAAAGACATTGTGTGCACAATGCACATACATTTTCACTGTGATCTTTAAAACATCATTACAACAATATTAAAAGTTATGGTCTTAGACTTGTTTCTTTTTGCTTCTTTTTAGAACATTAACATTATTCACTTTCCAACATTATTGCAGAAGTTGTAAAGAATTTTCTACCTGGTAATATCCATTGTATGTTTTTTTTTATTATATGAATCATCTTCACATTTAAACATTTTCAACATTGTTTGTCGCCTACCACATTCCAGGTCATGAGAAACAAGTTATTGCTCATCTTTGAGATATGAATTCCTTTATTAAAACACATACTGTACATCCCTTTACTCCTTTTCCATCACCACCGTTAGAAAGAATGACAATTTTCTTGCCCTCTGTGTCACAGTAAAATGACTATACCATTCTGACTAAGTGGTACCTTACTCCTATATCATTATGATGCAAGAAACTTCATAACATGTTGGGAAAAAAACTATGGCAACAGTATTCAGGCTTCTATCAAAAAGTGAAAACAGACAGCACTTGAATGATGCAAGGATTCCATTTTGGAGGGACCTATTAGATCTGCAAATTGGGTCAAAAATGGACATTCCCATATGCTACAAATGGTACGTGAAAAAAATGAAAAGAACACCTACGTGAACAGTGTCAAGGGCCCACCAGTAACCAACTCCAGGGCCCCACTTTTCAGCTGAATGCAAATGTGGCATTCTCCTCAATCTCACATTTATATAACAATGAACTAGGTAGATTGTTAAATGAATAAGATGGTGCCTTTGTCTACACATAGAGAATACAGTGTATTGTGCCAAGTACTGCAAATACACACGTGGTCAAAATTGTTGGTACCCCTCGATTAATGACAGAAAAACCCACAATGGTCACAGAAATAACTTGAATCTGACAAAAGTAATAATAAATAAAAAAAAATCTATGAAAATGAACAAATGAAAATCAGACATTGCTTTTCAACCATGTTTCCACAGAATTAAAAAAAAAAATAAAACTCATGAAATAGGCCTGGAGAGAAATGATGGTACCCTTAACTCAATATTTTGTTGCACAACCTTTTGAGGCAATCACTGCAATCAAACGATTCCTGTAACTGTCGATGAGACTTCTGCATCTCTCGACAGGTATTTAGGCCCACTCCTCAAGAGCAAACTGCTCCAGTTGTCTCGTGTTTGAAGGTTGCCTTTTCCAGACGGCATGCTTCAGCTCTTTCCAAAGATGCTCAATAAGATTTAGGTCAGGGCTCATAAAAGGCCACTTCAGAATAGTCCTTTGTTTTCTTCTTAGCCATTCTTGGGTGTTTTTAGCTGAGTGTTTTGGGTCATTATCCTGTTGCAAGATCCATGATCTGCGACTGAGACCAAGCTTTCTGACACTGGGCAGCACATTTCTCTCTAGAATCCCTTGATAGTCTTGAGATTTCATTGTACCCTGCACAGATTCTAGACACCCTGTGCCAGATGCAGAAAAGCAGCCCCAGAACATAACAGAGCCTCCTCCATGTTTCACAGTAGGGACAGTGTTCTTTTCTTGATATGCTTCATTTTTCCATCTGTGAACATAGAGCTGATGTGCCTTGCCAAAAAGTTCCATTATTGTCTCATCTGTCCATAGGGCATTCTCCCAGAAGCCTTGTAGTTTGGTAATATTGGTAATATTGCCTTGCGCAGGCGTGTACTCCGGAGGACAGAGAATGAACTTCAATCCAATATTGCGGCCAGCATGCAGCCAGCGGGTAAGGAAAGGGTGAATCAAACACCCGAAAACCCCACCCATATGACCCAAAACCGGTCCCGCCAAATTCAGGTGACAGGTTCCCTTTAAAATTGGATGTCTGAATGACCTAAAGCTGGGTATCAATGCCTTTTCACTCATCTTGAGGCCTGTGCTATTTTTCCTTCAGTGTATTTGCACTCGTTGGGGTACCCGCTAATTGTTACCAGAGGAAGATGCTTAAAGGAAAATGCTAGCTATTTTTCCTGAAGCATCTTCTTTGGCGTCTTTCTTGACATTTTCTTTGCGGCTATGCAGTTCATCCTTTTTTTTAACTGTACATAAAAAGTAGTGTGAGGTTTCCAAACTGAAGAACAGTCAGCTTTTCAAGCGGTTAAAATAAGCTCAAAAAGATGGAACATGTTCATAGCAAGCTGTTTTGACATTGCACTGCATATGTTCAACCTTTTTATCATTTTTAATACGTTTTAGGTGGGTTCTTGAGTGGAGCTGCCTGAAAAAGAAACCATGTGAATATATCTTTAGGACCACATATTTATTTTTATTATAGGTTATTGCCTTTTATTTTTTGAAGATATTAATATATTTGGAGTGGGGTATTTTTGACCAATATGTTTTTTTAACTATTTAATGATCAATTACAACTCTGGCAAAAATTACGATGCCACCACATCAAAACCCTGTCATGGGCAGCCCAATCTCCAGACCTGGACCCCATTGAAAACCTCTGGAATGTAATCAAGAGGATGATGGATAGTCACAAGCCATCAAACAAAGAAGAACTGCTTAAATGTTTGTGCCAGGAGCAGTGTGAAAGACTGGTGGAAAGCATGCCAAGACGCATGAAAGCGGTGATTAAAAATCATGGTTATTACACAAAATATTGATTTCTGAACTCTTCCTGAGTTAAAACATTAGTATTGTTGTTTCTAAATGATTATGAACTTGTTTTCTTTGCTTTATTTGAGGTCTGAAAGCACTGATTTGTTTTGTTTTTATTTTGACCATTTCTCCTTTTCAGAAAAAAAATACAAAATGTATTGCTTGGAAATTCGGAGACATGTTGTCAGAAGTTTATAGACTAAAAGAACAATTTACATTTTACTCAAAAATATACCTATAAACAGAAAAATCAGACAAAATGAACATTCTGCAGTGGTCTCTTAATTTTTGCCAGAGCTGTATATACATTTTTGTCATAGATCATTAAGGAAAGAATGAAGCTGCCTCATGCGCTGATCCTGGTTCATACAACCCAAATGCTGGATGTGCTACATAACTGGCATCTGCCTGCAATTGCAGAAATCGGAGCTCGCAGTTTAACTATTTAAATGCTGCAGTCATTCTTATTGTAATGCGTGGGATATCACTGAAGCCAGAGGCCTGCTAAAGGCCCCTGTAACTGCCATATAGGTCCTCCACAGGTTATGTTTCATTGGAGTAACGAGATTTCACTACATAATGAAATACTATGGTATTGCAGCATGCAATCAAAAACTTATGGGGCTATTCCGGCATACAATCAAAACCGTATGGGGCTCTGGGTAAATGTAGTGTCACCTTGTACAGAGGCACATATTCTAACGCATATCCAACCACCACCGAGAACGTTTCTCTGTCCAGGTTGCCTCCGCTTGCTACTCAACTTCCTTTGCCGCTTTCTCATCTGGTCACAGTAAGACCTGCACCACCAACATCAGCACAGCCATGCGGAAGCAACAGCAGGCTGTTCTGAAACTCATCTTTTTGAGGATAAATCCCATACTGCTCAGAGTTGCTGCTGAAAGTGTGTTCTCGCTCACGGCCTCATATGCGATGTACCAACAAAGTGGAAGTCCACCTTGCATATGCTGGAGAGCCGGCAATAGTGGAGTTTCATCTGCAGCATGTGTGGCTGAGTTGCTCTGCAGAACAACACCACTTTACCACCAATGAGTAGGTCTCCATGTGGGACATGGGTGCCATGTTGCGCTGCTTCGAATACTCCACCAATATGGCCATCATCAGTGTTACTATACCACTTCTATGCCTGCTGGAAAAAACTATTTGAGCGATACTGGATGAGGTGATGGCACAGGAGGAAGAGGAGCAGGGTCAATTCACACCGTTATCATGCCTGTCTTCCACACATGGCTTGGGCTTAGAGGGTGGCTTACTGTTCCAACAGAGGCCATGTACACAACTGTCTAGCCATGTGACAGTTTTGAAGGAAAAGGAGGAACAACTGTGTTAACAGCAGTGTGGCATTCAAAGCAACTCACGGTCATCACTGGAGCATGACTGAGTGGATACAGATGACTCGGACGATACACAGATCACCAAAGACAGCTTGTCTTTGCCTCTGGGCAGCCTGGCACACATGAGCCAATACAAGCTGCTGTGCCTGCGAAACATCTGTTGAGTTGCCTGTATTGTTACCAGTGGCCACCCTGCTGGATCCCCGCTACAAGAACAATGTATCATCAATACTTCCATCACTGCAGGGGGAATCACAAAATGTATGAATAAGCAGCACACGCTGGTAGAAAAACTTTTGACGGCTTTTCCACCTGACAGCGAGAGATCAGTTAAAGAACAAGGCAGAGGCGGAGTGTTAAATATAAATTATTAATTGAATTATTACTATACTCAATTCTGTACTGAGCCTCGTGGAAGGTTTGGCTGACATTACAAAAGCTATTTCTGTATATTTAGCTCAGAGTAAAAGTTAACACCATATAGAGAGAACACATGCGCTATGGGACGTATATATAATCACAGCTCTTAGGAAGGGGGGCGGTCACTTGGGGCCTCCTCCTGCCTTCTCCTTCACTCTCTACGGACTACAGACTCCACACAGATGGAATGAACAGCTCGTAACTATGTGTTTTTGATGACTTGTACCATACTCCATGACAGAGACAGACGCCGTTTACCATTCAGAATTACAGGAAAGATGGGGAACAAATGGACAATCTCTTTGTAACTATTTCACCTATTTTATATTTTGCTGAAATGATGTTTTTTGATGGACAATCCAATAAACCACTAAATTTTTTATGAGGCATCTGGTAAAGCATATTTAACACGGAGGTAGAAGTCATCAATGAAGCTGCGGTACCAAAACCACCTCGGAATGCAAGATTAGCATGGCCAAAATGTGGCAAAAATGTGGCAAAACTTTCTCAGCACACCACAACATCTGGCACCATCATCTGATACAGTCCGTATTAGCAGGAGGAAGCATTACAACCACATGGTCTCCACATACTAACTGAAAGGTCTGCCTCATTTAACTTCTGGGTTTCTAAATTGGACACATGGCTTGAGCTTGCCCTTTAGGCCTTGGAGGTGCTGGCCTGCCCTGCGACAAATGTACTGTCGGAAAGTGTGTTTAACATGGCAGGGGGTGTGATCACACACAGGTGCATCCATCTGACCACAGCCAATGTGGGGAAGCTAACATTTATTAAAATGAACCAGAACTTGTCCATATCTTTGGCTAACTGGACAACTATACCAGTCTCACCCAGCCAGTGTTCAACTCAATTTTCCATTTGTTTAATTTGCGTGCCTCCCCAAATTAAAAAACAGTGTTGGATACCTCTTCCTCTTCCACGTACACCGCCACATTTACGTCCACCTCCTCCTCCAGTTGGACCTCTGCCCCTGGTTCTAGATTGTTATTTTTTTGTGTTAGTTCTATGTTCCTTTAAGTCAGTTCCATAAAAATAAAAGTAAAAATAAAACACAAACAACACAAAAACTTTGTTGGATTGCTCCTTCCATGCCTCTTCCTCCTACGTTGCCTTGTCCACCTCTTCCTCCTCTTGGACCTACGCCACTTGATTCTAGATTGTTATATTTTGTTTTGTTAATCTGTTCCATAAAAAAAGAAAAGAAACAAAAAAACCACAAAAAACAACAGCAAAAAACCCCACAAAAACAGTGTTGGATTACTCCTCCCTTGCCTCTACCACCTACATTGCTACATCCACCTCTGCCTCCACTCAGACCTACGCTTCCTGGTACTAGATTATTTTTTGATTTGTTAATTCTATGTTGTTTTAAGTAATTTTCCTATCCACATTTGTTTGCAGGGCAATTGTCCTGCTCTTACCGCCATTTAGCTGAGTTTTCCAGCCCTCCCTTACTATGACCATTTTACAGCCATTTTAAAGCACCAAAGTTCAGGTCCCCATTACCTTCTATTGGGTTCTTGTTTGGGTTCAAGTTCAAATACCGAACTGAACTTTGATCTATAGTTCATCCCGACTCCAGACTGACCATGGGCCCCTTGGCTGCTTCTCTAATTAGTTATCTCCTTTCTGGGGATGTCAGTCTCGGTGGACAGCAATGGCTTGGTAGATTCGCAGTTGTGCCATTTTTGAATGAGGGATTGAACAGTGAGATGATCAGAGCTTGGGTTATTTTTTTACAACCTAACCCTTCTTTAGTATTTTCCACAACTTTATCCCTGACCTGTCAGGTGTGTTCCTTGGTTTTCATGATGTTGTTTAATCTCTAATGTTCTCAAGCAAACCTCTGAGGCATTCACTGATCAGCTGTAGTTATACTGAGAAAAGATTACACACAGGTGGACTCAAAGTTCTAATTATGTAACTTCTGGAAGCAATTGGTCACTCAGGATTTTATTTAGGGGTATCAGGCTACAGGGGGCTGGTTACAAATGCATTCCACAATTTTCAGATTTATATTTTTAAAATAATTAGAGAACCATATATCATTTTCTTTATACTTCACAAATACTTGCTACATTGTGTTGGCATTTCACATAAAATCTCAATAAAATACGTTTAAGTTTGTGGATATAATGTGAAAAAGTGTGAAAAATTTCACAGTGTATAAATACTTTATCAAGGCACTGTATACTTTTCAAAGATAAACCTGTTACTTTTAAAAACACTGGAAAATACTGTTTTATTTGTTACTATTGGACATTAGATGTGTTTTTTGTCTATTGCAAAACATTTGTGTGTAAGAAACCATTTGTAACTATACTATGCAGCAGACATTTGGAAATACCTCTAGCATGACTTGTCTTCTCTGGACAGACACTGTTTAGATCATGGAGTGTTATTACAGGTCATCTGGCCTGGTACTGACGGCTGAATGTATGATGTTTTCATTTGCAGTAATTAAAAAAAAATCGAGTTTTAAGCACCAGTAATCCCATGACATCTTTCTCTAAGTTAACAGCTTCCAGATGTGTGTTCTTTGGATGGACTTCTATGCCAGTATTTTTTTTCCAGTGAGTGGAATCAGCCTACATTCAGTACCCAGATGTACTGTGACTTCTTCCCTGCTTACATCTGGTCTCTGACATACTACTGTCATTGCAACGTGGCAGACGAGGAAATGTATTGACGGGTTTCCAGACTCTGAACGTCAGCAACAGTAAAAGATGTAAAGAAGACAGTTACTGAAGAGAAAACATAAGGATGGGCCTGAGTAAAAGAAATCAAGAATGAATGGATGGGCATGAAGTAATAGCGTAGGAAAAGGGAAATACGCTGAGGGATCTTTTGTAGATTCAGGTGTTCAATGTGTTGGTTACTAATTGCAGAATTCTTGTTACAAGTTAATGTAGTTGCAGCGCCCCAGAGTCCTGGTCGTTGCAGTACTGTTGCTCTGCCAATAAGGGGAGTGATGGTACGTCTGATTGCACTAAAGGAGTTCACCTGACCAGGTAACACACACCCACAATACACTTCACACTCCGGCCACCAGGGGGGGTGGTTCTATCAGACCACTCCTCACACTTGGGTAAAACTGGGGGTTGGACAGAAAGTCAGGGAGAAAGGAGCTGGGAAGAGCTCGAGAGAGGACCTGTCAGAGGTGGGATCCTGGCAGAGCCTTAGTGAACAAGAAAAAACGTCACGGAGCCGTGCCTGTGCTTACAGCGGCAGTCTCCTAGGAAAGGACAAGAAGCGAGGGGTATTGTGAAGGAGTGAGAAACGGGAATACAGCGCAGAGGTGATAGGACCAGAAGGAGTCGTGCTGTAAGATCGAGGCAACATCCTTCTGAAGCACAAAGTCGGTGGCCGGAACGCCGAGAAAGTAAGAGACTTTAAGCATTACTTCAAACCACAGCAGGACAGCCAATTATAGGTTGGCTGTCTCACTTAAACACCTAAGCAGACAACGGAGGCAGCTGTGGGAGAGGGGCGACTCTAGGGTCCCGGAAGAACTCCAGGCCTACCCCGTCATACGGGTGCGTCCTAACCATATTATCTGGGGGACGGAGAGAACGAACATCAGAGACAGACAGAATCAGTTGTGAGGAGTATCCCGGGGTGCTCAGCAGGGAAGGACTACAACACACAGGCGCTAGAAGGTAGACACTGATTCCCACCTGCTAAGGGAACTCCGGATGTGCCTTTGGACCGGCCGGTCTCAGCCAGCCTTGTTAACAGTGCTCTGGATTGAGTATCTCGAAACCTTCAGTAAAGAGGTAAAGAGACTGCAACCCTGTGTCCTCGTTATTCATCGCACCCTGCACTACACATCATCACTCTCAACTTTCATTGGACGCCCCTTAGCAGGGTCACGGGCCGGGTCTAGCCACCGTGACAATCCCAGAACTGAGACAGAGAGGCCCGGTACCGGGTACCCCACGGCCCTGCGTCGGTGGGGGCGCTCCATAGTCACCTCATACTGATCAGACATTTTCTAATCCAGTTGGTGATCCCTATTGTGACAACAAAGTTCCATAACCCTTTTGAGTACAAATTTGGAGACCCAATAAACCAGTTCCATCTAACAAGGTGCAGGCTATAAGTATGTAAGTAGTTGGTGTATCTGTGCAAAGTGTAATCCGTTAGACACCATACAAATCAGTTTTACTTTTTTTTCCAATTTTGATTGGAGAGCACAGTTCTTGTAGGGGTTATCATTTATTTAAAAAAAATGTCGGATATTTCCATAAGTGAGCTGCAATTCCAAACACAGCCTTTATGTAATGATGATATTGTTTAAAAAAAAACAACCTTTTCTTTTTACATACAACCTGTTTGCTGCTGGGGTTTACCGGGCTGGGGACAATCATTTACTGTCAGTCTACATGACTGCAGACTCCCGAAACATGACAGCATGCAGTGTACGCTTGTAAGGGACCATCTGTGGTGAGGTTTGCTTAGCGGCCAAAAGACACCTGGTTACGGTACCCCTGAGCATGAGTAAGAGATGTAAAGGGTTACTGACTACCCCTATACAGGCCGCAAGTGGTTTGATTGTACAGTGACTTTAAAATTACTTGACAGATCAGAATCCGTTGTAAAAAGATAAAAACTTCTTTACTGGAATTTCTTAAATAGAACTTTAAGAAACAATAGCAGGCACAATAATTTTAGTACTTTCAGTACATACATCTTATATCATACAGAGTCTTTCTTCTCATGTTTTACACACACGGCATTTCAATGGTATCGGTATTATTTGTGAGTGACAGAGTACTTCTCAAGCTTGCTAGCTCTGGCCTTCACTTACCCTCCACTACAGGTGTACCATTTGTCTCTTCCAGGTTGGAATGGGAATTCTCTAAACCTCCAGAACTGGCTAACATGATGCCCTTTGTAGCCCACTGCTTGGGGGAATTACACCTCCCTCAGTTCTGTTATGCTATGGCTGAACTCATTGTAGATGAAAAAGAACCTTCTTGTTATTCTCTCAAACTCTACACTACGGCTGTATAGAAACATTTGCTGTAGAACTTGTTCTGGAACTTGGAAATCTTCTGTCACTAAACACAACCTCCAACTTGTGACCTTCCTCCTAAACAGCAATGTCTAGGACTTCTTTCTTCTTCAGTAGCTTCTTTCTAACTGCCTAACAACTAGGAACAAGCTTCCTATGGGTCCATGTTACTCCTCCCAACCTGGGCTGGCGTCTGACTGTTAATCCTATCCCCAGGCTTAATAAACTACTGCATAACACAATAGATATAAAGCCATATATCAACAGGTCAATGCATTGCAGTCAATAGAAAATGTTTTCAGAAGGTTTTCAGAAGTGGTGCCGACAATTCTTCAGACACACTCTGTCACAATTTCCTGGTATTCCCTGTGCTGGTCAGTGATCATGTGACGCACGTATGCGATTTGCCTACTTACGGTGATGCGCCATCTAGTCTCACCCAGCTTCTCTTAATTAGTTTTATTGTGAAAAGCTGGATGAATCTAGTTGGCATATGACCTACTGTTGGAGAGTTGGGCGATGTAGCTGCCAGTTGTTTGTCTAATGGGTATTTAACATATATGGAAAGCTTAAACATACTTTGGTCTGCAAATAATAATAATAATAATAATTTTATTTATATAGCTCCAACATATTCCGCAGCGCTTTACAACTTATAGAGGGGACTTGTACATACAATAGACATTACAGCATAACAGAAATCACAGTTCAAAACAGATACCAGGAGGAATGAGGGCCCTGCTTGCAAGCTTACAATCTATGAGGAAAAGGAGAGACACGAGAGGTGGATGGTAACAATTGCTTTAGTTATTTGGACCAGCCATAGTGTAAGCCTCGGGTGTTCATGTAAAGCTGCATGAACCAGTTAACAGCCTAAGTATGTAACAGTACAGACACAGAGGGCTATTAACTGCATAAAGTGTATGAGAACATGATGCGAAGAACCTGATTATGTTTTGGTTTTTTTTTAATGGGCCACACAGGGATAGTTAGGTTAATGCATTGAGGCGGTAGGCCAGTCTGAACAAATGCGTTTTTAGGGCACGCTTAAAACTGTGGGGATTGGGGATTAATCGTATTAACCTGGGTAATGCATTCCAAAGAATCGGCGCAGCACGTGTAAAGTCTTGGAGACGGGAATGGGAGGTTCTGATTATTGAGGATGCTAACCTGAGGTCATTAGCGGAGCGGAGGGCACGGGTAGGGTGGTAGACTGAGACCAATCTGATAAAATGAAACAGGAAAGCACACAAAAAAAGTTCTTAAAAATCTGTTATTATATCAAGGCTCCTGCTTTTTTGCAATTTATTTCAACTCTGAAACGGTTAGTTCCACATTGTCTCTTCAGGAGTTCACTGCTCCGCAGCCTCCAAGCTTCCTGCAAATGGAGAGGGGGAAAGGTGCTTCTGAATGATTGAGAGCTTGTGCAGGCGGCATGGCTGTGCTGATGGCCCAAACTGTATGCTCTCAGGTACTGCTATATGAGGTAGCTTTGCCTTGAAGCTGGCCAGGATCAGAAGCTAATAGCATGTGCCAGAGATCCTGGACAGCTTCACAGCAGTACTAATGAGTAGTGATGAGCGAGCGTGCTCACCACTCCTCAATACTTGATTGAGCATCGAGGTGCTCGAGTATGCTCGCTACTCAATCGAGTACCGTGGATGCTTGAACTGTAAAACAGCCAATAGACATGCTGGGATTGCCTTCCATACACGGTAATGCAGTAGCCATGTTGGCTACTGGTATTATTGTGATTGGCCGGCCGATGTGTCATCAGGTCTACATACTGTCCTACATACAGGTATACTGCTGCTACCTAAAAACAGAAGTCCTTTTAAGGGCTAAACATTTTATTTTCCCTATTAATACAGGACTGTTTTCAGGCATATATTATAGACTTAATATAAAATGTACAAGGTGTGCAGTAAGGCTGGAGTCATTCAATCATTAAAAAAATTGCTCCGTACTCCACTGTTCCTTGAATCCGGTGCTGGCGATTGTGAATAGCAGGAACGATACTGTTATTTACAGATGCCGGGTACTGATCTCACTGCAAATCAGATGTATCGGCTTCAATGAGACCCGGTGGCTCTGAACAAAGGTCCCGTCAGTAACTTTACCACTCATCAAATACGCCATGTCACACTGCCCTTTATGAGACTTGCCTAAATTTGGTGTTTCCTGGGTCCATGTGTAGTCCAATTTTTTTTTTCACATCTATTCACTTGCATTGGCAAGTGTGATCCGATACTCGCATGCTGCAATTTTTTCATCAATCTGATTAGAAAAACTCGCTGATGGGCACTGCCTCATTGAATAACATTGGTCAGAGTGCAATGTAATGTTTTTCTTACATTGAACTCGTCCGATTTATATGCTCATGTGAGCGAGCCCTTAGGAACTCACCACATGCCTAAATAAGGTAGTAAAATTTAAAAATTAAGTTTACCGATGTGTGTAGTTTTATTTTCCTCTCTACTATGTTATCTACTGTTGTCATAGACGATGGGGAGATATGGTGAGAGAAGGCTGGCTATTAATGGGTGGAGGAGGGGAGTTTTTTTTCTCTTTTTAATTTTGGTTATATGCAGGTCATTATACAGAAAAGGAACCTGTAAAATCCATTTTATCTTCGGTTTTGTTTGCTTTATTGACAGTCCGTAAAAGTGGAGCAATACTCTGAAACATTGCTCCCAGCAGCGACCTGAGAGTCAGAGATGTATCCACGCATCTCCCATGCTCTTCCCATTCCATTTGAGCATGGTTTCCATCCATTTTAGCAATTTTCTTGCCTCCTCAACACTACTGTTAGGCTCTACCGGAAAAATGCTTGAGTTTCCCAATGACTTCCATTATATTCGGTTTTTGAGTTGATCATGTCTAAGCGTCCAACCTGCTCAATTTGAGTATCAAGCTCTTGAGTATTTTAGAGTTCGATCATCATTACTTACGAGCTCAATAGAAAAGAATGCAATTAACAGGGGAATGGGACATAATTTTAATAGGAAGTAAATTGGAAAGTTGCTTTGTTTTTACCGATCTTATAAGATCAGAATAACACTTTAACGGTGACACTTTATTTTGTTTAATTCCTTCATGACATATGATGCATTTATTTGTTTGTGCCCCTAACAGCCATGGGTGGAATCACGATCCACCCATGGCTGTTAACCTGTTAAATGCATGCCACTGTCAATCTCTGACAGCGGCATTTTAACATGACCATGCCGGAAGCGCTAGCTCCACCCATCAGCGCCCCAGTCACATGACCGCAGGGCTCCAATGGGTTGGCATAACCACTCAGGGTCTGCATTGCCGATCTGCTATGAGCGTCGCCCGTGATTGGCGCTCATAGCAGATGATCAATTTCCTACACATAGAAATGTAGCACAGGAGATCAGAAGGAGACTATTGGAGCAAGTAAAAAGTGTAAAAAATTTTTTAAAAATTAATAAATAATAATAAAAAAAACGAAAAACACATATTTGGTATCGCTGCGTTCAGAAATGCCAATCTATCAAAATATGTACATACTTAATCAGATCGGGAAACGGCGCAGCAAGAAAAAAAAAAGAAAATGACAGAATTATGGGTTTTTTTGGTCCCCTTGCCTGAATGTCTCGCAGCTGTAGGACAGCCGCAACACATACAGGGATTGCCTAACAATCAGGCTGTCAAACAGCCACAATACATGCAGCGATGGGAATTCGAACATATTTTTCGAGCACGACGAAGATGCTCGGTTAGCACCCAAGCATACTCAAACACCTTATCCGAGCATATTCGCTCATCACTAGCAACCGGTCCTAATGCAATGCTGAACTTGGGACTGCAATGATGCTTATTGGCAATACGTAGCCTTTGGCTTCATTCAAAAATCTCTCATACTCGCCAGTGAGGCTGCAAATTCATGGGGGTCTCATAGTTCACTATCCATACAAATCGATTACATGAACATTGGCTCGTTTGATATTACTGTGTAGAACCTCAGTGTCAATGGGTAGAAATCATTTTATGATGCATTTTGCAATGGTCAGATATCAAGTAATTGATGATCAGTTCCCGTGGATCCGTAAAAGTGAAAATGAAAATCTCTGCCTGCCTAAATATGAGATATGAATAATCTATTAACATCTTTATAATTCCCATCTATGACTATTATTCTAGCTTCATTCAGATGAATTCCACTAAGGATTTGCATATTCATGGAGAAGAGGAAGGAGGCAGAGTATCACAGGATGAATAGGGAACAATCAACAAATATATTTTACAGCTTTAATGGCACATGGTGCATTATTGATAAGGTGGACGACGCAGCTGATCCGTGCACAGCAGCGTATCGGGGACAATGCTAAATGCTGCAGCATAAAAATAATCAGTCGGCTTGTGCCATGTGTACAATGTAAGCTATTAGCCATCGCATACATTTCTGTTATAAATCCCATTGTGGATAGAAAATAGTAATATCTCTTGTGGAATGAAACATGTAAAATTATTAACCATTTCACCGTCACATCCAGTTTGGGCATGAGAAAAAATCATTTCACCTTATGAACCAGCATTTTTCTCATAGGCAGACAATTCACACTACAAAATTATCATGAAATGAGCGTAACTAGAAATGCTCTATCAGGATTAGCTTTCCGTCTAAATGAACCTTTATACTCACCCAAACCCTGTTCCCACTATGATTTGGGACCTTCTCTCTGCACTGGGCCACTCATGTATAATCATAGTATGTTAGAGTTGGAAGGGACCTCCAGGGTCATCATGTCCAACCCCCTGGTCAATGCAGGATTCGCTAAACCATCTCAAACAGATGTCTGTCCAGCCTCTGTTTGAAGACTTCCATTGGAGGAGAACTCACCACCTCTCATGGCAGCTTGTTCCACTCATTGATCATCCTCAAAATCAAAAAGTTTTGTATAATATCTAATCAGCAGAATGCAGCATCGCTTTGCAGAATGCACTCCTAAACCAGCCTTGTGGCCTAGAAGAGTAAATAATGGGGCACGGAGCCAAAAGTTTTCTAGCCAAAATATTGCTAATGATGGACTCATGTGGACCCATGGGTGTCCCAGCTATGGGAATAGTTATACCCTCGTATATAGTATATGTATGAATCTAAAAAAAATAGAATGACTGATTTTTGCCATGTTCTCCTCTACCTCGATAAATCGCTCACAAAGCCAAAAATTTAAATGGCAGCTGTGTTTATTTCCAGTTTTGCTCTGAGATTTATACATTTTAATAAACTGTTAATATTTTGTCAAGTACTTTCTTCTCTATCACAGTCGATGCTGTAGAAGATTAGAAGTCTATTTCCTTGAACCGGAATGAAGATTATCTTGAGCTTTCTCAGATCACGTCGATAACGATTATCAGAATAGTTTATTTACTTTCAATGGCTTAAGAGAAAATCTAATCTCATAGTCAATTTAGTGCTTTTTATCTGATTCTCTGAGCTGTTTCTCGCAGATGAAAATATTGACAGCAATCTTTTGAGATGTTCATTAAATGAATGTCACACAAAATTCTCTTCCGTTGTGTGAACTGAATCAGTTCTTAATTTTTTTTTTTAATTTCCATCAATGCTAAGGAGTGACATATAATATTAGCAGTAAGTTAGAATCAATAGGAAATATGGAACTGTAACAAGCAGATAATGCGTAAGCTTAATGCATGCTTAGAACCATGAAAATTAATGACTAGCATCCAGTATTATTATTTAACCCCTTTACCTCCCAAAGTGGTTTGCATATTAATGACCAGACCAATTTTTACAATTCTGACCAGTGTCATTTTATGAGATAATAACTCTGGGACTCTTCAATGGATCCCACTGTTTCTGAGATTGTTTTCATGACATATTGTACTTTATGATAGTGGTAACATTTCTTCGATATGATTTGCACTTATCTGTAGAAAAAAAATGAAATTTGGCAAAAATGTTGAAGATTTAGTAATTTTCAAATTTTTAATTCTTATGCCCTTAAATATAAGAGAGTCATGTCATTTCACAAACATTCCCACATGTCTACTTTACATCACCACATTTTTTGAAATATTTTTTTTTTTATTAAGAAGTTATAAGGGTTAAAAGTAGCAATTTCTCATTTATCCAACAAAATATACAAAACCATTTTTTTAGGGACCATATTATATTTGAAGCGACTTTGAGGGGTCTATATGACAGAAAATCCCCAAAAGTGACATAATTCTAAAAACTGCACCCTTCAAGGTGCTCAAAACCACATTCAAGAAGTTTATTAACCATTCAGGTGCTTCACAGGAATTTTTGGAATGTGGGAGTTCAGTCTGAGAGAGAGGAGTGAGGAGAGAGTTTTAGAGAAGAGCTGGAGCCGTGCAGACACGTGGTTCTGCAGCTCATGACAGGACAGTCTGTGAGAGACTGTGAGGGGAGAACCGGCGAAGGAGAGGAAAGATACTGTTAGTGGAGCTGCGAGAGGGCTCACTCCAGAATCAGCGCAGAATACCGGAGGCCAGAATTCCGAAGTTGTGGGGGTAACTGTATGCCCCACAGCAGAAACCGGCGGGCAGGGGATTTCAAGTCGCCTGTCCACCATTACATCCGAAGGCACAGCAGTATAGAGAGCCCGGAGTTGCCGCACGTAGGGACACCTGTAAAAAGGCTTGAGTTGCCTGCCATACAGATATTGTCCTATTAATAGGACAGGGAGAAAGTGAGGACCTTGTGTGAAGCCTTAGGCAGCAAGGGACTACAATACTGCGCAGTAAGGAAGGCTTCTAACCCCACCTGGCTAGGGGGATTCCGAATAGTTTCCAGGCTGGCCGGACCTCACCATCACCTGTGATCCGTACCCTGGACTGTGCCTGCATATTAACTGTAAATGGTAAAGAGACTGCAACTTTGTGCCCTCCAATTCTTTCCGGCACTACACCGTCTGTCATGTTTGCCTTCTACACCGGGAGCCCTGGGGACTAAGCTTCACCTGTAGGAAGCCATACCATCCCTGCTGCAATAACATCATCCCCAGTGGACCCCTTTAAGCAGCGTCGGTCATCCCTGATCAAATACCACAGGTGGCGTCACGAACATTCTTTATTGATAACAACCCCTTTAAAAACCTTCCCTTTACCTTGGATGGCCATGGCCACGGACCGGGTCGCTGCCACCATGACTACCCCTTTAACGACCACCGGACCCGGTACCGAGTACCTAGTGGGCGCTCCAGATATATAAAGGACCCCAACTACGGTATAAAACAAAGAATACAAAACAAATACACAAAGCGATACAATTATGTGTCAAACGTTCTCAACTTTATTTAAATTCACATGACATTGAAAATGGCACAACCTCCGACTCATTCACTCATTCGACAGTCTGAATGCTCTAACTGGAAAGAACCCTTTCCTATTTAGCTGCCAGAACTGACTTTCATCAACATGTAACAAGGTCCGGGGAAAGTGATGTCATGTGCCAGTACTATGTATTGATCACATATGTATTATACATATAAATTAGATCTTGTAATAATGTAATAATCTAGTTTCCGCCTTTGAACTAACTCTAAATTCCAAATATCTTTTTTAAAATGTGGAGCCCAAATTGGATTCCATATCCAAGATGTGACTTTACAAGGGATTTATAGAGGAGTAATAATACATTTGGATCACAGTATTTTATCCCTCTGTGTATACACCCTAAACTCTTGTCTGCTTTTGCAGCTGCTGACTGATATTGAGTGCTGCTGCTCAGTTTACTTGTAACGAGAATACCCAAGTCCTTCTCCTGTTTTGTAATCTGTAATATATTGACATTTAATCTATATGCAGCAGTATGATTACTCCTGTTGTGGTGCATTACTCTACATTAATTAACATTACAATTCATCTGCCATGTGTTTGGCCTTGGAGGAATCTTTTCTAGATCCTTTTGTAATAGTAATATTCTAATTTAGAGGTTAATAATCAACATATCCAATTTGGAAGGTGTCTTGATCCATTTAAAAAGTTAGGGATATCCAGCTGTTTTGCATAAAAAAATGATAAAAAAAATATTGTATTAGTAGAATTTAATAAAAACAAAACATTTTGAGAAAAGTCTCACTTTTTTTATTAGTAGTGGTAATGTTCTGTTTTTATTGAATTCCACTAATAAAATTGTTTTGAAATTTTTTATCCAAAAAACGACTGGATATCATGAACTTTTCCTATTGCTACAAACAGAACAGAAGAGTTTATTTCATGCAAGCTAGCTAGTTTAACTTGGATGAGTTGGATCACTCTCTCTTATTTATTGCTTTGATCCATTACTTTTGGATTCAGAACAGCTGAAAAGTTAAAATTATCTTTACTGAAAGGGAATCTATCAGCAGTTTTTGCTATTTCATCTAAGAGCAACATAATTTAGGAAAAGAGACCCTGTAGGCAACGATGTATCACTTAGTTTACTGGGTGCAGCAGTTCTGACAAAATCAGAGTTTTTAGATTTAGCAATACAGCAAAGCTGGGAAAGCTAACCCCACCCACACTACAGCTAACCCCACCCACACTACAGCTAACCCCGCCCACACTACAGCTAACCCCGCCCACACCAGGCTCTCAGTGTACACAGCTGTAGACAGTGAAGTGCTTCTCACATAAGAAGGTGGAGTCGGATCAGGGCTTACAAGACCAGCTAGTCACAGCAATGTTAATTAGTAGGTGATTAAGGGTATGTGCACACGTTGCGGATTCTGCTGCGGATTTTTTCGCAGCGGATTTGGAATATCCGCAGTGCAAAACCACTGCGGTTTTCACTGCGGATTTCATAGCGGTTTCTTCTGCGGATTCCTCTGCGGGTTTTCAACTGCACTTTCCTATTGGTGCATGTTGGAAACCGCTGCGGAATCCGCAGAAAGAATTGACATGCTGCGGAAAATAATCCGCTGCGTTTCCGAGCGGATTTTTCCGCAGCATGTGCACAGCGTTTTTTTTAAGCGTCTCTTATAAGTAGGGTATCTGGGGCGCATGTTCAAGTAGATCCTAAAACCTGTATATTGGGGTACCAGGGTGACTCAGTAGAACTGGAATTTCCATTGGTTATTGGTCAGGCACATAAACTCATAGCGCTTACGTTGGCTGTATGCCCCGCCTCCATCAATTAACGAGCTAATAAACAAACCAAATTATAACATCTTGTTGGAAAAGGGGGTATATAGGAAAAGAGAAATGCAATTAAGAAATTTGATAAGATTATGGGGCCTTGGATAGACATTCCAGGATTGCCTTCTGGAGTTTAGCTGAGAGGCAAGGTATTGTAACTATTGGTCTCTTGAGGGATGTTGAGGGGGTTCACCGTTCCGTGAAAGTGTCTTTATTACAATTGTGTGGCATATATAGTGTTTGCTCTGATTATGTGACAGTCATTACAAATTATTGGCCTTTTGTAAATGGGGTGAATATAGTCATCTCTGGAGTGTTAATAGAGCGGGTATGGGGGTTAATTTCCATTTCTTGGGAAACTGAATAAAAATTCAGTATATGTAACAAATGAAATTAGTTATGTATGAGCTAGAGATATGTCATAATTCTGTACAGCAACACGCAAAGATGGATATTTATCTGCTCATTTGATTTCTGTAACAACGTTGTATGTATATTTTCTTTTCTCAATAAAAAAGATCTGATACAAAAAGGGGCACAATGTTGGGTATCATTACTATGTGGGGCATTAAGAGGAGTTCTGTGCCACGCAGCAGGTGCAGTAATTGGGACACATACGCCAGCAGCGGCTCAGTATTGGGGTGACCGTAGGATGAAGATTTCCTCATGTTGCGAATAAATGAGGGCAGTGGTGGAAATGTGTCTTTGTTGTAAACTCTGCAGATGATTCATGGCTGGAAGAAGTCATAATAGCGATCTGGGCCAGATGGAGAACACAGGCAACATTGTCGACTCCATCAGAAGGAACGTCAGCTGTAAATCAATATCTATAGCTGTACTGTAATCACTTGTATGTGCTGCAGGACTGGTATATGGTGATTTTATGGTGGTAATATCAACTATGTATAAAGATTTTTTTTCCAGTAACAGCATAGTCATCTGCTGAGGTTCTCCTTTACCCACTATGATTAGCGTGCACCTCCACGGTTGTAAACATGGTAGCTTGGGTTAATGCCCCACTCAGAGGGACTCTGGGGCACAGTATCATGGATACATATAGCATGTAGGCATAATGCTGCCTTCCCAAAACCTTGTCTTGCTGGAATTGCATCTGCCTATTGTTCTTTTTCCAATTCTGTATCTTTTTAGATTTTCCTAGCACCATATCGGAATCTCAAACAGCAATGCAGCAGAAACTAACGTCGCACAGTGTACTTATCACTATGCAGACACAACAAAGACAGCAGCAGGTGTCGCAAATCGAAAAAATGTTGTCAGTGGAAATTCACTTTTGAAGCTTATCTCAGCCTAATGAATCACATGTAAATACTTATTTAAAAAGAAACTCAATTAACATTGAAATTTAATTATCACAATGTAGAAAGCATTACAAAAGCTGCACAAGGTCATAATAGACTCTTTGTGGAGAATTTCAATGCAAAATGTGTTTGTTTTTTTGAAAATAAAGCTATACTTTCTACAACTGTTGAAAAATATGAAAAAAATACCACCTTCAATAAATGGAACTAAATGTGAAATATCATGGGGCTGAGAGCATTAAAGCGGTTGTCCAATACAGGACATCTCCTTCTTAACAGTTCTACTGACCTACATGAACTTTGAAAAAAATGTATACGGTACTTATCTCCTCGACCGACACCATTCCTCCAATTCTGGCACTGTTGCTTCCCGGCGGTCACTTGACAATACTCACTGATTGGCTGTAGATTCAGAATCCCATCAGTGCAGAAGTTTGTTCTGATGGAATATAGCGGACCTTAATAGTGTTAAGGTCCCCATACATTTTAGATGAAAGTTAATATTTATAATGGTGTAAGGGTTGCACGGGCTGAGGTGACATGGGTTACTCTGTATATGTGTGTTATTGTTCCCCACAGATGTTTTCCTCTCAGGCTACATACCCTCAGATGACACAGGATTCCAGAGGTAATGTATTAGCAAAGAGGTGTTCAGTCCACTTTATCAAAATAAAGTGAACTTTGCTGTTGAAACTGTTGAAAAATAAATACAGTAGTTTGCAGGTACAAAACTTGGTTTTCACATCTTCAATTTTCTTCAATTTTCACAGGTTAGCAACAACAGTTCAGCAATATGGCATGCTTGACTTGAATACTCCATTCTTTATATCTGTCCTTCACTGACTACAGCCCTCGTCTGTGCAATACCCATGCAACCAACCTGACAAGTCCAGTATTATTTTGCAAAGACTCTCAAAGTCTGGCCTAAACATTGCCTCTTCGGCTCCGCTTCACCCGTGCTGTCTCAGGGTTACCATTTTTCTGTGCATTGAACAGCAGCACCAGAAGGATGGGGAACATATACAAGGATGAATGGCATATGCCAGGATGGGGGCATATACCAGGATGGGGGCATATATAAAAGGATGAAGGTCACATACCAGGATGAGGGTAACATACAAGAATGTGGAACATATACAGTTGTCCTCAAAAGTATACATACCCCTGAAGAATTTTTGCTTTCTTGGCCTTTTTTCAGAGAATATGAATGATAACACCAAAACTTTGTCTCCACTCATGGTTAGTGGTTGGGTGAAGCCATATATTGTCAAACCACTGTGTTTTCTGTTTTTAAATCATAATGACAAACCAAAACATCAAAATGACCCTGATCAAAAGTTCACATACCCCATTTTTTAATACCGTGTATTGCCCCCTCTAATATCAATGACAGATTGAAGTCTTTTGTGGTAGTTGAGGATGAAGTTCTTTATTTTCTCAGATAGTAAAGTTGACCACTTTTCTTGGCAAAAAGCCTCCGGTCCATGAAAATTCCTGGACTGTCTAACATTGTCTGCACGCTTGAGATCTCCCCAGAGTGGCTCAATGATATTGAGGTCAGGAGAGTGAGATAGCCACTCCAAATACAACTGTATACCAGGGTATATATCTCCTTGGGCTCCCACCCATACCCACTGCAGGTAATCTCTCCCTCTGCCTGTTCCACTTCCCAGGATCAAAATGGGGACCACATGATTGTCCTTCATCCTGGTATATGCCCTTCATCCCATCCATGTATATGCTCTGCCATCCTTATACATGCTTCAAAATCCATGTATGCGCTCCCCAATCAATTTATATGCTCCCCATCCATATATATGTTTCCCCTATCCATGTATATAACCCATCCATGTATGGTTTCCACATAATAGTATATGCTTCCCTATCCTTGTATATGCTCTCCCTATCCATTTATATGCTCCACATAATAGTATATGTATATGCTCCCCAATCCATGTATATGATCCACATCCTTGTATACAGTGGGTACGGAAAGTATTCAGACCCCTTTAAAATTTTCACTCTTTGTTTCTTTGCAGCCCTTTGGTAAATTCAAAAAAGTTCATTTTTTTCTCATTAATGTACACTCTGCACCCCATCTTGACTTAAAAAAACAGAAATGTAGAAATTTTAGCAAATTTATAAAAAAATAAAAACTGATATATCACATGGCCATAATTATTCAGGCCCTTTGCTCAGACACTCATATTTAAGTCACATGCTGTCCATTTCCTTGTGATCCTCCTTGAGATGGTTCTACTTCTTCATTGGAGTCCAGCTGTGTTTAATTAAACTGATAGGACTTGATTTGTAAAGGCGCTCACCTGTCTATATAAGACCTCACAGCTCACAGTGCATATCAGACCAAATGAGAATCATGAGGTCAAAGGAACTGGCCAAGGAGTTCAGAGACAGAATTGTGGCAAGGCACAGATCTGGCCAAGGTTACAACAGAATTTCTGCAGTACTAAAGGTTCTTAAGAGCACAGTGGCCTCCATAATCCTTAAATGGAAGAAGTTTGGGAAAACCAGAAGTCTTCCTAGACCTGGTCATCCATCCAAACAGAGTAGTGATGATGAGCGAATATACTCATTGCTCGGGTTTTCCCAAGCATGCTCTGGTGATCTCTGAGTATTTGTTAGTGTTCGGAGATATAGTTTTCATCGCCTCAGCTGAATGATTTACAGCTATTAGCCAGCTTGATGACATTTGGGGATTCCCTAGCAACCAGGCAACCCCCACATGTACTCAGCCTGAGGCGATGAAAACTAAATCTCCGAACACTAACAAATACTCAGAGACCACCCGAGCGTGCTTGGGAAAACCCGAGCAATGAGTATACTCGCTCATCACTAAAACTGAGCAATCGTGGGAGAAGAACCTTGGTGAGAGAGGTAAAGAAGAACCCCAAGATCACTGTGTCTGAGCTCCAAAGATGCTGTACGGAGATGGGAGCAACTTCTACAAAGTCAACTATCACTTCAACCCTCCACCTTTATGGCAGAGTGGCCTGACAGAAGCCTCTCCTCAGTGCAAGACATATGAAAGCCTGCAAAAGTTTGCTAAAAAACACATAAAGGGCTCCCAGAGAAATAACATTCTCTGGTCTGATGAGACGAAGATAGACCTTTTTGGTGATAATTCTAAGCGGTATGTGTGGAGACAACCAGTCACTGCTCATCACCTGCCCAATACAATCCCAACAATGAAACATGGTGGTGGCAGCATCATGCTATGGGGGTGTTCTCTCAACTGCAGGGACAGGATGACTGGTTGTCATTGAAGCAAACATGAAGGCGGCCAAGTACAGAGATATCCTGGATGAAAACCTCTTCCAGAGTGCTCTGGACCTCAGACTTGGCTGAAGGTTCACCTTCCAACAAGACAATAACCCTACGCGCACAGCTAAAATAACAAAGGAGTGGCTTCAGAACAACTCTGTGACCATTCTTGACTGACCCAGCCAGAGCCCTGACATAAGCCCATTTGAGCATGTCTGGAGAAACCTGAAAATGGCTGTCCACCAACGTTCACCATCCAACCTGACGGAACTGGAGAGGATCTACAAGGAAGAATGGCAGATGTGAAAAACTTGTTGCATCATTCCCAAGAAGACTCATGGCTGTACTAGCTCAAAAGGGTGCTTCTACTCAATACTGAGCAAAGGGTCTGAATACTTATGACCATGTGATATTTCAGGTTTTCGTTTTAAATAAATTTGTAAAAATTACTACATTTCAGTTTTTTTTCAGTCAATATGGGGTGCAGAGTGTCCATTAATGAAAAAAATGAACTTCTTGGAATTTACCAAGTGTCTGCAATGAAGCAAAGAGTGAATAATTTATAGGGGTCTGAATACTTTCTGTACCCAACGTATGCTCCCCCAATCCATGTATATGTTTCCATCCATGTAAATGCTCTCCATCCTTGTATATGCTCTGCCATCCTTATACATGCTCCAAAACCCAAGTATATGCTCCCCCAATGTATATGCTCCTCCATCCATATATATGTTCCCCCTATCCATGTATATGCCCCATCCATGTATATGCTCCACATAATAGTATATGCTTTCCCATCCTTGCATATGCTCCCCAATCCATGTATATGCTCCCATCCATTTATAGGCTCCCCATCTTTGTATATGCTCCCCTATCTTGTATAAGCTCCCCATCCTAGTATATGGTCCGCCATCCTTGTACATGCTCCCCAATCCATGTATATGCTTCCCCAATCCATGTGTATGCTCCCGATACATATATATGGTCCCCCAATCCATGTATATGCCCCCATCCATGTATATGTTCCCCCAATCCTGGTTTGTCCCCTCATCCTTGTATATACTACCCCAATTAATGTATATGCCCTCATCCTAGTATAGGCTCCCTATCCTGTTATATGTTCCCCATCCTTGTATATGCCCCCATCCTTGTATATGTTCCCCCATCCTCATATATGCTTCTCCAATCCATGAATATGCCCCCTGTTATGGACCTGGTGGTTAGGAGCACCCGGAATGACCTGATGAGTAAACTAGTAATCAGAACAAGCTCTGGGAAAGTGGGAACTCTGCTGACCGCAAACCCTACTCCTATCACACACACTAGAAATAGCCATGGAGCGTACCTAACTCTTCCTAGACGCCTCTTCACAGCCTAAGAGCTAACTACCCCTAAAGATAGAAATAAAAGCCTAACCTTGCCTCAGAGAAATTCCCCAAAGGTAAAGGCAGCCCCCCACATATATTGACTGTGAGTTAAGAGGAAAGTCACAAACACAGGAATGAAACAGATTTTAGCAAAGGAGGCCAGACTTCACTAAATAGTCAGAGGATAGAGAAGGGAACTATGCGGTCATCACAAAAGACTACAAAAAACCACGCAGAGTAAGCAAAAAGACTCCCCACACCGACTCACGGTGTGGAGGTGCCACTCTGCACCCCAGAGCTTCCAGCTAGTAAGGGAATATCATGATAGCAAGTTGGACTAGAAATTAGCAGTACTAAGAAATATATTCAGGAAGCAGTAACAACAAATGAACTAGCAAAGACTTAGCTTCGGCTGGAGTAGACAGGTCCTCAGAGAAGTCCAAGAGAGATCTGAACCAATACTGAAACATTGACAGCTGGCATGAAGTAACGATCTGAGTGGAGTTAAATAGGGAAGCCAGCATAGCAATAAACGAGAGCAGCTGACAAAGCCAACCTCAGTGACCAGCAGTTCCACTCAAAGCCACCAGAGGGAGTCCAAGACCAGAACTAACCAAAGTACCATTCATGACCACAGGAGGGAGTCCGAGAACGGAATTCACAACAGTACCCCCCCCCCTTGAGGAGGAGTCACCGAACCCTCACCAGGGCCCCCAGGCCGATCAGGACGAGCCAAATGAAAGGCACGAACTAAATCGGCAGCGTGGACATCGGAGGCAACAACCCAGGAATTATCCTCCTGACCATAGCCCTTCCACTTAACCAGGTACTGAAGCTTCCGTCTCGAAATACGAGAATCCAACATTTTTTCCACCACATACTCCAACTCCCCCTCAACCAACACCGGGGCAGGAGGATCAACGGAGGGAACCATAGGCGCCACGTACCTCCGCAACAACGACCTATGGAACACATTATGGATGGCAAAAGAAGCTGGAAGGACCAAACGAAATGACACAGGGTTGAGAATTTCAGAAATCTTATAAGGACCAATGAAACGAGGCTTAAACTTAGGAGAAGAAACCTTCATAGGAACATAACGAGAAGACAACCAAACCAAATCCCCAACACGAAGTCGGGGACCAACACAACGACGGCGGTTAGCGAAACGTTGAGCCTTCTCCTGGGACAACGTCAGATTGTCCACTACGCGAGTCCAAATTTGCTGCAACCTGTCCACCACAGAATCCACACCAGGACAGTCAGAAGGCTCAACCTGCCCTGAAGAAAAACGAGGATGAAATCCAGAATTGCAAAAAAAAGGCGAAACCAAAGTAGCCGAACTAGCCCGATTATTAAGGGCGAACTCAGCCAATGGCAAGAAGGTCACCCAATCATCCTGATCAGCAAAAACAAAGCAGCTCAGATAGGTTTCCAAAGTCTGGTTGGTTCGTTCGGTTTGGCCATTTGTTTGAGGATGGAAAGCCGAAGAAAAAGACAAATCAATGCCCATCTTAGCACAAAAGGACCGCCAAAACCTAGAGACAAACTGGGAACCTCTGTCCGACACAATGTTCTCCGGAATGCCATGCAAACGAACCACATGTTGAAAAAATAATGGCACCAAATCAGAGGAGGAAGGTAATTTAGGCAAGGGTACCAAATGGACCATCTTAGAAAAGCGATCACAAACCACCCAGATGACAGACATCCTTTGAGAGACAGGAAGATCTGAAATAAAATCCATGGAAACATGCGTCCAAGGCCTTTTCAGGACTGGCAAGGGCAAAAGCAACCCACTGGCACGAGAACAGCAGGGCTTAGCCCGAGCACAAGTCTCACAGGACTGCACAAAAGAACGCACATCCCGTGACAAGGAAGGCCACCAAAAGGACCTAGCCACCAAATCTCTGGTCCCAAAAATCCCAGGATGACCAGCCAACACTGAGCAATGAACCTCAGAAATAACTCTGCTAGTCCATCTATCAGGGACAAATAGTTTCTCCGCTGGACAATGGTCAGGTCTATCAGCCTGAAACTCCTGCAGCACCCGCCGCAAATCAGGGGAGATGGCAGACAGAATTACACCCTCTTTGAGAATACCAGCCGGCTCAGGGACTCCTGGAGAATCAGGCACAAAACTCCTAGAAAGGGCATCCGCCTTCACATTCTTAGAACCTGGAAGGTATGAGACCACAAAATCAAAACGGGAGAAAAACAGCGACCATCGAGCCTGTCTAGGATTCAACCACTTGGCAGACTCGAGATAAGTCAGATTTTTGTGATCCGTCAAGACCACCACGCGGTGCTTGGCTCCCTCAAGCCAATGTCGCCACTCCTCGAATGCCCACTTCATAGCTAGAAGCTCCCGATTGCCAACATCATAATTACGCTCAGCAGGCGAAAACTTTCTAGAAAAGAAGGCACATGGCTTCATCACAGAGCCATCAGAACTTCTTTGAGACAAAACAGCCCCTGCTCCAATCTCAGAAGCATCAACCTCGGCCTGAAAAGGGAGCAAAACATCTGGCTGACGCAACACAGGGGCCGAAGAAAAACGACGTTTCAGCTCCTGAAAAGCCTCAACGGCCGCAAAGGACCAATTCACCACATCAGCACCTTTCTTTGTCAAATCAGTCAAAGGTTTAACCACACTAGAAAAATTAGCGATGAAGCGACGGTAAAAATTAGCAAAGCCCAGGAATTTCTGGAGGCTCTTCACAGATGTAGGTTGAGTCCAATCATAAATGGCCTGAACTTTAACAGGGTCCATCTCGATAGTAGAAGGGGAAAAAATGAAGCCCAAAAAGGAAACCTTCTGAACTCCGAAGAGAAATTTAGACCCCTTCACAAACAAGGAATTAGCACGAAGGACCTGGAATACCATTCTGACCTGTTTCACATGAGACTCCCAATCATCCGAAAAGACCAAAATATCATCCAAATATACAATCATGAATCTATCCAGATACTTTCGGAAGATGTCATGCATAAAGGACTGAAACACAGATGGAGCATTTGAAAGCCCGAATGGCATTACCAGGTACTCAAAATGGCCCTCGGGCGTATTAAATGCTGTTTTCCATTCATCGCTCTGTTTAATATGCACAAGGTTATACGCCCCTCGAAGATCTATCTTGGTGAACCAACTAGCCCCCTTAATCCGAGCAAACAAATCAGACAGCAGAGGCAAAGGGTACTGAAATTTGACCGTGATCTTATTGAGAAGGCTTTAATCTATACAGGGTCTCAGAGTACCATCCTTCTTGGCCACAAAAAAGAACCCTGCTCCCAACGGTGATGAAGACGGGCGAATATGCCCTTTCTCCAAGGACTCCTTTATATAACTCCGCATAGCGGCGTGCTCTGGCACAGATAAATTGAAAAGTCGTCCCTTAGGAAACTTACTACCAGGAATCAAATTTATAGCACAATCACAATCCCTATGAGGGGGTAGGACACTGGATTTGGGCTCATCAAATACATCCTGGTAATCCGACAGAAACTCAGGGACTTCAGAAGGAGTGGAAGCAGAAATTGACACCAACGGAACATCGCCATGTACCCCTTGACAACCCCAACTAGACACAGACATTGATTTCCAATCCAATACTGGATTATGAACCTGTAGCCAAGGCAAACCCAACACGACCACATCATGCAAATTATGCAACACCAAAAAGCGAATATCTTCCTGATGTGCAGGAGCCATGCACATGGTCAACTGAGTCCAGTACTGAGGTTTATTCTTGGCCAACGGCGTGGCATCAATTCCCCTTAATGGAATAGGATACTGCAAAGGCTCCAAGAAAAAACCACAGCACCTGGCAAACTCCAAGTCCATCAAATTCAGGACAGCGCCTGAATCCACAAATGCCATAACCGAGTAGGATGACAAAGAGCAAATCAGAGTAACAGACAAAAGAAATTTAGGCTGTACAGTACCAATGGTGACAGACCTAGCGAACCGCTTAGTGCGCTTAGGACAATCAGAGATAGCATGAGTGGGGTCACCACAGTAATAACACAGCCTATTCTGACTTCTGTGTTCTTGCCGTTCAGTTCTGGTCAAAGTTCTATCACATTGCATAAGCTCAGGCCTCTGCTCAGAGGACACCGCCAAATGGTGCACAATTTTGCGCTCACGCAAACGCCGATCAATTTGGATGGCCAAGGACATTGATTCATTCAGACCAGCAGGCGTGGGGAATCCCACCAAAACATCCTTAAGGGCTTCAGAAAGACCCTTTCTAAAAATTGCTGCCAGAGCACACTCATTCCATTGAGTAAGCACAGACCATTTTCTAAACTTCTGACAATATATCTCCGCTTCATCCTGACCCTGACACAAAGCTAGCAAGATTTTCTCTGCCTGATCCACTGAATTCGGTTCGTCATAAAGCAATCCAAGCGCCAGAAAAAACGCATCTACATTAAGCAATGCAGGATCTCCTGGCGCAAGGGAGAATGCCCAGTCTTGAGGGTCGCCACGCAACAAAGAAATAATAATTTTTACTTGCTGAATGGGGTCACCAGAGGAGCGGGGTTTCAAAGCAAGAAACAGTTTATAATTATTTTTGAAATTCAGAAACTTAGATCTATCCCCAGAAAACAAATCAGGAATTGAAATTCTAGGCTCTAACATCGGATTCTGAACTACATAATCTTGAATGCTTTGTACTCTTGCAGTGAGATGATCCACACAAGAGGACAGACCTTGAATATCCATATCTACACCTGAGTCCTGAACCACCCAGAGATTAAGGGGAAAAGAGAGACAAAACACACTGCAAAGAAAAAAAAATGGGTTCAGAACTTCTCTTATCCCTCTTTTGAGATGCATTAACACTTTGTTGGCCAGCTGTACTGTTATGGACCTGGTGGTTAGGAGCACCCGGAATGACCTGATGAGTAAACTAGTAATCAGAACAAGCTCTGGGAAAGTGGGAACTCTGCTGACCGCAAACCCTACTCCTATCACACACACTAGAAATAGCCGTGGAGCGTACCTAACTCTTCCTAGACGCCTCTTCACAGCCTAAGAGCTAACTACCCCTAAAGATAGAAATAGAAGCCTAACCTTGCCTCAGAGAAATTCCCCAAAGGTAAAGGCAGCCCCCCACATATATTGACTGTGAGTTAAGAGGAAAGTCACAAACACAGGAATGAAACAGATTTTAGCAAAGGAGGCCAGACTTCACTAAATAGTCAGAGGATAGAAAAGGGAACTATGCGGTCAGCACAAAAGACTACAAAAAACCACGCAAAGTAAGCAAAAAGACTCCCCACACCGACTCACGGTGTGGAGGTGCCACTCTGCACCCCAGAGCTTCCAGCTAGCAAGGAAATATCATGATAGCAAGCTGGACTAGAAATTAGTAGTACTAAGTATTATATTCAGGAAGCAGTAACAAATGAACTAGCAAAGACTTAAGCTTCTGCTGGAGTAGACAGGTCCTCAGAGAAGTCCAAGAGAGATCTGAACCAATACTGAAACATTGACAGCTGGCATGAAGTAACGATCTGAGTGGAGTTAAATAGGGAAGCCAGCATAGCAATAAATGAGAGCAGCTGACAAAGCCAACCTCAGTGACCAGCAGTTCCACTCAAAGCCACCAGAGGGAGTCCAAGACCAGAACTAACCAAAGTACCATTCATGACCACAGGAGGGAGTCCGAGAACGGAATTCACAACAGCCCCCATCCTGGTTTATGTTCCCCCAATCCATGTATATGTCCCCATCTTAGTATATTTATTATGTTAGGCTAGGCTATGGGTCGAACTAGATGGACTTAAAGTCCTTCCTTCAACCTTAAAAACTATGTTACTATTCTTGAAAAGTATAATGTTACAGGTTATATATACTAGATTCCTTGATAGGGTGTTGATCCAGGGAACTAGTCTGATTGCCGTATGTGGAGTCTGGAAATAATTTTTTCCCCAATGTGGAGCTTACTGTTTGCCACATGTTTTTTTTTTGCCTTCTTCTGGATCAACATGTTAGGGCATGTTAGGTTATGCTACGGGTTGAATCAGATGGACTTAAAGTCTTCCTTCAACCTTAAAACTATGTTATATTCCCTCCATCCTGGTATATGCCCCCATCCTGGTTTATGGCTTTCATCCTGGTATATGCCCCCCATCCCGGTATATGCCCTTCATTCTTGTATATGTCCCCCATCCTGGTATACATGCCCCCATCCTAGTATATGCACCACATCCTGGTATATGCTCCCCCCACCCTAGTACATGCTTCACCAATCCATGTAAATGCCCCCATCCATGTATTTACCCCCCATCCTAGTATATGCCCCATCTATGTATATTTCCCCATTCCATGTATATGCTCCCCTAATCCTAGTATATCTCCCATCTTTGTATATGTTCCCCATCCTTGTATATTCTCCCCCAATTCATGTATATGCTCCTCATCCTGATACATGTTCCCTACTCCTTGTTTATGCCCCCATCCTGGTATATGTTCCCCCTTCCTTGTATATGCTCCTCCAATCCATGAATATGCCCCATCCTGGTATATGATCCCCCAATCCATGTATTTGCCCCCATATTAGTATATTACCTTCATCCTGGTATATGCCCCCATCCTGGTATATGGCCTTTATCCTGGTATATGCCCTTCATTCTGGTATATGTCCCACATCCTGGTATACATGCCCCTATCCTAGTATATGGACCACATCCTGGAATACATGCCCCCATCCTAGTATATGGACAACATCCTAGAATATGCTCCTCCTTCCTGGTATATGCTCACCTTCACCCTTGTGTATGCTTCGCCAATCCATATATATGCCCCATCCATGTATTTGATCCACCAATCCTAGTATATGCTCCTCCATCCTAGTATATGTCCCCATCCATGTATGTTTCCCCAATCCATGTATATGCTCCTCATCCTGGTACATGTTCCCCTAATGCACTTATATGCCCCCATCCTAGTATATGCCCCCATCCAGGTATATGCCTCCCTATCCTTGTATATACCCCCAAAATCCATGTACAGTGGGTAAGGCAAGTATTCATACCCCGTTACATTTTTCACTCTTTGTGTCATTGCAGTCATTTGGTAAATTCAAAAAAGTTTTCTCGTTAATGTACTCTCTGCACCCCATCTTGACTGAAAAAAAACTCAGATGTGTAGTAATTTTTGCAAATTTATTATAAAAGAAAAACTGAAATATCACAAGGTCAGAAGTATTTAGACCCTTTTAAGCTAGTACAGCCATGAGTCTTCTTGGGAATGATGCAAAAAGTTTTTCACAAGTTTTTTTAATTATGACCATGTGATATTTCAGCTTTTCTTTTTTATTAAATTTGCACACATTTCAACATTTCTGGGGGGTTTTCAGTCAAGATGGGGTGCAGAGTATTAATGTGAGAAAATGAACTTTTTGGAATTTACCAAATGGCTGCAATGAAACAGTGAAAAATTTAAAGGGGTGTTAATAATTTCCGTACCCACTGTATGATACCCCATCTTGGTATATATGCTCCTCCATCCTGGTGTATGCCTTTCATCCTGATATATATGCCCTTATCCTTGTATATGTTCTCCATCCTGACGGCGCCACTGTTCAACGCATAGGAAAAAAAAACACAATAAACACTGCTACTCACCTCCTTTCCTCTCCCCTGCCACGTTGTCTTCTGAAGCTGGTAGCTTAATTCAGCGTCCAAGCGACGGGGGCATATACAGTTGCGTGCATGCTGACGTCAGCTGCTGGCCTCTGATTGGCAACCAATGTGTATTATGGCTCATGGACTCGGCAAGTTTGTGCGCTACAACACACTTCAGCTGGATGTGTGCCCGAGGATGCACATCAAACTGACAAAGGGGCCGGTGTCGCCTGGCTCCTCACCCACTGGGCCCAGTCCACTGATGCGGAACGGCGATGGCACGTGTACCCACACGGAGGGCCTTTGCATGCCCCCACTGGCACACGTGCCATTCGATCGCACCACTGCGCTATACCATACCTTAATCAAGGCTTTCAGTCTACGCCACAAAAATAAAATTTTTAATTCATCCAATAAAACGAAATAGAACGGCGCATTTGTAGCTGTCACAAAAACTTACAAATGGCAATAATGTAAAATTGCTTCAGAAAGACATTAATGGATCTGAGGTTCCGCCTATAGGTTATTATGAATTCAGCACTTTCTTCTCACAATATATAATCTTCCTGCTGATTTTCCTCACTTATTTTGTGGAGTCGTACAAGTTCTTTCACTCATTCACAGCACGTCATGATTAACTAAGCATAACCAAGTTCTAATCTAAAAAACACTCAGGTTTTATCCCAAAGCTCCCACAGAAATATCACAGAAAAAAAGAACCAAGTGTTTAGCAGTAAAATAATACAGTTGTTACAGCATGATAACATAACTGGACCTCCAGAGGGACTGCAAAGCACTTCATTAGTTCTGCTGAAGAAAGCACCAAGAAGGAAATTAGCTGTGTCAGCCTCTTTTGCAGTCGTAGGCGCAGTTCCTAGCAGTTATGTAATATCCCGATCAATGACAAATCTGTATGGGGTGCAGAGATAGTAGTTACACTTGTGGTCATAGTGTCGTCTGAAAGACAAAAGTCCCTCTTTTTGATAACAACCATGTATTAAATAGCATGTCATAGGTGGGGCTCTCTTAGAGATTTTGGGTTAGGTCTAGAGGTTTCAAATTACACCTCTAGTAACAAACATTTGGAAGTCATTGCTACATTTGACAATTATTATTTATTATGCTTTTGTAACTGTCGCAGGGGACCTAGGTATGCAAGAGCTAATGACCCGGGCCCCTGCGATTTCCCTCAGACTAGGGAAACCCTGACTGACCCTCTCCCAGAGTTTACACTGATGGTGTGCATGTCTGGGCCTCCACCCTCACACTGTCTCCTGTTTCAACCCTAGGCTGAAACCACCACCCACCACCCCGTGAAGAGACCACACACCAATACCCACAGTTAGCTCAGACAAGGATAACGGAAAAATATGCAACACGCCGTAGTCACTCAGGAATACAAAATAAGTGCACAGGGCAAAATAAATACAAATATAGGAAGGAGAAAATAAGACAAAGGGAAATACACCACCAGATACTATACTCCTTCTCCTAGCTCACCACTCCAGACCGAGATAACCAAGCACAAGACAGAAGCTATAATCGGCGACGCCCAATGTTCAGAAGAACTATTTAAAGGCAGTGGGCGTGGCCCAGCTTCCAATCCGAGCACCAGCTAAATTAACCCCGGACCAGCTAGATAAAATCTAGCCGACGCCACTGAGCACATAGTGGACAAAAGCGGAATTACCGCTGTCTGTCGAACGCCCTGGTATGAACAGGAAGAGAGAGGGAGGTGTGGTCAGAAAAGAGCGGGAGATCAGAGCGCGCAGGTCAGAGGGGACAGCGCGCCAGAGAGAAAGCAGGCTGCAGCGCCGTGCTCCCCGAGAGAGAGTGCTCCCCGTGAGGGCACTGAGGCTGAGATACCAGCCGTAATGAACGCTGGATGTGAGAGTGTGGACTTGGAAGCTTCCGTAATCAGAGAAGACGTATCCCCTGGCAGTGACCTGAGCGCGCAGCCCCGGTGACCACAGTGACAAGCCAGGACCCCTGAGTGTGACAAGTAAACTGCTCAGTGTGTGTGTAACATTGCTACTGCAGAGAGACTGCCAGCCTGATATACAGAGACTCGCAGCAGAGAGTGTTGTGTATCCGCTTTTTGGGCTCCCCTGGTGGTTGCTGGTGGTATTGGTGACTTGTTTGCACTTTGCTGCTTCTGTTCACCTGCTTCCATCAGCGTTTGGGAGTTTCCTATTTAGCCTTGCTCTCCAGTCATTTCCTTGCCGGTCATCATTGTAACCAGAGCCTTCGGTTGCATGTTCCTGCTACTAGTCTGCTGATCAGCTAAGTGGACTTTGTCCTTTTGTTTTGTATCTTTTGTCCAGTTTGCAGTTTTTGTAATTCCCTGTAGCTGGAAGCTCTTGCGGGCTGAAATTGCCACTCCTGTGTCATGAGTTGACACAGGAGTCTTAAAGTAATTTCAGGATGGTTTTTGAAAGGGTTTTCAGTTGACCGTGAAGTCCTCTTTTGTATCTTTCTGCTATCTAGTAAGTGGACCTCTCTTTGCTAAATCTACTTTCATACTGTGTATGTCTTTTCCTCTTAATTCACCATTATTACATGTGGGGGGCTGCTATCATCTTTTGGGGTATTTCCCTAGAGGTAAGCCAGGTCTGTTTCTTCCTCTACCAGGCGTAGTTAGTCCTCTGGCTGGTGCGTGGCATATAGGAAGCCGTAGGTATGCTCCCTGGCTACTATTAGTTGTGTGGTAGATTTAGCTCACGGTCAACTCGAGTTTCCATCACCCGAGAGCTCGTTCGTTATTTATATGTTTCTTACGTTCCCTTGCCATTGGGAATTCTGACAGTATGACCGGCCCGAGTTAAAACTTATTGGCAGAAGAAAGGAGAGAGAAAAGAAGTCTGTAAAATTTTTTTTTTTTTTTTTTTTCTTCTTTTTCCCTATGCTTGCTCCATAGTTGGATCAGTTGTATTTCAGCTCTAATTACTGCCTTTGCCTTTCTCTCCTTATAATCCTTGAATGGCTCTGAGCTCACCTGTTTAAAGATGGATCCTCAGAGTTTGGCTGCAGGTTTAAATAATCTTGCTACGAAGGTTCAAAATTTACAAGATTTTGTTATGCATACTCCTATTTCTGAACCTAAAATCCCTACACCAGAGGTGTTTTCCGGAGATAGATCTCGGTTCCTGAATTTCAAATATAATTGTAAATTGTTCCTTTCTCTCAGACCTCACTCCTCAGGAGATCCTGTCCAGCAGGTTAAGATTGTAATTTCTTTGCTGCGAGGTGACCCTCAAAATTGGGCATTTTCATTGGCACCAGGGGATCCTGCGTTGCTCAATGTGGATGCGTTTTTCCTGGCTTTAGGGTTGCTTTATGAGGAACCTAATTTGGAGATTCAAGCTGAAAAAGCTTTGATAGCCCTATCTCAAGGGCAAGATGAAGCTGAGATATACTGCCAAAAATTTCGTAAATGGTCTGTGCTTACTCAGTGGAATGAGTGCGCCTTAGCGGCAAATTTCAGAGAGGGCCTTTCTGATGCCGTTAAAGATGTTATGGTCGGGTTCCCTGCGCCTACAGGTCTGAATGAGTCCATGACATTGGCAATTCAGATTGATCGGCGTTTGCGGGAGCGCAAACCCGTGCACCATTTGGCGGTATCTTCTGAAGAGACGCCAGAGAAAATGCAATGTGACAGAATTATGTCCAGAAGCAAGCGGCAGAATTATAGGCGTAAAAATGGGTTGTGCTTCTATTGTGGTGATTCTGCTCATGTTATATCGGCATGCTCTAAACGTACTAGGAAGGTTGACAAGTCTATTTCAATTGGCACTTTACAGTCCAAATTTATTTTGTCTGTAACCTTGATTTGTTCATTATCAGTTATTACCGTGGATGCCTATGTGGACTCTGGCGCCGCTCTGAGTCTTATGGACTGGTCCTTTGCCAGGCGCTGTGGGTTTGATTTAGAGCCTCTGGAAGTCCCTATACCTCTGAAGGGTATTGATTCTACACCTTTGGCTTGTAATAAACCACAGTTCTGGACGCAAGTGACTATTCGTATGACTCCAGACCATCAGGAGGTGATTCGCTTCCTTGTGTTGTACAATTTACATGATGTTTTGGTGCTTGGATTACCATGGTTACAGTCTCATAACCCAGTCCTTGACTGGAAAGCTATGTCTGTGTTAAGCTGGGGATGTCGGGGGGCTCATCGGGACACTCCTTTGGTGTCCATTTCGTCATCTATTCCATCTGAGATTCCGGCATTTTTGTCTGATTATCATGATATTTTTGAAGAGCCTAAAATTGGTTCACTCCCTCCTCACAGGGATTGTGATTGCGCCATAGATCTGATTCCTGGCAGTAAATTTCCAAAGGGTCGTTTGTTTAACCTATCTGTACCTGAACATGCTGCTATGCGCGAGTATATTAAGGAGTCCCTGGAAAAGGGACATATTCGTCCTTCTTCATCACCTTTAGGAGCCGGTTTTTTCTTTGTCTCTAAAAAGGATGGCTCTCTAAGGCCTTGTATTGATTATCGACTCCTGAATAAAATTACAGTCAAATATCAGTATCCGTTGCCTTTGCTGACTGATTTGTTTGCTCGCATAAGGGGGGCTAAGTGGTTCTCTAAGATTGATCTTCGTGGGGCGTATAATTTGGTGCGAATTAAGCAGGGGGATGAGTGGAAAACCGCATTTAATACGCCTGAGGGCCATTTTGAGTATTTGGTAATGCCTTTCGGCCTTTCTAATGCACCTTCTGTCTTTCAGTCCTTAATGCATGATATTTTCCGTGAATATTTGGATAAATTTATGATAGTGTACTTGGATGATATTTTGATTTTTTCTGATGACTGGGAGTCTCATGTTCAGCAGGTCAGGAGGGTTTTCAGGTTTTGCGGGAGAATTCTTTGTGTGTAAAGGGTTCAAAGTGTGTTTTTGGGGTTCAAAAAATTTCCTTTTTGGGGTACATTTTTTCCCCTTCTTCTATTGAGATGGACCCTGTCAAGGTTCGGGCTATTTACGACTGGACGCAGCCTACTTCTCTGAAGAGTCTCCAGAAATTCTTGGGCTTTGCTAATTTTTATCGTCGATTTATAGCTGGTTTTTCTGGCGTTGCTAAACCTCTGACGGATTTGACTAAGAAGGGTGCTGATGTTGCCAATTGGTCCCCTGCTGCCGTGGAGGCCTTTCGGGAGCTTAAGCGCCGCTTTTTGTCTGCACCTGTGTTGCGCCAGCCTGATGTTTCTCTTCCCTTTCAGGTTGAGGTCGATGCTTCCGAGATCGGAGCGGGGGCGGTTTTGTCGCAGAAAAGTTCCGACTGCTCAGTGATGAGACCTTGTGCATTCTTTTCGCGAAAATTTTCGGCCGCCGAGCGAAACTATGATGTTGGTAATCGGGAGCTTTTGGCCATGAAGTGGGCATTTGAGGAGTGGCGTCATTGGCTTGAGGGTGCCAAACATCAGGTGGTAGTTTTGACTGATCACAAGAATTTAATTTATTTGGAGTCTGCCAGGCGCCTGAATCCTAGACAGGCACGTTGGTCGTTGTTCTTTTCCCGGTTTAATTTTGTGGTCTCGTACTTACCGGGTTCTAGGAATGTGAAGGCAGATGCTCTTTCTAGGAGTTTTGAGCCTGACTCTCCTGGGAATTCTGAACCTGCTGGTGTCCTTAAGGATGGAGTGGTTTTGTCTGCTGTCTCTCCAGATTTGCGACGTGCTTTGCAAGAATTTCAGGCGGATAGACCTGATCGTTGTCCGTCTGGTAGACTGTTTGTTCCTGACGAGTGGACCACTAGAGTCATCTCGGAAGTTCATTCTTCTACTCTGGCAGGTCATCCGGGAATTTTTGGCACCAGAGATTTGGTGGCTAGATCCTTCTGGTGGCCTTCCCTGTCTCGAGATGTGCGTGTTTTTGTGCAGTCTTGCGATGTGTGTGCTCGGGCCAAGCCTTGTTGTTCTAGGGCTAGTGGGTTGTTGTTGCCCTTGCCTATTCCGAAGAGGCCTTGGACGCACATCTCTATGGACTTTATCTCGGACCTCCCTGTTTCTCAGCAGAGATGTCTGTCATCTGGGTGGTGTGTGACCGTTTTTCTAAAATGGTTCATTTGGTGCCATTGCCTAAGTTGCCTTCCTCATCTGAGTTGGTCCCTCTGTTTTTTCAAAATGTGGTTCGCTTGCATGGTATTCCGGAAAACATCGTTTCTGACAGGGGTACCCAGTTCGTGTCTAGATTTTGGCGGGCAGTCTGTGCCAGGTTGGGCATTGATTTGTCTTTTTCGTCTGCATTCCATCCTCAAACCAATGGCCAGACGGAACAAACTAATCAAACTTTGGAGACTTATTTGAGGTGTTTTGTGTCTGCGGATCAGGATGATTGGGTTGCCTTTCTGCCGTTGGCGGAGTTTGCTCTTAATAATCGGGCTAGTTCTGCCACTTTGGTTTCTCCTTTCTTTTGCAATTCAGGGTTTCATCCGAGTTTTTCATCTGGTCAGGTTGAATCTTCGGATTGTCCTGGAGTGGATGCGGTAGTGGATCGGTTGCATCAGATTTGGGGACAAGTGGTGGATAATTTGGAATTGTCTCAGGAGAGGACTCAGCAGTTTGCTAACCGCCGTCGTCATGTTGGCCCCCACCTTCGTGTTGGGGACTTGGTGTGGTTGTCTTCTCGTTTTGTCCCTATGAGGGTTTCTTCTCCTAAATTTAAGCCTCGGTTCATCGGTCCTTATAGGATTTTGGAGATTCTTAACCCTGTCTCCTTTCGTTTGGACCTCCTGGCAACTTTCGCTATCCATAATGTGTTCCATCGGTCGCTGTTGCGGAGATATGAGGTACCGGTGGTTCCTTCTACTGAACCTCCTGCTCCTGTGCTGGTGGAGGGTGAATTGGAGTACGTGGTAGAAAAGATCTTGGACTCCCGTATTTCCAGACGGAGACTTCAATATCTGGTTAAATGGAAGGGCTATGGTCAGGAAGATAATTCTTGGGTAACTGCCTCTGATGTTCATGCCTCGGATTTGGTTCGTGCCTTTCATAGGGCTCATCCAGATCGCCCTGGCGGTTCTTGTGAGGGTTCGGTGCCCCCTCCTTAAGGGGAGGGTACTGTTGTGTATCCACTTTTTGGGCTCCCCTGGTGGTTGCTGGTGGTATTGGTGACTTGTTTGCACTTTGCTGCTTCTGTTCACCTGCTTCCATCAGCGTTTGGGAGTTTCCTATTTAGCCTTGCTCTCCAGTCATTTCCTTGCCGGTCATCATTGTAACCAGAGCCTTCGGTTGCATGTTCCTGCTACTAGTCTGCTGATCAGCTAAGTGGACTTTGTCCTTTTGTTTTGTATCTTTTGTCCAGTTTGCAGTTTTTGTAATTCCCTGTAGCTGGAAGCTCTTGCGGGCTGAAATTGCCACTCCTGTGTCATGAGTTGACACAGGAGTCTTAAAGTAATTTCAGGATGGTTTTTGAAAGGGTTTTCAGTTGACCGTGAAGTCCTCTTTTGTATCTTTCTGCTATCTAGTAAGTGGACCTCTCTTTGCTAAATCTACTTTCATACTGTGTATGTCTTTTCCTCTTAATTCACCGTTATTACATGTGGGGGGCTGCTATCATCTTTTGGGGTATTTCCCTAGAGGTAAGCCAGGTCTGTTTCTTCCTCTACCAGGCGTAGTTAGTCCTCCGGCTGGCGCGTGGCATATAGGAAGCCGTAGGTATGCTCCCTGGCTACTATTAGTTGTGTGGTAGATTTAGCTCACGGTCAACTCGAGTTTCCATCACCCGAGAGCTCGTTCGTTATTTATATGTTTCTTACGTTCCCTTGCCATTGGGAACCATGACAAGAGAGGCTGTGTTACTTCCTGCTTTCAGCTTCACTGGGAGAAAAGACTGCAAAGACTTAACCCCGGAGTCTCCAGTTCCCAGGAGACAGAGGAGAGACTTCAGGATCTCAAGCGTTGATGGTGACTGTACCCATATTGGAATAAGGACCCTTCAGTCAGGACCTCCCTGGACTGATAAGTTACAAGAACACTCGTTAACCCTTTCGATTCTTCTTAACTGTTTACTGTTTGCTTTATCTCTATTAACCCCCTGTTTACTCCCTGCGAGGAGAATCTTACTCCTGTTAATAAATTCCCCTCAACAGTTGGTCTGTCTGTTCCATGGTGACATAGTCTACCCTGCACCCTATTACAGCCACATGGAAAGGAGAGAGGGAGCGCAGAGGTCCTCCGCCACCTCCTTACACTTTGCTTACATACCACCATTAATTTCACAGCACTTTGCAGTCATTATCTTCACTGTCCCCATTGGGGTCACAATCTTAATTCCCTTTCAGGATGTATCTGGAGTGTGGAAGGAGACCAGAGTGCCAGGAGGAAAGCCCACAAAAATGGGGAAAACATACAAACGTCTTGTAGATGTTGTCATTGGTGGGATTTGAACTCAGGACCCCAGTTCTTCAAAGCAACAGTAACCAATGAGCCACTGTGCTGCCCTACAATGTCTAAAAATCCAGTGAGGATTTGTGGCTGTTCATTGATTGCAGATGGCACACATGCAAGCTGCTGTGAACTCCAGATTCCATGTACCTTTGTAACACAGCAGAGGAGGTCAGATCCTTAAAACGCCCAGGGAAAGAGATATTGCCCAGACAGGAAAAGGGTGTGTAGAACTACTCCTGTAAGTGCAGGTGTGAGCAGAGATTGTGCGCAGAGATCATGCGTGCCAGAGACGACACCTCAGTACATCCACAAGAAAAGCAGTTGCAGTCATGGTGCAATGTATCAACATTTTGGTGCCAAGTTCAACCTGGTTCTGGATCTGTTGGATGATAAATCTTAGCGCAACTTTAGAACCCAAGTAAGTTGCATTTCTGGAACAAACATCTGCAGCAAACTTGTATTGAACAAGACCACGCTCACTGGCCAGGAGTATGCATATCACATAATTGTCCACCATTCCCGTCGGAGACACCTGCGAATCCTCGTAACGCAGAGTGAGTACGCTGGTAGGATTCACAAGTCTGCAGTCACACAAAGGACAACCCCTTTAATTATAACAACTGTCTATGTCTGTCACTCTCCACAAGTAGAAATGTTACAATGTTACCCCTTAGACCTCAGTCCAGAGCCTCTCACCTAGCCAAATCAGTTCTCATACTTTGCACTGATGAAGGGTAATACGCCGAAACACGTGTCTGCAAATTGAGATACTGATTTGGCTTTTATTCCATCATATTGCAAGAGTCGTTAAAGAGTCGATAGTGACTTGTAGGATCGCTGCTTCCAACAGGTGGCGCTATAGAGTTCTAGTCTTCTTCTTCTCTGAAGAGGCAATTTGCATAACAACTGTCTAGGCATGAGTTAGCACCTTTCCTTCTGTACCTTATTTCCCAACACCAGTGGTGCCTGGCACTTTTTGAAATAAACATGCAAGCTAAGCAAGCTAATTGTGCATGTTTATAGAGAGGTGGGGGAGCGCTATGCTAAAGTTTTAAGGCTTTATTATCACACAGTTACAGGCGTTGAACCAGTGCAGTCCTCCATAGTGCATTGTCTGTGATTGACAACCGACAACCAGTAAATTTGCTAAGAACAAGAAAAAACTGATCTAGGCCGTTTAACCTGTAAGATGCAGAGAGTCTAGTTTAGTGTCCCTTTAAATGCGGACTAGTGTAAATCCATTACTTCAGTCTCTTTGGGTCAAAAACTTCTTAAAAAAAAAAAAACATTCTGCACTGCTCTTGTCTAATGCGCTTTTATCCCTCTCCAGTACCCGTATCCTTTCCATATAACAAGTAAGACTGATTGTTCATTTTCTGAACAGGAAAAAAATAATGATGATGAAATTGCACATTGGTTTGTCTTTCCGGACACAATTTATGTGACATTAGAGGTCCATTTCCAGTGTTCGGCATTGCCCAAGAGCCACATCTTGTCAGGAGTCTTTATTACAATGCCTTTTAGAACACATTAAGGGAGCTCTAAAACAGCATTAAACCCACTTTGGGAACTTTCTGAGCTCTATAAGTAAGGACATAGTTAACACAGCCTCTCGTACTGAAGATAATAGCGTTCCTGAAAGTTCAATATCTAGGGTCGATTTACCAAAGGATGTGATTATATACGTTTAAGAGAAAACAATGCTTGTATTAAAAAAATATATTATCGCAACTTTGGGACTGTTGAGCTGATTTATACCCAGACACTGTTATATAGGTCAGATCACAAAGTAAAAACACTTTTGGGAAGTTGCATTTTTTTTCACTGTCCAGACAGGAGTGGACATAACATTGGTGCAACCGGTGCAACCATGCAGGGGCCCTTCAGGGAAGGGGGTCCATTTCCAACTCAAAAGCAGGTGGAATTGTGCAATACGCTGGGCTATTGGACTGCATGGGGCCCTATATATTGTTCTTGCCCAGGGTCCCTTCTCCATCTGTGTCCAGTGGTCTATGCCATGTTCAGCATACACGTTCAGTGGACAGAATGGAGGTTCTGGCACTTTGATAATTTCCAATAAAATCTACTTTTTTTTTTTCAAAAAGGTTAAAAAAATATAAATTAAAAATAAATTAGGGATACAATCAAATATGCAGAATTATACAGAGAGGTGGGAGCATTACACGTTTCAAATCAGTTTCTTCCAAGTTCTTGTGTATAACTAGTTATTTGATCGTATCTCCGATGCATCCTTGATGTATTTTTTTTCCCTTTTTGAATAAATAGGTTGATTTTATTGGAACCTATCAGAGTCCCGAAACCTTTACTTCTTGGATTGTATTATGGGATGACTTTTTCGTGCCTCGCTTGTGTGCACTTGTTTCCATCACTTGGCACACTTATTTACTTATGTTTTCAATCTCGTTAAGAGTCACCAGCTTAGTTTGCACAAAGTCAAATCTAGGGCCACGCTAAGAACAGTTACTATTGGAGGATTGTCACTGCCTTATTGTGGGCATGACATGTCAATTAACCATGTTTTGCTTTTTAAAATGTTTTTGATATTTGTCCTCTGTTTGCATGGGTGATTATCAAATAAAGAATTGTTTTTTACATTTTTGTAATCCCTCTTTTTTCAGCACGCGTCTCGCTCACAGCCTACAACCTAGAAGCACATTCACATTCTGCTGTTTGCTTTTGGAGCGTCACAGCCATCTTCCCCATGGGGACGTCAATATAGAAAAAAGGTCACTCACCACGTGAAGGGCAGACAAAACTTCATCATATGTGTTCACACACAGAGTAGAACAGGTCCAAACAGATAAGTGGCTTGAGATGGTACTAAAACAGTAATGGCAGTGCACTATTGACTTTAATGTTTTACAATTTTTACTTATTTGTACTCTTAGTCTCTTAACCAATTGAAAAGTTATTCAGGAAATATATTTTATGTCAAAACGTTTAATTCAGTGATTGATAATTTAAAACAGATTTGGTGATGCAGGAAACTAGTCTGTGTCCAGATGTGGAGACCATGGATCAATGGAACCAATGTACTAGTATTCTCTATGCTACATTTGGGGACCTTTATCTTTTTGAGCCTCAGTAAGTGCACAGGATTTTGTAACCAGACCTATTGATACAGTGTCTTGGAGATGATTTATTTGCTTATAGATACGTTATCAGAAAAATTACCAATTGGTTAAATCATATTTTTGTGTTAATTGTATTCTTTTTACATTTGGTGAATGTTTTTGTTTCCTTTTAAATCTGTAAACACAATCTGTATTGAAAATTAGAAATCTTGCAGTGTTCACACTGGTCACTGAGGCTTTTTTATATTCTAACATTCTATTATATCAGGAAACAACACATGTACATGAGTAGCTGGAAATAACACATGTACATAGCTACAATGATCAGGCCCCAACACTATCCTTTAAGCATCTAATGAGTGTGTACAAAGGTCATTCCGAATTTAGAGGGAGCAGGATCAGCAGTGACATCACCCATTCAGATTGATGGATCCTGCCCTATCAGCTGTATATAGAGGTGCCTGTCATAACAATCCTGTCATTACTGTTAAGAAAACGCCTGTAAACTGTTCCAGAAAGGACAGCAAGTATCAGTTTAAAAAGCTAGATAAATATTTTTGTTTTTAATAACAACTGTTAAAACTGATTTAAACAATAGGTTATTTTCTTATTATAGATTCTCATTAAAGAAATGTTGGATAGGCTTTCTCATATTTGTTCTCTAAGGACACTAAATATAAACTAAATCATCAATTAACCTAATTTCCAGTGATCCATTATGAAAAGTCAATGGCTGCAATTCATTAAGAATTGTGATTTTCTGCCTCCATGCCCCTTGCCACAAGTCAAGTCAGGGACTGAAGCAAGAATTCTGGCATAATGAATGTAATCGTAAATTAGATGCGCTATTGCCTTAGGCCCCACAGTTCCTCTGTCCCACTCCAACGTCGCCCATTTTGCAAAACTGTTGTAAAAACTCAAAAGTCGCAAAGCTTTGGTGCAACTCTACATTCCACGACCCTTATTCCTAAGTCTTGTCATGGAAACTCCTTTCCTGGGAGAGCTCATTTGGGGTGAGACACAAAGGGTGTCCAGATCTGCCGACACTGATCAAGTTAGGGAATGATCCACCAGAGACAAGAGAATACACAGGTGTCTCAGTCCGTGTACAATACCTGTTTGCCCATTTCACAAGGACAGAGGATTTTTTTGTACTCACAGAAAGATTGGAGTTTCAATACGTTACCAAAAAGAATATACAGGAAAGAAATATATCTTGCTTCATGTCACCTGGCTTATCCATGGTTTTTTTCCCCTCTCCCTTTTTTTTTTCTATACTATGTTGTGCATAAATATGTGATTCTTCAGAATTTGTTTTAGTCTTTGCCTGATGGAGACCTGTGTAGTCTCGAAAGCTTGCAATTTGTTACCATCTTTTCAGTTAGCCATTAAAAGGTATCAACCACTGAGGACTCTCAATTCTAAATATTTTTCCAAAAAGAATATGTAAGTTATCAGCAGAGAGGTTGTAAATAATTGATTTTGATAACTACCCCCAGGTACCAGTTTAAACTGGGTCTTAACGTCTTCAGCAGGTTTCAATAAAGCCAACATCCTGTTTTGTTGCTTTTAAGAAGAAGCGTTATAAACCGAATACATATGTGTATGTAAGGTACTTAACATGGCCCTTAGCTAAATGAGATTACATATAAAATGCGCATTTGCCGTAACAACCTCTTCATTTTTTCAGTTACACACATTTTATCCATAATCTACTTACTTCTCCATGATATAATTGCTAAGAGGGGTTTTCCCATTCACTGATGGATATTTTGTCTGTAAATGTAACCACATCTGGGATAACGCCGGGTTATTATTTGGGGGTGCTTTATCAGGTGCTTTATGTTTGTTGACTCAGTCCTACTTTAGTTCCTCAGTGACACCCAGGGTAAGGGGTGCAGATGTCATCAGTATGGTCCAAAGGGGCTGGGCAACTATCTTTACTGCTGCAACGGTATTGGACCTTTTTGCAGTGGCTGGAATGGATCGAAGTGTCCTTTGCCTTGAAGCTTGAAAAAGGTGGCAGTGGTTAGTTGTACTTGAGCCAGGTCACCATGTAAGGAGATAGACCAGACCTCGGCATGCAAGGTCTGGAACTAGAAAGGCGGCATTTTCTGTTCCCGGGGGACAGCTTTGAGGAGGCGAACCTTCCCCTGCAGCCTGAGGGAAGCCTGAGTGGGAGGGACCTTCCTGCAGACCCAGAGAGGCAGGGGGAGCCAGAAAATGGAGGGCAGCAACATGGAGATAAAAAGCGAAAGCGCGCGAAGCAGAGGAGTTTGGTGCCAGAGCAGAGCAGCACGCAGAACGGTGAGTGGACCGCTCTGCATCCCTTGTCCCCTGCACGGAGTACCGACGCTGCGTGGGGTAGCATAGGAAAAACCCTGTTTCCTGCAGAACCAAGCGTGCCCAACAGCAATCTGGAGAGAGGGACTGCTGCAGAGCCGTGCAGAGCAGAGGAGAACCGTGCAGAGCCGAGCTGAATACACAGAGCTGACCCATGCACACCGAGTAGAGCTGAGCGAGCTGTGCAGCCGCCAGAGAGAGAAATGCCCTGCCCTGAGAGCACCAGCAGTGTGCAAACCAGTGCCTGCTGTCACCAGCAGCCAACAGGGGACCAGAAATAAAGAGATGTGCGGTGTGAGTTCGGTCTCCGAGTCCGTGAGTACTACACACGTACCCCAAAAGAGTGACCGGGGACAGTACAGACCTTTGCATCCTGACTGTGCGAGTAAACACCTGCTGAGCCACGCTGGGCTCGTATAAGACCGTGACCCGCATTACTGTCAGCCACTTTGGGCCCGTTTGACTGAGACTGTCAGGAGAGTTGTGCAGGAGACACGTCGGGCTTAGACAGTACCTTGGCCCGTAACCTTGTAGGCATCCACAGTATATGGACTAGGGGCAATGGAAGGTACCAGAGACCGACCACTGTCACCAGAAGACGGGGGTATTGTCGTCTGCTTGACCCCATTAATGAGGACACTGCGTCGGCCGTTGCCGGCACCATTGAGTTTGCAGCAGGAGCTGCAGTATTGACTTCCTTACACGTTTTGCTAATGTTTGAACCATTGTATCTTACTGTGCCTTTAATACTGTTTAACTCTTTGCCTCCCTGCATGGAGTATTCCCCTGTAACAGGTTTATTTACAGGGAATACTCTCTGCGTGGAGTATTCCCCTGTAAATAAACCTGTTAACCCTTGCTCTGCCTCCCGTCCATCACTGCATCCCGCGATCCTGCTTGATATCTTACAAGGCATCAGGGTTCCAATATATTTTTACCAAAACTACACCATGGTGGCCGTCGAGGCAGTTGGGATCTGGGATATAAGAAAGAACATGGTTATGAGTAAAGATTAGATCTTTATGCAACATATTCAGTGAAGGAACTGTAAAAGGCCTGCACATGTTCTTGATAATACAGACCCGTCTTAGGGGCAGTACTAAACAGTATTTCATTTATTGACTGCTTTTCGTTACCCTTCAGGGTAACCTTTATAGGCTACCATGCTATTGGTGTTATGACCCCAATGGCGAGGGTCTCAGAGGAACGTGGAAGTCTGCAGAATACAAAAATCCAGCTCATAGGGCAGTGGTAGCTGGGTTGACCATATATCTACTCCTAACGCCAACACTAGAAGTAGCCGGGGATCATTCCTACGTTGATTCTAGATGACACGCTCCAGCCGGAGAATCTAGCTACCCCTAGTAGAGGAAAACAAAAGACCTTTCTTGCCTCCAGAGAAGGGGACCCCAAAGCTGGATAGAAGCCCCCCACAAATAATAACGGTGAGGTAAGAGGAAATGACAAACACAGAAATGAACCAGGTTTAGCACAGAGAGGCCCGCTTACTGATAGCAGAATAAAGAAAGGTAACTTATATGGTCAACAAAAACCCTATCAAAATCCACACTGGAAATTCAAGAACCCCCGAACCGTCTAACGGTCCGGGGGGAGAACACCAGCCCCCTAGAGCTTCCAGCAAAGGTCAGGATATATATTTGGAACAAGCTGGACAAAAATACAAAACCAAAACAAAATAGCAAAAAGCAAAAAGCGGACTTAGCTGATATAACTGGAACCAGGATCAGTAGACAAGAGCACAGCAGACTAGCTCTGATAACTACGTTGCCAGGCATTGAACTGAAGGTCCAGGGAGCTTAAATAGCAACACCCTTAACTAACAACCCAGGTGTGGATAAAAGGAATGACAGAAAAACCAGAGTCAAAAAACTAGTAACCACTAGAGGGAGCAAAAAGTAAATTCACAACAGTACCCCCCCCTTAGTGAGGGGTCACCGAACCCTCACCACGACCACCAGGGCGATCAGGATGAGCGGCATGAAAGGCACGAACTAAATCGGCCGCATGAACATCAGAGGCGACCACCCAGGAATTATCTTCCTGACCATAGCCCTTCCACTTGACCAGGTACTGAAGCCTCCGCCTGGAGAGGCGAGAATCCAAGATCTTCTCCACCACGTACTCCAACTCGCCCTCAACCAACACCGGAGCAGGAGGCTCAGCAGAAGGAACTATAGGCACAATGTACCGCCGCAACAAGGACCTATGAAATACATTGTGAATAGCAAACGACACAGGAAGATCCAGACGAAAAGATACAGGATTAAGGATTTCCAATATCTTGTAAGGCCCAATAAAACGAGGTTTAAATTTGGGAGAGGAGACCTTCATAGGAACAAAGCGGGAAGAAAGCCATACCAAATCCCCAACGCGTAGTCGGGGACCCACAACGCGGCGGCGGTTGGCAAAGCGCTGAGCCCTCTCCTGTGACAACTTCAAGTTGTCCACCACATGATTCCAGATCCGCTGCAACCTATCCACCACAGAATCCACCCCAGGACAGTCAGAAGGCTCCACATGACCCGAAGAAAAGCGAGGATGGAAACCAGAGTTGCAGAAAAAAGGCGAAACCAAGGTGGCGGAACTAGCCCAATTATTAAGGGCAAACTCAGCCAACGGCAAGAATGTCACCCAATCGTCCTGATCAGCAGAGACAAAACACCTCAAATAAGCCTCCAAAGTCTGATTGGTTCGCTCCGTCTGTCCATTAGTCTGAGGATGGAAAGCAGACGAAAACGACAAATCAATGCCCATCCTACTACAAAAGGATCGCCAGAATCTGGAAACGAACTGGGATCCTCTGTCTGACACAATATTCTCAGGGATGCCGTGCAAACGAACCACGTTCTGGAAAAACACAGGAACCAGATCGGAAGAGGAAGGCAGCTTAGGCAAAGGAACCAAATGGACCATCTTTGAGAAGCGATCACATATCACCCAGATAACGGACATGCCCTGGGATAGCGGAAGATCAGAAATGAAATCCATGGAGATATGTGTCCAAGGTCTCTTCGGGACAGGCAAGGGCAAGAGCAAACCGCTGGCACGAGAACAGCAAGGCTTAGCTCGAGCACAAGTCCCACAGGACTGCACAAATGACCGCACATCCCTTGACAAGGAAGGCCACCAAAAGGACCTGGCCACCAGATCTCTGGTGCCAAAAATTCCCGGGTGACCTGCCAACACCGAGGAATGAACCTCGGAAATGACTCTGCTGGTCCACTTATCCGGGACAAACAGTCTGTCAGGTGGACAAGACTCAGGCCTATCAGCCTGAAATCTCTGCAACACACGTCGCAGATCCGGAGAAATAGCTGACAAGATAACTCCATCTTTAAGAATACCAACAGGATCAGCGACTCCAGGAGCATCAGGCACAAAGCTCCTAGAAAGAGCATCGGCCTTCACATTCTTTGAACCTGGTAAATACGAGACAACAAAATCAAAGCGGGAGAAAAACAATGACCAGCGGGCCTGTCTCGGATTAAGGCGTTTAGCAGACTCGAGATACATCAGATTTTTGTGATCAGTCAAGACCACCACACGATGCTTAGCACCCTCGAGCCAATGACGCCACTCCTCAAATGCCCATTTCATGGCCAACAACTCCCGATTGCCCACATCATAATTTCGCTCGGCAGGCGAAAACTTCCTAGAGAAAAAGGCACAAGGTTTCATAACAGAGCAACCAGGGCCTCTCTGCGACAAAACGGCCCCTGCTCCAATCTCTGAAGCATCCACCTCAACCTGAAAGGGAAGTGAGACATCGGGCTGGCACAAAACAGGCGCCGAAGTAAACCGGCGTTTCAACTCCTGGAAAGCCTCCACGGCAGCAGGAGCCCAGTTAGCTACATCGGAGCCCTTCTTGGTCATATCCGTCAAAGGTTTCACAATGCTAGAAAAATTAGCGATAAAACGACGGTAGAAGTTAGCGAAACCCAAGAACTTCTGTAGACTCTTAACTGACGAGGGCTGAGTCCAATCAAGAATAGCTCGGACCTTGACTGGGTCCATCTCCACAGCAGAAGGGGAAAAAATGAACCCAAAAAAGGGAACCTTCTGTACACCAAAGAGACACTTTGAGCCCTTGACAAACAAAGAATTTTCACGCAAAATTTTAAAGACCAACCTGACCTGCTCCACATGCGAATCCCAATTATCAGAAAAAACCAAAATATCATCCAGATAAACAATCAAAAATTTATCCAGATACTTCCGGAAAATGTCATGCATAAAGGACTGAAAAACTGAAGGCGCATTAGAGAGCCCAAAAGGCATCACCAAGTACTCAAAATGACCTTCGGGCGTATTGAATGCGGTTTTCCATTCATCACCTTGCTTAATGCGCACAAGGTTGTACGCACCACGAAGATCTATCTTGGTGAACCACTTGGCACCTTTAATCCGGGCAAACAAGTCAGACAACAGCGGTAAAGGATACTGAAATTTGACAGTGATCTTATTTAAAAGCCGATAATCAATACAAGGTCTCAAAGATCCGTCCTTTTTTGCCACAAAAAAGAATCCCGCACCAAGAGGGGAAGAAGACGGACGAATATGTCCTTTCTCTAGAGACTCCTTGATATATGAACGCATAGCGGTATGTTCAGGTACCGACAGATTAAACAGTCTTCCCTTAGGAAATTTACTGCCTGGGATCAAATCTATAGCACAGTCACAGTCCCTATGAGGAGGCAGTGCACTGGACTCAGACTCACTGAAGACATCCTGATAATCAGACAAATACTCCGGAACTTCCGAAGGCGTAGAAGAAGCAATAGACACAGGCAGGGAATCCCCATGAATACCACGACAGCCCCAACTTGAGACTGACATAGCCTTCCAGTCCAGGACTGGATTATGGGTCTGTAACCATGGCAGCCCTAAAACAACCAAATCATGCATTTTATGTAAAACCAGGAAACGTATCACCTCGCGGTGTTCAGGAGTCATGCACATGGTAACCTGTGTCCAATACTGCGGTTTATTTGCTGCCAATGGCGTAGCATCAATACCCCTAAGAGGAATAGGATTTTCTAATGGTTCAAGAGTAAAACCACAGTGCTTAGCAAATGACAGATCCATAAGACTCAGGGCAGCACCTGAATCTACAAACGCCATGACAGGAAAAGACGACAGTGAGCAAATTAAAGTTACAGACAGAATAAATTTAGGTTGCAAATTACCAACGGTGACAGGACTAACAACCTTAGCTATACGTTTAGAGCATGCTGAGATAATATGTGTAGAATCACCACAGTAGTAGCACAAGCCATTCCGGCGTCTATGAATTTTCCGCTCATTTCTAGTCAGGATTCTATCACATTGCATTAAATCAGGTGTCTGTTCAGACAACACCATGAGGGAATTTGCGATTTTTCTATCACATTGCACCGAATTAGGTGTCTGTTCAGACAACACCATGAGGGAATTTGCGGTTTTGCGCTCCCGCAACCGCCGGTCAATTTGAATAGCCAGTGCCATAGTATCATTCAGACCTGTGGGAATGGGAAAACCCACCATAACATTCTTAATGGCTTCAGAAAGGCCATTTCTAAAATTAGCGGCCAGTGCACACTCGTTCCAATGTGTCAGCACGGACCATTTCCGAAATTTTTGGCAGTACACTTCAGCCTCGTCCTGCCCCTGAGACATAGCCAGCAAGGCCTTTTCTGCCTGAATCTCAAGATTGGGTTCCTCATAAAGTAAACCGAGCGCCAGAAAAAACGCATTAATATCAGCCAATGCCGGATCTCCTGGCGCCAGCGAAAAAGCCCAATCCTGAGGGTCGCCCCGTAAGAACGAAATAACAATTTTTACTTGCTGAGCAGAGTCTTCAGATGAACAGGGTCTCAGGGACAAAAACAATTTACAATTATTCACAAAATTCCTAAACTTAAACCTGTCTCCGGAAAACAGTTCAGGAATCGGTATTTTAGGTTCTGACCTAGGATTACTGATAACATAGTCTTGTATGCCCTGCACACGAGTAGCCAGCTGGTCCACACTTGTAATCAAGGTCTGGACATTCATGTCTGCAGCAAGCATAGCCACTCTGAGGTAAAGGGGAAGAAGAAAAAAAAAAAAAACTCAGAATCTTCTTTCTTATAATCCCTCTTCTGCAATGCATTAAACATTTAATACTGGCCTGGCAAACTGTTATGACCCCAATGGCGAGGGTCTCAGAGGAACGTGGAAGTCTGCAGAATACAAAAATCCAGCTCATAGGGCAGTGGTAGCTGGGTTGACCATATATCTACTCCTAACGCCAACACTAGAAGTAGCCGGGGATCATTCCTACGTTGATTCTAGATGACACGCTCCAGCCGGAGAATCTAGCTACCCCTAGTAGAGGAAAACAAAAGACCTTTCTTGCCTCCAGAGAAGGGGACCCCAAAGCTGGATAGAAGCCCCCCACAAATAATAACGGTGAGGTAAGAGGAAATGACAAACACAGAAATGAACCAGGTTTAGCACAGAGAGGCCCGCTTACTGATAGCAGAATAAAGAAAGGTAACTTATATGGTCAACAAAAACCCTATCAAAATCCACACTGGAAATTCAAGAACCCCCGAACCGTCTAACGGTCCGGGGGGAGAACACCAGCCCCCTAGAGCTTCCAGCAAAGGTCAGGATATATATTTGGAACAAGCTGGACAAAAATACAAAACCAAAACAAAATAGCAAAAAGCAAAAAGCGGACTTAGCTGATATAACTGGAACCAGGATCAGTAGACAAGAGCACAGCAGACTAGCTCTGATAACTACGTTGCCAGGCATTGAACTGAAGGTCCAGGGAGCTTAAATAGCAACACCCTTAACTAACGACCCAGGTGCGGATAAAAGGAATGACAGAAAAACCAGAGTCAAAAAACTAGTAACCACTAGAGGGAGCAAAAAGTAAATTCACAACAATTGGTAGGCAAACTACCCAGGACATGCATTTCTGTATTTTCAACTTTAGAGTGGCATTAGGACGTTCCACTTTTGCCACTACTCTGTGGATAGTAACATAGTTTTTAAGGTTGAAGGAAGACTTTAACCTTCCCGACCTTTGACGCAGCGTATGTGTCATGAAAACCTGTGCCAATCCGACCTGTGACGCAGCATATGCGTCATGGTTGGATAGCGCTCCTGCAGGTGGGGTGAAAGGGTTCACTGTAATTTCACCCGACCTGCAGGGACGAGGGAGTAGTACTTGAGCCCGGGGGGGTGGCTGTTGAGAGTGACGTTTTACTTTCAATCAGAGCGATAATAATATTTCACCAATGAAAATTGGTGAAATATTACAATCCAGCCATGGCCGATGCTGCAATAGCATCAGCCATGGCTGGAGACCACGAACTGCCCCAGCCACCGATCTCCTCACCTCCGTCCTGTCATCTGCTGTCCTCCGCTCCCCCATCCTCCTGTCCTCTCCCCCCGCAGTCCGATCTCTCCCCCGCTGTCCGATCCCACCCCCGCATACTTACGGAGCTCGTGTCCCTCCCGGTGTCCGTCCATCTTCTCCATCTGCGCCGCCATCTTCCAAAATGGCGAGCGCATGCGCAGTGTGCCAGCCGAATCTGCCAGCTGGCAGATTCATTACAGCTACATTTTGATAGCCGTGATAGGTTCTATCACAACGATCAAAATAAAAAAATAATAAATAAACCCCCTCTTTATCAACCCCATAGGTAGGGACAATAATAAAATAAAGAAAATATATTTACTTTTATTTTTCCACTAGGGTTAGGGTTAGAACTAGGGTTAGGGTTAGGGCTAGGGTTAGAAGGAGGGTTAGGGCTAGGGTTAGGTTTAGGGTTAGAACTAGGGTTAGGGCTAGGGCTAGGGTTAGGGTTAAAGCTAGGGTTAGGGCAAGGGTTAGGATTAGGGCTAGGGTTAGGGCTAGGTTTAGGGCTAGGGTTAGCGCTAGGGTTAGACCGAAGATTAAGGCTAGGGTTAGGGCTAGGGTTAGGGTTAGCGCTAGGGTTAGGGTTAGGGCTAGGGTTAGGGCTAGGGTAAGGGCTAGGGTTAGAACTAGGGTTAGGGCTAGGGTTAGGATTAGGGCTAGGGTTAGGGCTAGGGTTAGGGCTAGGGTTAGGGTTAGGGCTAGGATTAGGGTTAGAACTAGGTTAGGGTTAGAACTAGGGTTAGAATTAGAAGTTGGGTTAGAATTAGGGTTAGAACTAGGGTTAGGGTTAGAATTAGGGTTAGGGTTGCAATTAGGGTTAGGGTTAGAATTAGGCTATGTGCACACGGTGTGGATTTGGCTGTGAATCCGCAGCGGATTGGCCGCTGCATATTTGTAGCAGTTTTCCATCACGTTTACAGTACCATGTAAACCTATGGAAAACCAAATCCGCTGTGCCCATGGTGCAGAAAATACCGCAAGGAAATGCTGCGTTGTATGTTCCACAGCATCTCAATTCTTTGTGCGGATTCTGCCGCGTTTTATACCTATTCCTCAATAGGAATCCGCAGGTGAAATCCGCACAAAAAACACTGGAAATCCGTGATAAATCTGCAGGTAAAATGTAGTGCATTTTACCTGCGGATTTTTCAAAAACTGTGCGGAAAAATCCTCATACGAATCCGCAACGTGGGCACATAGACTTAGGGTTAGGGTTGGAATTAGAGTTAGCGCTGGAATTAGGGTTAGGGTTGTAAATAGGGTTAAGAATAGGGTTAGGGGTGTGTTGGGGTTAGTGTTGTAGAGTTAGATTTGAGGGGTTTCCACTGTTTAAGCACATCAGGGGTCTCCAAACACGACATGGCGCCACCATTGATTCCAGCCAATCTTGAGTTCAAAAAGTCAAACGGTGCGCTCCCTCCCTTCCGAGCTCCAATGTGCGCCCAAACAGTGGTTTACCCAAACATATGGGTTATCAGCATACTCAGGAAAAATTGCACAACAACTTTGGTGGTCTAATTTCTCCTGTTACCCTTGTGAAAATAAAAAAATGGGGGCTAAATACTTATTTTTGTGGAAAAAATGATTTTTTTATTTTCATGGCTCTGCGTTATAAATTTCTGTGAAGCACTTGGGTGTTCAAAGTGCTCTCCACACATCTAGATAAGTTCCTTGGGGGGGTCTAGGTTCCAAAATGGGGTCACTTGTGGGGGGTTTCTACTGTTTAGGCACATCAGGGGCTCTGCAAACGCAACGTGACGCCTGCAGACCATTCCATCAAAGTCTGCATTTCAAAACGTCACTAATTCCCTTCCGAGCCATGACGTGTGCCCAAACAGTGGTTCCCCGCCACATATGGGGCATCAACGTACTTAGGACAAACTGGACAACAACTTTAGGGGTCCAATTTCTCCTGTTACCCTTGTGAAAATAAAAAATTGCTTGCTAAAAAATAATTTTTGAGGAAAGAAAAATTATTTTTTATTTTCACGGCTCTGCGTTATAAACTTCTGTGAAGCACTTGTGGGTTCAAAGTGCTCACCACACATCTAGATAAGTTCCTTGGGGGGTCTAGTTTCCAAAATGCGGTCACTTGTGGGGGGTTTCTACTGTTTAGGCACATCAGGGGCTCAACCATTCCATCAAAGTCTGCATTCCAAAACGTCCCTACTTCCCTTCCGAGCCCTGCTGTGTGCCCAAACAGTGGTTTACCCCCACATATGGGGTATCAGCGTACTCAGGACAAACTGGACAACAACTTTTGAGTTCCAATTTCTCCTGTTACCCTTGTGATAATAAAAAATTGTGGGCTAAAAAAATCATTTTTGAGGAAAGAAAAATTATTTTTTATTTTTACAGCTCTGCGCTATAAACATCTGTGAAGCCTTTGGGGGTTCAAAGTGCTCCCTGCACATCTAGATTAGTCCCTTGGGAGGTCTAGTTTCCAAAATGGGGTCACTTGTGGGGGAGCTCCAATGTTTTGGCACACAGGGGCTTTCCAAATGCGACATGGTGTCCGCTAACGATTGGAGCTAATTTTTCATTCAAAAAGTCAAATGGCGCTCCTTTCCTTCTGAGCCCTGCCGTGTGCCCAAACAGTGGTTTCTGACCACATATGAGGTATCGGTGTACTCAGAAGAAATTGCCCAACAAATTTTAGGATCCATTTTATCCTGTTACCCATGTAAAAATGAAAAAATTGAGGCAAAACATTTTTTGTGTGAAAAAAAAGTACTTTTTCATTTTTACAGATCAATTTGTGAAGCACCTGGGGGTTCAAAGTGCTCACTATGCATCTTGATAAGTTCCTTGGGGGGTCTAGTTTCCAAAATGGGGTCACTTGTGGGGGAGCTCCAATGTTTAGGCACACAGGGGCTCTCCAAACGTGACATGGTGTCCGCTAAAGATTGGAGCCAATTTTTCATTCAAAAAGTCAAATGGCGCTTCTTCCCTTCCGAGCCCTGTCGTGCGCCCAAACAGTGGTTCCCCCCACATATGAGGTATCAGCGTACTCAGAACAAATTGTACAATAACTTTCGGGGTCCAGTTTCTCCTTTTACCCTTGGGAAAATAAAAAAATTGTTGCTAAAAGATCATTTTTGTGACTAAAAAGCTAAATGTTAATTTTTTTCCTTCCATGTTGCTTCTGCTGCTGTGAAGCGCCTGAAGGGTTAATAAACTTCTTAAATGTGGTTTTGAGCACATTGAGGGGTGCAGTCTTTAGAATGGTGTCATGGTGGGTATTTTCAGCCATATAGACCCCTCAAACTAACTTCAAATGTGAGATGGTCCCTAAAAAAATGGTTTTGTAAATTTTGTTTTAAAAATGAGAAATCGCTGGTCAAATTTTAACCCTTATAACTTCCTAGAAAAAAAAATGTTGTTTCCAAAATTGTGCTGTTGTAAAGTAGACATGTGGGAAATGTTATTTATTAACTATTTTGTGTCACATAACTCTCTAGTTTAACAAAATAAAAATTCAAAATTTGAAAATTGCAAAATTTTCGCCAAATTTTCAATTTTTTTACAAATAAACACAAAAATTATTTTCCTACATTTACTACTAACATGAAGCCCAATATGTCTCGAAAAAACAATCTCAGAATCACTAGGATCCGTTGAAGCATTCCTTAGTCATTACCTCATAAAGGGACAGTGGTCAGAATTGCAAAAAATGGCCAGGTCATTAAGGTCAAAATAGGCTGGATCATGAAGGGGTTAAGTCCATCTATTTCAACCCATAACCTAACCTAACATGCCCTAACATGTTGATCCAGAGGAAGGCAAAAAAAACCATGTGGCAAAGAGTAAGCACCACATTGGGGAAAAACAATTCCTTCCTGACTCCACATACGGCAATACGGATGGTATGAAATATAGAAAACCTGTTCTATGCCAAATGCTGGCATTATTTCCTTCCTAAAATTCCCAGTAAACTGCATACTTCTATCACTGTCTACAGTTTATGTACCCCATACCTGCAGACTAACTCACTGATCAGTTCCTTGGCGATGGTTTTTATGTAAGCTTTGGTTATGACCCAAGCTTCAGGCCAGACACAGAATAAGTCATTGCATAGCAGGGCATTTTCCTTAGATCGCAGAATGTAGTCCACCTGCAGCCTTTGGAATGTGTAATCTGGTTTTGGTGTGCATTTCTGCGGTACTTGAGTGGGCCTGCCAGGATTATACTTTGCACAAGCGAGACATCCCTGAATATACTTTGCAGCCACATTCTGGAACCCTGGGATGCACCAGTTTTGTAGCACTCTCATCATGCTCTTTGAGTTGTATACTGGGGAATGTACTATGGTAGCCATCATGGAAAACAGGCGGACTGGGAGACAAATCCTCCAGTTTACCTTCCATACCCCTAACTCTATTTGTACGGCATCCTCTCCTACCCATGCTTTCTGCTTGTGTGGGGGGAACTAGATCAGGAAGACCAGCAGTAGTTTGGTGTCAACGATCACTGGGGCGGCATAGTGATAGTCTTCTCTGTTGGAACGGGGCTTCCCACACCTGGTCTTTGGGTCTCATTGGGTATCTGAATTTGACATGGTCAGTATTCCTATCAGGGGATATCATCCTGCTTCCTTAGCTACCTGGTCAGCCAAGACATTTCCTACTGCAAGAAGAGTTTGTTCCCATGTGTGCTGACACTTAGACTGTGGCTGTCCTTCGGGGCAGGGTGAGTGCTGTTATACTGCCCTAACATTCCTCATAGGTTTGCCAGCAGAGGTCAGGAAATTGTGGCTCCACGAAATGGCGACAAAGTCATGCATGACCCTGAAAGCATATCTCAAGTCCAAAAATACATTAATATCTTTGTCCTTTTGCCAGATTGCAAGCAAGAGTGGGTGCTTTCAGCTCAACCTCTGACACAGAGCAGCTGGAGGGGAGTTGTTCCTGTATTACTGCCTTACCATTTTGGACTCATGCATACCTAGTGATGAATCGTCCTTGATCAATGTGACAAGCTCTATCTACACAATACTCAGTAGAAGGGTTAGTGAGTGATATTTGCTAAGCTCTTTGTTTCTGCCTCCATTTAAAAAGGCAGAAACAAAACATGCTTGATACTTATGTGGGGAGGGAAACTTCATATTTAGTTAGCCTGGTTATTGAGAGGTGGCTGGTTTCCCAGAACTATGTTCTCTGTCTTTCTAACAAATTCTGAGGCAGCCACTACATCTCTTACACCTGCAGGTTACCCCATGATAACTAAATCTAAGGTTACAAAGTAAAACCCTGTAGGACACTGTCTTCCACCATGTTCTTGGGTGAGGACACCAGATGTATGTCCAGCCAGTTCATGGCAATACAAGATGAAACATTTGTCATAATTAGAGGGATGCCGAGGGTTGGAGTGACAGATAGCATGAGTCTGAGGAGGTGGAAAGCATAAATTGCTTTAAAGGTGATTGAGAAAGGTTTGTTTTTGAGGCATTGGAAGAGTGGATCTATAGTGGCAGAGACATTATGGATCCAAACATGGCAGTAATGTACTAAGGGTAAAAATGCCCCGAGGAACTTAATGGAATTGGGGAAGGATACTTTTAATATAGCCTCAAGCATTCTTAATTTTTTACTTTGAGGCTTTGCATCTATGTTCTTCCAGGAATGTTAGTAAAGATTGGGACTCAGTTATGAAGATGTATGGTGACTGCTCCAACTCCTACTACTGTGCAACCAATTAGTAGATAGACCAATAAATTATCTTATAACTCTATTATTCCGATCATACACACAAAATTCAACTTCCAGCAGAAGTTCGAATTGAATGGTCTTGTAGGACTACTATGTACCTACAGTATCTCAGAGCACCAGAAAACAATGAATAACACAAAGGGTTATTCACCGCAGTTCTTCTTCAGTGGTTCCTAGAGAAGTCTCACAGTTGGATCAAAGAGAATTCCAGTTATCCATCCAGGGCTTTAGGTAACATGTACTTTTATGGAAACCTGTTTCCTGGGAGAGCTAATTTGGGGTGAGACACAAGGGGTCTCCAGAGCTGCTGGCTCAGGTCAAATTAGGAATGCTGCATCAGAGACAAGAACATACACAAAACTATTAGTCTGTGTACAAAGGCTGTCTGACTTGTACATAAAGACAGAAGTTTTTAGGGTATGTGCACACCATGCAGATTTAGTGCAGTTCTGCAGCGTTTTTTTCTGCAGCAGAAACGCTGCAGATCTGCACTGTGATTTACAGAACAATGTAAATCAATGTGAAAAAAAAAAAAGCTGTGCACATGGTACAGAAAAATCCGTGCAGAAACGCTGCAGATTTCAAAGAAGTGCATGTCACTTCTTTTGTGCAGAACTGCAGCGTTTCTGCACCCATTGACTCCCATTCTGTGGGTCAAATCCGCATAAAAACTGCAGATGTATATACCATCTGCAGATTTTATGCGGATTTGGGTGTCAAAACCGCAGCAGACGGAAGTGACGTCAGAGGAGGAAGTGTGTGGGTGGAGTGTAGTGAAAATGGAGTCGTACAGTTGGATGGGGATCGATGTGAGGCGTATGGTAGAAATGGTATGTATAGTGTCTGTGTGTGTGTGTGTGTGTGTGTGTGTGTGTGTCTGTCTGTGTGTGTGTCTGTCTGTCAGTAGTGACTCATTGTAGTCATTCGTCGGGTGGGACTACTGCTCCCATCGAAATGTGATGATGGGAGAGTTGTCCCATCGTCAGGCGACTGACTACAATGGGTTAAAAACACAAACACACATATAACATGTAGTACATACTCACCACATACGTCCCCGAAGGCCACCATCCTCGATCATTCTTCTCCCCCCCCCAAAAAAAAAAAAAAAAAATCTTTTCCGTCGTAATCCATTAATAGGTTGTCCCACGACGTCCTCCGGTGATACACTGCAGGAGTTAATCGCTCCTGCAGTGTATCGGAGCTGCCCGTTCTTTTCCTGGAGCTAAATGAACTCCGGGAGCTCACTTTACGGCAATTGAACTGCTGTAAAATTTTTCAGCAGTGTCGTAAAGCGAGAGTCCCGGAGTTCATTGAACGCCGGTAAACTCGCGCGCATGCGCAGGCACACTGCAGGAGCTTTTGCTCCTGTCAGTGTGTTTTGGCAGCCATGGAGAGCAGTCACATCTCCTGGTGTGGCTGTTCTCCATGGCAGATCGTCGTGGGACACTCGATATTAATGGACTACGTCGGAAAAGACTACAGATCAGGAAGAGATTTGTAAGTATGGTAAAATTTAGAATATTAAAATACTTTTTACTGTGTCTTTTTTTTGTGTTCAGTAATTTGGGGTTAATAATGGATAGGCGTCTTATAGACGCCTCTCCATTATTAACTGGGGTTAACGTCACCTTACAATGTCAGGGTGACGTTAACCCCTTATTACCACATATCCCACCGCTACACGGGAGTGGGAAGAGAGGCTAAACGCCAGATTTGGCGCATCTTATAGATGCTCCATTTCTGGGGCGGCTGCGGGCTGGTAGTTGTAGCTGGGGGGGGCCAATATCCATGGCCCCTCTCTAGGCTATGAATATCAACCCTAACCCTAAACGTGGCACTGAAATACGTGGCACCAAAATATTGTGGCACTTAAATACGTGGCACTTAAATATGTGGCACTTAAATACGTGGCACTTAAATACGTGGCACTTAAATACGTGGCACCAAAATATTGTGGCACCTAAATACGTGGCACTTAAATACATGGCACCGAAATATCGTGGCACCGAAATACGTGGAACTTAAATACGTGGCACTTAAATACGTGGCACTTAAATACGTGGCACCTAAATACGTGGAACTTAAATACGTGGCACTTAATTACGTGGCACTGAAATATCTGAATATACTAAAATATCGTGGCACTATATGTGGCACTGAAATATCTTGGCACTGAAATATCGTGGCACTTAATTACGTGGCACTTAAATACGTGGCACTTAAATACGTGGCACTTAAATACGTGGCACTTAAATATCGTGGCACTATGACTGTCAGAAAATGTTCATTAAACGTGACTGAAATACGTGGCACTATGACTGTCAGAAAATGTTCATTAAACGGTTAGGGGTGAGGTTAGGGGTAGGGTTAGGGTTTGGATCCCTTTATCACCTTGATAGTGGTGGGTGGCTTTTCAGTTTGTTTTCAGTTTTTTTCTATAAAAACGCATGCGTTTTTAACGCAAACAAACGCATGTGCTTAAAAACGCATGCGTTTACATAGACAGCAATGCATTTTTTTGCGGCAAAAAAACGCCGCTAGAAATTACTACAGGTTGCATTTCTGCAAATGAACGCACGCGTCCTAAAACGCATGCGTTCCCGAAAACGCATGAAAACGCATGTGAAAAACACCAAAAAAGACGCAAGCGTCACAAAACGCAACGCAACACATGTCCATGCGCCACCATGTTAAATATAGGGGCGCATGACGCATGCGTCACCGCTGCAGCGCCCGACGCTGCGCCGCACAACGCTAATGTGAACCTAGCCTTACCTGCAATCTTTGCTGGCTCAGATACTCCAGTAAAACCCCAATCATCTGGAGGCGTTGTGGCCTGCGTATCCGCACAGAAGTAACATGCTGTTCAGTATGCGGTGGGCTACTTTCTTCCCTGTGTTCTTCATTACCAGCACTCATGGTGAGGCCTGTCAAAAAGTGGTTATGGCTTTCCAAAATGGAGATTGAGAAGAGGTTGGACTAGGAAATGACATCACGTAAATTTTTTTTTTTTAATCTCTTTATTTAGCTTTAAAAACTGACAAATCAGCATTAAAAAACGCACAAAAAACGCACAAAAAACGCACTAAAAAACTGCACCAAAACTGCACTGCAAAAAACGCACTAAAAACGCACTAAAAACGCATAAAAAACGCAGGTGCGTTTTCTGCCAGAAGATGCAGATTTTGTGCAGATTTTGTGCAGAAAATTCTGCACCAAATCTGCATCGTGTGCACATACCCTTAGGGTATGTTTCCACGTTCAGTTTTGCTTCAGGCTTTGGTCAGGATTTTATGCAGGTAACATCCTGACCAAAACTGCACCTGAGGTCACTGGCAGGTCACCTGTGGTGTACCTGCGTGTTTTGCTCATAGTAGCAACATGCTGCGTTTAGGAAAAACGCACAACGCATGCGTTTTCGCGGCAAAAACGCATGCGTTTTTTTAACGCATAGTGGAGTCTGGATTTCATGAAATCCCCTCCACTATGCTGTAACATCTGGACGCTGTGTTTTTGACGCTGCGGAAAAACGCAGCGTCAAAAACGCAGCCTTTCCTGAACGTGGAAACATACCCTTATTGTACTCACATAGAGAGGGGAGTTTCAATACATTACCAAAAAAGCTATGTAATTTATCAGAACAAAAGATGTAAATCATTGATTCTGCTAACTACACCCAGGATAAAGCCAACACTCTCTCTTGTTGCTTTTATGAAAAAACTTATTTAACTAGTATACACGTATATTTTTATATATATATATATATATATATATATATATATATATATATATATATACTAGATGGAGGCCCGATGCTATCGCATTGGGAAGGCAGTAATGTCACGATGGGGGCAGGCATGCGGCGCCGTTGTTGCCTGATGGCATCCTGTGATAATCTAATGACTTTTGCGTCAGGGGACTCATGTGCTTGATGCCTATGCTTATATGCATTGTTTTTGTCCCAACAATGCTGTTGCTCTTCAAGAGTCTCATTTGCCCTTTATTGTCTTCGACCTTGTGCCTTTGCTGCTTTCCTTTCATTGTCATTGGAGTACTTTTTAGGAGGAGCCATGTTGGCGTTGATATTTGCTTTTTAAAGGGGTTTTCACACAAACAAAAGTTAATTTTAAAAATTGGGTGTGTCTGACCGTGTACCGAACACAGCACAGCTCCTTGGCAGAGGAACATTTTTTCTACACGTCGCTGACTGTGAAATGCAGTAATCCAGCGACGGATGCCGTCTTTTCAAACTGAGCATGCGTGGAAGAATTTCCCGTCAGGGGAATTCTCTCTTGCTCGCTCTCTCTTTCTCTTTTTACTAAAAAAAAAAATCGCAATATTCTCACCTTCTGGTGTCCCGCGCAGTGTTACCGATGTTTGCGATGCTCCCGGCAGCTGCAGTTCCCAGTAATGCCTTGCGAAATGACCCGATGACGTTGCGGTCTCGCGAGATTGCTACGTCTTCAGAGGTCATTGTAATGCAAGACATTACTGGGAACGCCAGCTGCCGGGAGCATCGCGAGCATAGGTAATGCTGCGCAGGACGCCGAAAAGTGAGAATATTGCGATTTTTTTATTTTGTTTTTTATTTTTAACATGGGTTGTGTTGTGTATGTGTTTTTGCAGCAGAAAACCACTGCGAAGACGCATACACAACAGGTGCACATAGCCTCGACGGGTCCGTCAGAAAAACAGGCCCAGTGCACCCAGGTTTTGCAATCTGCACAGGATCCGTCATTTCAACATTTTGACGGATCCTGTGCAGATTGTAAAAACGGAAATGTGAAAGAGGCCTAAGAGAATATAAATAAAATGTGCATTTGCCATAACATTTTTATAGTCCAGGCATGCAAATTAGCCATCTTACAAGAGGAAAAAAGCTGTCTCTCTAATGCCATTTTATAATTCGATGTTAATTCTAGAACAAGCCTAACATTGAATATGCAGCCAAACCAAAAAGTAAAGACCTCCATCAGCCATCAGTTTTTTTTCTGTGTCCTTCCCCTCATAGTTCAGAGTAGATAGTGGTTGACTGCGAATTGTTCCTAAAAGCAGAAAATAAAGGGTTCCAGATTACCAGAGCTTTACTTTGCTGTTGAGAAATACTCTTGTTTGGATGACAAATATTTCTGATTTGTTCTTGTCTTTTTTTCTTACCCATAATTTAATTGAATGTAAATATTACCTTTCATGACTGCTTAATGTATTTTTCACAATCTAGCACAAGTCATGTTGGCAATGCCTTTCATGAACAGACTATAATTATGATATATGTCACGTGTTAATGTAGGAAGCATTGTCAAGTCCTTGCCCTCGATTGCTGAGTTGTAGAGAGTTATTTCATACAAATACAAGTAGGAGTATATCGACATAAGATATTGTGATTCATCCATTAGGCTCTGTTACGCAACGACATCTAATTCCATACTTTCCTGCCAGCTGTAAAATGAGGAAAAGCGAAATGTTGATTATATGGTTACAAGCTGCATTTTGCTTTGGCTTTTCCATTGGTTAGGTCAAGGCCATTAGAGAAGTACACGTATATCAGAGCTGATTTTGTCAGAAGCTGCAGTGCTATTTTTGTCATTGGACTCCATTTGTAGCAATATAAAAAAGCGAAAACATTTTTAAAGTATCTTTACACCAACCATTCCCTCTGTTGTATAAAATCTTTTAAAATGTATAAGCTGACCGTTAAATACATAAAATAGATGCATTGCTCTGCGTTATTTTAGTTAGAGTTGATTCAGTGAGAGGACATGAAAATTAGTTTTTATAAATTCCCCTTAAAGCATTATCTTTATTTTGTATGTATTCAAAAAATACCCTTTGTGAACACACAATATTAGATACAAATGTTAAAACATAATCATAGATCCTATTCACCAGAATCAGGATCAAATTGAACTGATAGTGCGTTGATCCAGGGAATTAGTCTGATTGCCGTTTGTGGAGTCGGGAAGGAATTTTTTCCCCAAAGTGGAGCTTACTATTTGCCACATGGTTTTTTTTTGCCTTCCTCTGGATCAACATGTTAGGGCATGTTAGGTTAGGCTATGGGTTGAACTAGATGGACTTAAAGTCTTCCTTCAACCTTAATAACTATGTTACTATGTTACTATGTTACAGTACCTGTGTGGGTCTCATAGGAAGGATCTGTCCCTACTTCATGATCCCTGTCTGAGCCATGGAGGTTAGCACCCTAGGGTCACAACAGTGGCGCCCCTGCTCATCGTCGACTATCTCTATCATTCTCTTACTTGTTTGGTGTCAGAAAAAAAGAAGGGAAATAAATACGTACTTCAATTCAACGTGCCACTTAAAATTAAGCCAGATATTAAATACACCATACAGGTATAAGACCTCAAACATAGAATTTCAGCTCTTGAAGTTTTAGAGCTGATACAACATACAAAATGTACAACCATGTTGCAGATACAAAACCATCTCTTGAAAAATATACCTAGGACTCCTCCTATCTAGTACACCTCGCGCTAAAAGAAGGATGGTCACACTAGACTAGATTCATGGGTGAGAAACTGACCCTAGTTAACTTCCCTGCCTGACAGTGGAGGTTGGCACTCTTGAATCACGATAATGAGGCCGCCGCTCATCAACAGCTCACCCAAGTCTTCCCTTACCTATTTAGTAACAGGGGAGACTCCTAGGGATAGGATATAAGTATTCGTCCAAAACTACACATAATAATCATTCAAAGCAGGGACCATCCCTCTACAGAAAGTGAGTTTCTTTGTAAGGAAATAACAGCACCTTAGATAGCATTACATTCAAAAGGACAAGTGTCCTGTAGATAAAACACATCCACCTATTTGGACTTAAAATAGTCCATCCTTCATATAAATAATAATGGCATGTGTCAAGGGTTAACTTATCTTATCACATGTCGTGCCTTTACGTGTTTCCCCCTTTATGGTGCCGGGTTCTCCAGCAGGTAATGGTGAAGGAGCTCTTCTATACTGTAATGAAGTCCTGCTGAAAAAAGTGTGTTGTTTAAAGGGAACCTGTCAGCAGGATTGTGCACAGTAACCTACAGACACTGTCAGCTGGCGCCGTTATACTGATTAATATGATACCTTGGTTGATGAAATCCGTCTTGTTGTTTAATTTTTATTTTCAGTTTTCAGTTAATGATATGCTAATGCTTCCGGGCGGCCTGTGGGGGGACTTCTTCTTCGGGGCGCTGCTGGTGGTATCCTGATGGATAAGCACATCCAGTTTTCCCCTGAAAATGTAGACCGCCTAACTTTCATTAAGATCAACAAGTCATGGACTCCAATGACTTTGCACCCCAATCACAGACTGGCCAGAGTAGGCGATGGTGTAGTTTTTAGTGTGATGCATTGATGTTATTGCAGTCTGTGACACCTTTGTTGTGGCTTCTGTGCCTGCTGTTGCTACTGCTACTGATGTTACAAACAATTTTTTTAAAATGTGGAGACTCCAATTGGGCCTCCGTCTGGCGGGCTTGTCTGAAAACATGTCTGCTTCTTCTCAAAGGAGCAGGGGGAAGACCCACAAGCACACTGAACCTAATAGGGAAGACACCAGCATCTGTAAGAATGCTGCCAGATTGTGCTAAACATATTTAAACATCGTAAAAGGATAACATACAGTGCCTTGCAAAAGTATTCGGCTCCCTGGAACTTTTCAACCTTTTCCCACATATCATGCTTCAAACATAAAGATACCAAATGTACATTTTTGGTGAAGAATCAACAACAAGTGGAACACAATTGTGAAGTTGAACGAAATTTATTGGTTATTTTAAATTTTTGTTGAAAATCAAAAACTGAAAAGTGGGGCGTGCAATATTATTCGGCCCCTTCACTTTCAGTGCAGCAAACTCACTCCAGAAGTTCATTTTCACCGAAAATTTACATTTGGTATCTTTATGTTTGAAGCATGATATGTGGGAAAAGGTTGAAAAGTTCCAGGGAGCCAAATACTTTCGCAAGGCACTGTATCACCTCTTACTGGTTGAAACAAGTGTCAAACTGCCAATACCTTCTCTTACTGAGCATAAATGGGCTGAACAGACTGTAAGCCATAATCATTATTATTATTTATTTATATAGCACCATTAATTCCATGGTGCTGTACATAAGATGGGGTTACATCAAAATACAAATATCACTTACAGTAAACAAAACTAACAATGACAGACTGATACAGAGGGGAGATGACCCTACCCTTGCGAGCTTACATTCTACAGGATTGTGGGGAAGGAGACAGTAAGTCGGGGTTGCAGTAGCTCCAATGGTGTTGAGGTGGTCATGTGGTCATTACAAGTTGTAAGCTTCTTTGAAGAGATGGGTTTTCATGTTCCGTTTGAAGGATCCAAGTGTGGTCGATAACCGGACGTGTTGGGGCACAGAATTCCAGATGATGGGGTATATCCGGGAGAAATCTTGGAGGCGATTGGGTGAGGAGCGAATAAGCGTGGAGGAGAGAAGGAGGTCTTGGAAGGACCGGAGATTACGTGAGGGAAGATATTGAGAGATTATTTCGGAAATATACAGAGGAGAAAGGTTATGGATGGCTTTGTAGGTCAGTGTTAGTAGTTTAAACTGGATACGTTGGGAAACTGGCAGCCAGTGAAGGGATTTGCAAAGAGGGGAAGCAGGAGTGTAGTGAAGAGAGAGATTAATTAGTCGGGGAGCAGAGTTAAGGATGGACTGGAGGGGTGCGAGAGTGTTAGAGGGTAGGCCAAAAAGGAGGATGTTGCAATAGTTGAGGTTGGAGATGATTAGGGAATGCACACGCATTTTGGTAGAGTGAGGGTTGAGGAAAGGACGGATTCTGGAAATATTTTTGAGCTGGAGGCGACAGGAGGTGGTTAGAGCTTGGATGTGCGGTTTAAAGGACAGGGCAGAGTCAAGGGTTACTCTGAGGCAGTGGATTACCAGGACGGGGAAAGTGTGAATTCATTTATTGTGATAGATAGATCAGGTAGGGAAGGTGTGCGAGATGGAGGAAAGATAATTAGTTCGGTTTTGTCCACATTCAGTTTGAGAAAGCGAGAGGAGAAGGAGGATATGGCTGATAGACACTCTGGGATTCTGGAGAGCAGAGAGGTGACATCTGGGCCAGAGAGGTAGATCTGAGCGCCATAATGAGTAATCATCAATATTAACAGAAAAAAAACACTTGAAATAGATCTCTCTGTTACTAATGACTCATTATAATATATGAGTTTCACTTTTTGTTTTGAAGAACTGAAATAAATTAACTTTTTAATGATATTCTAATTTTGTGAGAAGCACCTGTAATACGTTACTGCCTCACCAATGGCAATCAGCCGCAGACATCTCCGTCTGCGCAGGCACAATCTCGTAATTTGTTTATCTACTTGTTCATTGGTAATTCAGATTAGCCAATTGTGGCTTCCTGTGTAGAATATTGGTCAAATATATGGAATATATAAGATTTTTCCAACTTCAAAAATCCTTCATGGTTATCATAGAACTCAATTTATACTGTTGCTATTTTGCTGGTGTGAGTATTACATCAAAACAATCAAATACAAGACTATATTGTTAACACTTAAGTCACTAGAAAACCCAAAAGGTTGCATAAGTGGTCCTATTTGACTTAGTTTGAATAAATTACAATAAGTCAGTATAATCTCCATATACTATGTGATGACCACAATTACTTAATATACCCTTATAAGTCAATGAGTTGGCAGGATACAAGTTATTCAATTTTTTATATATATTAAAATTTCAATTTCTCACTGCAAAGTGGAAACATCGTACAGAAAGGCACTATAGCTGAATCCATCATTAATGCCATAGGGGCTTTGTGAATTTAATTTGGCCTCCTCCTGTAATAGGAGTAATAGGAGTTGATTGAGATTGCCCTTCCTTGGACCTAAATTCAATTTTTGACTACCCCTGAATTCCAGATCTAGACCTTTCATACAGTCTGGATAATAAGTTCTCTGTTCCTGTATTAATTGAATCTAGATGTTTCGAGATTATCCTTCTAAATTCTTGGATGTTCTTCCTCCCTACATATAATTTGTGACAGGGGCACTTAGCTACATAACCAACTCCCCTGGATCTACATTTATTCTCTTCCTTAATATAGCAGTTTTGACTGTCCAGTGGATTTGTTAATTCTTTCTCCCTAGGTAGATACCGACAGAAAGAACACCCACCACAGGGGTTCAAACCACCTTGATGTTCTTCTAGCCAATTCCTTGGTCTCTCCAGTCTTTCTCTATGAAAGTGACTATATGTGAAATAGTCTCTCAGATTCTTTCCCCTTCAAAAGGCAATCTCTGGATCTCCACCAACAATCTCCCTCCAATCTGGGTCTGCTAACAATATGGGCCAGTATTTCTGCATGATTATATATTTATTATACTGGACTGATCATGACTCATGATAAGTACGTATGCATCTGATTTTCTTTTCTTGTGGTTCAATCCCAAAATGTCTATGACATATCTAATAGTCTGTCAAAGTCTCTCTCATGAAAAACACAGAAGTGCTTTGCTGAACAAAGTGATGCTGTGCATGGGAAAGACAGGAGATATAGCTGTTGTTAAGGACTGACCTGAGTTTGAGTATTGCAACTACTAGGGCAACAGGTAGCATCGTCGAGATATGGGCAGTGGACGGTACACAGAGCAGCAGTGTAGTTGGGAGGATAAGCAGGTAACATAGTCAGGATATAGTCAGAGGTCGGCACACGGAGCAGAAGTAAGATCTTGGGGATAAGCAGAAATCGTAGTCAGGATATAGCCAGAGGTCGGTACACAGAGCAGCAGTAGGATCTTGAGGATAAGCAGCAGGTGAGAAGATGCTAGACCAAAGGCTGTGAGGGCAAAAATCTCGCTATGAAGGAAGTGCACTGCCAGGTTTAAGTAGGGGGTTCAATCAGGAGATCACAGGGTGAGCCAATCAGGAACTGTGGGTGGAGACATCAGGAACAACACAGATACTATTATCTGATTTAGCAAGGAACTGTCCAGCGAGCTGAATAGCTAAGGCTACTTTCACACTAGTCCGTCGGTACGGGCTGTTGCAAACCGTCAGCCCGACGTACCGACGGACAGTGTGTTAAGTAGCACAACGGGGGCAGCGGATGCAGTTTTTCAACGCATCCGCTGCCCCATTGTAATGTCCGGGGAGGAGGGGCGGAGTTCCGGCCACGCATGCGCGGCCGGAAATGGCGGACAAGACGCACAAAAACGTTACATGTAAAGTTTTTTTGTGTCGTTGGTCCGCCAAAACACGACGGATGCAACGTGTGGCCATACGTCGCAATGCGTCGCTAATGCAAGCCTATGGAGAAAAAACGCATCCTGCGGGCAACTTTGCAGGATGCGTTTTTTCTTCAAAATGACGCATTGCGACGTCCACCAGACGACACCAGTGTGAAAGTAGCCTAAGAGGGAAGAGCTGCCGCTTGGTGCACAAGAGCTGCTGGATTGGAGTCCTGACAGCAGTTGGCGAAATGACCTTTCTGCCGACAGCGATCTAGTGTTTATTGGCTGCTTAAATAATAACTGTTGTGTTAACTTTTATTTCATGAATCAATAGTACACATGAAAATAAGCAACTTTGTAAAATATCTTATCAGAAAAATTAGTTTCTTTCTCTGCCAAAACTGATCAGTCATCAACAAGGTTCTCAAATCTACGGTAAAATCTGTATGCAGTGAAGACCGACTTTCCCATTACTGAGATAGGAGATGACAGTTGGTTCTGATAATATTCTATGTAGATAGGTGGGAGAGGAAGAGGGAAGGAGGGAAGAGCTTTGTTTCTAGCTTCTGCCTCCTTCCATCCACATAGAATTGTATCTGTAGCAACTGCCATTTCCTATGTCAGTAATGGGAAATTCTGTCTTCAGGGAAGGGAAGGAAGGGAACAAAGGATAGGGAAGGAAAGAAAGAAAGAAAGAAAGAAAGAAAGATACAACACTATGCAAGAGCAGACAGAGACTGCAGAGGGCATTTATGCTAACAATGAGCCCTAACAGCCTCCCACACTACTTGTCTTGTTAATAAAATGTCAGAGGCCTATTGCAACTATGATTTTGTGGATTATAGGCAGCACCTGCCAGCTTTTGCAGTGCATCATGTAGGCATCAATGTTAAATAGCCATTTTTTGGTCACCACACCGCCTCCCAAAAAATGCAACAAAAAGTGATTAAACCTCGTAGGTCGCCCAAAATGATATCAATGAAAACTACAGCTTGCCACACGTAAAACAAGCTCTCACACATCGAGTTAATAATTTTAAAAAGTTACAGATCTCAGAAATGTTCACCGAAACTTTTTTTTTTACTAAGATTGTATATGCAAGTCTGGTATCACCATAATCATGATTACCTGGAAAGTCTTAATGTCAGGTAAAGCTTACCTTACAATGAATGAAACAAATTCTGCAAAAAAATAAATGGGTGAATTGTGACTTTTTCACCATTTCAACCCACTTGTAATTACTTTACCCATTTTCCTCTTTCTGGTAAATTGTATGGTAAAATGAATATTGTTATTCAAAACTACCGTATTTTCCGGCGTATAAGACGACTTTTTAACCCCCGAAAATCTTCTTAAAAGTCGGGGGTCGTCTTATACGCCGGGAATCGTCTTGTACGCCGGTGTATATGGTGGGTGGGGAGGGGGAGTGATCCTGATGACGAGGGGGCGTCTCACAGGAAAGTGAGTAATCCCCATTACCTTATCCTAGCGGTGCAGCGTGGGGGTGTCAGTGCTGGGAGCGGCGGCGGCTGCTGTGTTCTGGTGCGGCGGCTCCTCTTCTGTGTGGGGCCTCTGTGCTGTGAGGTGGCGGTGGCGGCGGCATATCTTTATCCAGTTGGGGCTCCTCCGGCATCTCCTTAGCCCTGGAGGCCCCGCCGCAACTCCATCGGTGCAATGTGGTGGCCTCCGGGAAAATGGCCGCTGCTCAGATTCAGATCTCGTGTCCCGAGATTTCGGGACGAGATCTGAATCTGAGCAGCGGCCATTTTCCCGGAGGCCACCGCATCGCACCTATTGAGCTGCCTCCGGGAAAATGGCCGCTGCATTGCACCGATGGAGTTGCGGCGGGGCCTCCAGGGCTAAGGAGATGCCGGAGGAGCCCCAACTGGATAAAGATATGCCGCCGCCACCGCCACCTCACAGCACAGAGGCCCCACACAGAAGAGGAGCCGCCGCACCAGAGCACAGCAGCCGCCGCACCAGAGCACAGCAGCTGCCGCACCAGAGCACAGCAGCCGCCGCCGCCACTCCCAGCACTGAGACCCCCACGCTGCACCGCTACGATAAGGTAATGGGGGATACTCACTTTCCTGTGAGACGCCCCCTCGTCATCAGGATCACTCCCCCCCCCCCCCCAAAAGGCACATATTCACCGGCCCTATAAGACGACATAGGGTGTATAAGAAGACCCCCGACTTTTAAGAAGATTTTATATTTTAACTGGTAAAGTTGGGGGGTCGTCTTATACGCCCAGTCGTCTTATACGCCGGAAAATACGGTACACCTTGTCCCACAAAAACAATCCCTCATACGGCTATGTAGTTAGAAAAATAAATGAGTTACGGCTCTTGGAAGAAGGTAAAGGATAAAGCGAAAGCTCCAAAACAAAAATTGGCTGCAGCGGGAAGGGATTAAAGAATAAATTCAACTTGCTAAATCAATATATTTTAAGCATTATTTAAAATCAAGCTTAACTTTACACATAAAAATTACTAATCTTTGTATTAAAAAAAAACGGAAACGTAATTCTGTATAGGAATATGTGATTACAATACGGCTATAATCACGCCATAAGAACGCGCCATTCAGGATGTCAGATACAGTCCGGTGATCGACTAATGGTCCTCGTGTATTATACATGATGATTGATTAGTGTGTTCTTTACCAAAGATTTGCAGTCTAAAAAAGCTATTTATTTGGATTTTTGGGGTAAATGAGAAATAAGTCCTAGAATGAATTCAGAAATGATTTGATATTTCATTCCAGTTAGCAGTTGCATATTTTATGGACTCACTGAGGAGCTGAACCATTTTTCTCTTGTCTTCTGCTCCACCGTTAAAATAAATGGACTGGAATGAATGTGATTGTCTTCATGGGAGTAGGGGAAATTATTTCCAAGATCAAAGAGTTAAGAAGTATAATATTCTATTGATGTTATATTGGTGCCCCTCATATTGCTTCATTTTCTCTACCATAAACCCTTCAGGCCAGGGATTATATTCTGGTGTTGTATAACGTAGCTACAGACCCCAAAATGTTCACCACACAGCTCAGTTATAAAGGTGTCAGGGCATAGTAGACTTGTGTCTCCTCTTACAGTTCTTATAATGTAAGAGCATTGATAAAATAATAGTCTCACAGATAACTGTTTTTTTCTGAAGCACAAATTGTTAGAAAAAAAAAAAAATTACGACCTTAATGACGCCATTAATTTTATCATGTAATGCGTAAAAATAAATAGTGTAAAAAATGCAATTCTACAATTGTTTCTTGGCTTTATTTATTTACAGTGTTTACTATATGGTAAAAATGTACCAAGCAATATCAGTATGAGAACATCCTGTAGATACCAAACATTCATAGTTCGTTATTTCAGTGGTGAAAAAAATTCTAAAATTTATTTTTTTTAAATTGTGTCATCATATTCAGAGGCCCATAATGTTTCCATTTTCAGTTGATGGGGCTGGATCAGGGTTTGTTCTTTGTGCCCTGAGCCGACATTTGTATTGACACCATTTTGGGGTAGAAACAATGTTTTTATCGCCCCTTATTGTATTTTTTTGTAGTGTTGTGGAGGCCAAAAAGACATGATTTTGGCGTTTACATTTTACGTTTTCTCATTGCACCGTTTACTGATTAGATTCATTATTTTTTTATTTTGATATGTCAGACTTTTATGGATGTAGCAAGACCTCATATGTGTTTTTTATTTATTTATATATTTATTTTATTGTAAGAAAAGAGGGGTGCTATCGACTTTTATACTTTTTTTATATTTTTAAAAACATTTTTTATTCTATTTTCCCTGTATTTATTAGTCCCCATAGGGGACGTGAACGTGCAATCATCAGCTTGCTCTTCTTATATCCAGCAATTCTCATGTGCAGCACCATGGAATCCATGGTGCTATATAGATAAATAATAATAATAATACAGTATTCATGTATATAGCAAAAAATCACCATCTCCTATGAACACGATCCAGAAACGGGAATTCACAGTACCATCATGACAGGCACTGAGGCCTTCAGCAAATCCCCGGCCATCTTTATAACTCATCAGTGCCCCATGATCGCATCATGCGCCAATGGGTGGAAAATGACATGCCCCCATGCTGGTGCGCTGTAAATGCCACTGTCAGACTGACAGATGCAGTTAACAGCCGTGGGTGGAATTCCACTCCACGTGTGCCTGTTAGGCTATGTGCACACGTCAGGATTTTGTCAGCATTTTGTCAGGATTTTTCCTCAGTATTTGTAGCCAAAACCAGGAGTGGAACAATTAGAGGAAAAGTATAATAGAAACATATGCACCACTTCTGCATTTATCACCCACTCCTGGTTTTGGCTACAAAACCTGATGAAAAAGCCTGACAAAATCCTGACAAAATCCTGACAAAATCCTGACAAAATCCTGACGTGTGCACATAGCCTTAGAGATGGAACGTAGCTGAATATCACAGCCATCTTCTAAGGCAAAAATGTAGGCGCAGTTCCTGGCAAATACAAAGGCCAAACTAAACAGCTCTGGCAAAAATTAAGAGACCACCACATCAAAACCCTGTCATGGGCAGCTCAATCTCCAGACCTGAACCCCATTGAATAACTCTGGAATGTAATCAAGAGGATGATGGATAGTCACAAGCCATCAAACAAAGAAGAACTACTTACATTTTTGCGCCAGGAGCAGTGTGAAAGACTGGAGGAAAGCATGCCAAGACGCATGAAAGCTGTGATTAAAAATCTTGGTTATTCCACAAAATATTGATTCCTGAACTCTTCCCGAGTTAAAACATTAGTATTGTTGTTTCTAAATGATTATGAACTTGTTTTCTTTGCATTATTTGAGGTCTGAAAGCACTGGGTTTTTTTTTAATTTTCCCCATTTCTCCTTTTCAGAAAAAAAGTACAAAATTTATTGCTTGGAAATTCGGAGTCATGTTGTCAGAAGTTTATAGACTAAAATAACAATTTACATTTTAATCAAAAATATACCTATAAAGAGAAAAATCAGAGAAACTGAACATTTTGCAGTGGTCTCTTAATTTTTGCCGGAGCTGTAGAAAGGCCAAACGAAACACTTTTAAATCTCACCGTTGTGGGGGTGTTCCCATCTCAGACATGTATTTCATATCCACGGGATATTCTTTGTCTGATTCATGCAAGTCTTACCTCTAGAACCTGCACTTGCCTTGAGAATTGTGGTTCCCTCTCTTGCTGCTGTAAATGTGACCACATAGCTGCTCCTCCCTCAAAAATGGTTGTGTATGTAAAATCCAGCAAACACTATAGATAGTTTAAATAAGGGGGTGGGGTATTGGAATATGATGGCAAAGTTGCTAAAATAAATATTATAAATTGCGGTCTAATATATACTATGATAATATATAGCTTTAAGATACTAACCCCATCCACAACGGCTTTCTTGGTTTTCCATTTCACCCTTTCATGTATTCCTGACTTGTTAAATGCAGCTTCTCACATTTTGATGGGTAATTTGGAACCTCATGCCGAGACAGCTACAGGTAAATGTGAAAATTATTATTTTTTTTTTTTAAATAATTTACCTGCGGCTTTGCTAATTCCCTCCAGGGTTTCTTTGTAGTAAGTTGAAATTTACATTTGAAAGGTATTTTTCATGTTTTACTTTGACTTTCCCTAAAAATACTCCATATGACAATTCATATAAAATAATATTTATTGTCATTTAGAATGGTATGACATATACAACATTGCATTACTATATTTTATTTATTTTTGCTTACTGACCAAATACATTAATGTCATTGTTAACTATTAATCATTACATGAGCCTAAAAGTTGGTCTTGATCTCATGCACATATCTATGCTGTTCCATGTGCTGCCCTACAACTGGATTCTGTATTTTGGGTACTATTCTTTCCAGGACGCTTTGGTTCCAGAGAACAAGAGCACTATATATACCATATTTTTTGGACTATAAGACTTTTCTCCTTCCAAATTTGGGGGTAAAATGGGGGTGCGTCTTATAGTCAGAAGTCTATAGTCTTGGGCGATTCTACAGTGTTCCGACACTGCAGGGCGATGATCACACTCCCTTACCAGGCTGGAGCGGCAGTATTCGGCGGTGCTCGGTGGTGCTGGGGATCCGCCGACATTTTGTGAAATCCTGGAGCCCCCGCACTTCCATTGCCTTAATGCTGTGGCCTGTGGGAAAATGGCCACCAGAGCCCCCGAACCACCGAACACTGACGAACCTGTCTCACCAGCCTGGCATAGGATTTCCCAGAGACCAGAGCGAGGCAATGGAAGTGCAGGGCTCCAAGCTTTCACAAAATGTCTGCAGAGCCCCCGCACTGCCGAGCACCACCAAACCTGCCGCACCAGTCAGGGTCATATATTCGCTTGAAAAAAGGAAAAAGGTCTAAAAAGGACTATCTCTGCATCTGGACACCTCATATCTATTTACTTGTTGCTGGTTCTATACTGTACCTCCTGATGAACTGTATGGACGGGGAAATGCATCGAGGCTGAAAGATAAGCTTGGGCTAACCCCCAGCTGTGCTATGTTTGTGTACTTTTTTGACATCAACTCACACTTTGTGTGTGTGTGAAAATGGTGTATATCTAAGATTGGGAGACAGTTCTGTTTTTTTTACTGTTCTCTTGATATCAATGCACACTTTGTGTGTTCGTTTAAATATTATTGGAGGCTCATTGCATAGCCTATATTTTTCCTATTGGCACCAATGTACACTATTCGCAGATTTTTTTAAATCGCTGTGAACATTGGATGTCTTAGAATCTTTGAACCAAGCTTTGCTGTAACACCTTTTTTGTACACACCTTGTCTATTTTATTGAGGGTTATTTTTGTGGTATATCTATTGGAGCAACTTTAATTTTCTGAATGACAAGAGTGGTACGCTATATCTAAGATAATGAGGTTTTTTTCAAAATAGCCGGTTTTTCTTGTTACGTACTATCCCTTAATTTCTTACCTTTTTGTTTATTGTTTTCCCACCTATAGTATTCTTCAGGATATATCAGGGCTAGTCTGGGACAGCCGTCGCGGAGTGGGGGCGCCAAAAAATTGTTTTTAGGGTGCCAACCTCCACTGTTAGGTAGGGTCAGCAGGTAAGCATAGGGATATGACAGGTTATCAATAATGACAGGCTATTAACTTATGCTGTATACTATGTGCACTGGGTAAGGTGAATTTTAACAAATTAAAATTAAAAATATTGTTTTTATGAGAATATATGTTTCATATATTCGCCGGACCATTGAACACCCCCATGATCCCGCTCCACCAGCACTGCAGATCCACCAAGGGTAAGCTGAATTCAGACTGTAAGACAGACCCCCATTTCTTTTTTCCCCATTTTCCTTCTTAAAATTTGGGATGCGTTTTATGGTCCGGTGCATCTTATAGTCAGAAAAATACGGTATGTACAATATCCAGAAGTTCAGGAATACAGTAATGGCGTTTTAATTATTACCATTATCTGCTGGCAAATTCCTCAGCAGCTCCTTCATCACATTGTCTACATCACTCTGAATCATAAATCACAGCACACTTCCTGTCAGTACTGAAATTATCCCCCTTATAACACACCTGTCTCAGGTGTTGCAGGTTTCGCTACCCCTTCTCCTGGGTCCGCTGTCTTCTGTTGTGCTCCACATTGGGTTTTGCAGGTTGCCTGGCTTGGATCAATAACATCATCTCCCAAGACATATTTAAGGCCCATTGACACACACCTGTCTCTTGGGATTGAGTTTCTAGACCTCTTTTTTGGTGTGTCCACCTTCTGTGCATACTGTGCTTTACTTACTTCCATCCCTGCTGGGTTGCGCTTTATCCATCCTGTTGCTCTTGAGATTCCTAAGTGTGCCAAGTCCTCATTCCCCATGGTGCTACCAGCTTGCTGCATCTATGCCCGAGGTCTATGTTCCTGGACCTAGCACTTAGAATATCCACCTCACCTGATAAGTTCTGACACCCCTCTTGACAGCAACACAAACCTGTCAATATTGCAAACTTTTTCTTCTCAGGAGTGGCAGCCCCCTTCACATAAAGGTATTAACACTCAGATAACTCTGTTGTGGTAACCCACAGTCAGAATTATGCCATTTTGCTCCCCTTTGCTCAGGTTAATATTGATAGTATAGGGCTGTACTTCCCACCAGGGCCAAGATCACTCACAGGATAGTGCCTATCTTCTACCCTCTCTGATGACTATTCTTGCCTTCTCTTACCAGTGGTGTCCAAGAAGTATCGTTTCTCCTTGCGGAGAGTGACATGATAAGCATGTCGAGGTGAGGAGACTTAAAGCCGCAATGCTCCTCTGGGAACTATGCAAATTGTCTCTTCAGAGGGGAAGAGGACTAGAACTCTAGTGCCACCTATTGGAGGTAGCAATCATACCAGTGGTGGAAATCTCTCTTGCAGAAGAGCTGATTTCACACCCACATCAAAGGATATACAGCTCTGGCAAAAAATAAGAGACCACCACATCAAAACCCTGTCATGGGCAGCCCAATGTCCAGACCTAAACCCCATTGAAAACCTCTGGAATGTAATCAAGTGTATGATGGATAGTCACAAGCCATCAAACAAAGAAGAACTGCTTACATTTTTGTGCAGTGTGAAAGACTGGTGGAAAGCATGCCAAGACGCATGAAAGCTGTGATTAAAAATCATGGCTATTCCACAAAATATTGATTTGTGAACTCTTCCTGTGTTAAAACATTAGTATTGTTGTTTCTAAATGATTATGAACTTGTTTTCTTTGCATTATTTGAGGTCTGAAAGCACTGGGTTTTTTTTTCATTTTGACCATTTCTCCTTTTCAGAAAAAAATGCAAAATGTATTGCTTGGAAATTCGGAGACATGTTGTCAGAAGTTTATAGACTAAAAGAACAATTTACATTTTTGCAGTGGTCTCTTTCCCGTTATTCTTTTCTCAACTACTTTTTGGCAACTGCCCTATTATCACGACTGTCAGTGGAATTCTACGTCATCTAAAGTTCTTCATTTTACTTATGCAAAGAATCTTTTTTTGGGAAACAATAAAAACACATTGTGAGAGAAGATATAATATTAATATTTAAATTACTAGATCAGCTCTTTTCAGCAGTATTACATTCAGCACAAACAAAGGTTTTACAAGAACTTTGTATGGTTCATTGAGTAGATAAACTAAGACGTACAGAGCAAAGGCAAACCAACTGCTCGTCCAGTCTGTTAGTCTCATTAAAAAAAAAATTATAAGCCCCCCCAAATTTTTCTTCAGCTATTTATAAATGGATATTCCATCTGGAGTTGTCCTCTATTTCTGTTGGTGATTTTTAACATTATACTACATAATCTACTATACATAATCTACTATATTCTTTCATGATGCTCAAGCAATGGATATGCTTTTCTTAACCCCTTAACCCCTGGAGCTTTTTTTGGTTTTACGATTTTGTTTTTCACTCCCCTTGTTCCCAGATCCATAACTGTTTTGTTTTTCCATCAATATGGCCATGTGAGGCTTTTTTGTTCGCAGGACTTTTGAACAACACCATTGGTTTTACCATGTCTTGTACTAGAAAATGGGGAAAAAATTCAAAGTGCGGTGAAATTGCACAAAAAAGTGCAATCCCACACTTGTTTTTTGTTTGGCTTTTTTACTATGTTCACTAAATGCTAAAACTGACCTGCCATTATGTTTCGCCAGGTCATTATGAGTTCATAGACACCAAACATGTCTAAGGTTCTTTTTTATCTAAGTGGTGAAAAAAATTCCAAACTTTGTTAAAAAAAAATGGCGCCATTTTCCGATACCCATGGCGTCTCCATTGTTCGTGATCTTTGGATGGGTGAGGGCTTATTTTTTGTATGCCGAGCTGAAATTTTTAAAGATACCATCTTGGTGCAGATATGATCTTTTGATCGCCCGTTATTGCATTTTAATGTAATGTCAACTTGACAACCCAAAAACCCTTAATTTTGGTGTTTTTACTTTTTCTCTCACTACGCCGTTTAGCGATCAGATTTTTTATTTTTATTGATAGATCGGGCGATTCTGAACACGGCGATACCAAATATGTGTATATTTGATTTTATTTTTAATGTTTTATTTTGAATGGGGCGAAAGGGGGATGCATGGAACTTTAATATTTTTTTAAATTTTTTTATATTTTTTAAAACTTTTTTTACTTTTGCCATGCTTCAATAGTATCCATAGGAGACTAGAAGCTGCCTTAGCCCAATCAGCTTTGCTACATAGAGGCGATATTCAGATCGCCTCTATATAGCAGATTTACTGACTTGCTATGAGCGCCGACCACTGGGAGGTGCTCACAGCAAGCCGGCACTGACAATCATAGAGGTCTCCAGGAGACCTCAGGATTTCATTCCAATACACCGGTGATCCACGATCACGTGACGGCTGTCACCGTTGTGCGTATTTCCGACCCGATGGCCGGAAGCGTTATTTAAATGCCGCTGTCAGAGTTTGACAGCAGCATTTAACTGGTTAATAGGAGCAGGTGGATCGCAATTTCACCCACAGCTATTGCGTGCACATGTCAGCTATTCAAAACAGCCGACATGTCCCCTGAAAGATGTGGGCTCACCGCCGGAGCCCAAATCAAAGGGAGGGAGACCGACATCGGCGTAAATGTGTGCCCGATGTCGGTAAGGTGTTAAAAGTAACTTGTCATGAGGATTAGATCAGACAGACAGGATGGACAGCAGTGTGAGCAGCTCCTCTTCTTACCTCAGCACCCCTGGTATCTCCAGCATTAGATCAGACAGACAGGATGGACAGCAGTATGAGCAGCCTCTTCTTACCTTAGCATCCCTGGTACCTCCAGTATTAGATCAGACAAACATGGTGGATAGCAGTGTTAGCAGCCTCTTCTTACCTTAGCATCCACAGTATCTCCAGTATTAAATCAGATATAGGATGGACAGCAGTGTGATCTTCGTAACTCAACCCTCCTGGTATCTATAGCATTAGGTCAGAAATACAGGATGGACAGCAGCATGAGCAGATTTTTCTTACGTCAGCACCCCTGGCACAGTGTCTTCAGTATTATATCAGATAGAGAGGATGATCAGCAGCGTGAAAAGCCTCTTCTTACCTCAGCAACCATGATATCTCCAGCATTAGATCAGCTAAATAGGGGGGACAGCATTGTGAGGAGCCTCTTCTTACCACAGCACCTCTGCTATCGCCAGTATTAGATCATATAGACGGGATGGACAGGGGTGTGAGCAGCCTCTTCTTACCTCAGCATCCCTGGTATCTCCAGTATTAGATCAATTCAGAAAAATTGGAGGCAGCACACCGTTTGTGGTGAAAAGGAGCTATTTAATCAGTCCAGAAGGTTGGGACCGAAACGTCGCCTTCTGGGCTGATTAAATAGCTCCTTTTCAATACAAACGGTGTGCTGCCTCCAATTTTTCTGGATTTTTATAATTGAGGTTTGGTATTTGCCTAGGGGACTCTGCACCCAGACTCCTTCTTTGTGCTGCTCTAATTTTCTTCCTCCAGTATTAGATCAGATATATAGGATATACCGCAGTTTGAGCAGTCTCTTCTTACCTCAACATTCCTGGTATCTGCAGTATTAGATCAGATAGGGTGGACAGCAATGTGAGCAGCCTCTTCTTTCCTCAGAATGCGTAGTATCTCCAGAATTAAATAAGAATATCCATTGTGAGGACATTTACCTACATGTAAAGAGAGGCATCACTTTCTTCTGCACATGCTTGGACAGGTTTCTCTCAGTGAAACAAGATGGACATTTTTATGTACTGTATTATAGTGATTACTCCTCTAGACAAAATAGTTGTGATTTGCTAATTAAGGGTCTTTATGAAGTTATTTATAATGACATTTATTTTCTTTTTTTTTCCGTCTATTCCTTATTTGCAGTGATGCCAGGTAAAACATTAATTCTTAGCTTTCTTTTATCCCAATTCCAAAGTAAAGGTTTACATTTATGTCTCTACATTGTTGTGGCAATTAACAACTACATTAAGTTCTAAAAACACTGGAATTCATCACCTAGAAAGGGTCGCCCAGTCCTGATTAAACCTTGGACCTAATTTGCTCAATAAAGTGAGAAATGATTCATACAGTTCAGTTGTATTTCATTTTTCTTTCTGTGAAACTGGTAATCTGTTTCCCAGCATGTATTACTGAACTCTTCTGAAAACCAAAACATACATCAAGCCATTTGGGCTTTCGGCAGTGACCCCGCTGTCAAGTTTGTATTCCTGTACAAATACAAATTGCACTTTCCCTGGAGGCCGGAGACGCGTGATAGCCTTCAGAATTACAGTCAACCCACTTACTTCTGTCAGCTTATTTAATGTCCCCAAGACATTTCTTTCTCTCCATTTGCTTCGCAAAATGCCAAACCTGTTTTCAGTTGTAAACAATGAGCTTAGCAGGTGGACAGAGTAACATTTTGCATTTGTAGATTAATAATGCCGCAGGTAACTAGAAAGTACATAAAATCTTAATAATGCCAGCAGGAAAAAGCACAGAAATAAACTGCAAGAGAACTTCCAGAAAGTTGACGAATAAATTCAAGAAGGAAATTATAGTCGACTTGCCACGACGAGGTCATTAGTTTACAGTATCATGTACTTGGTTGTTGATAAATTTTTCTCCCCATCTATGTATTATTTGCAGTAAAATAATTTTACAATTTTACTTTTCATTGCTCCATGGTGCATTTAATTACATAGCAAAGAATTCATTCGCTTGTCTTTTATGAGCGCTGGCATACCGAGGAGCTCAAGAGAGAATTTCAAAATTAAAAAAGATGTGGCTAGTTGGAATTTTCATCTTATTTTTCAAGTGAGTGTCTAACCTCTTGAATGACAGCCATGTTCTACTCCCTATAGAGTAGAATAAATGTTATCAATTTATTTCTAATTCTCTGCAGCTCCTCTTCCTGACATTCTGTTTCAAAATTGACTGGGTATATCGCTTTAAATGTAAAATAGGCTATAGTAATAATGATAGAGTGCTTCCCCCATCAGGGATGGCAGAATACAAGCAGATATACACAGGTGATGACAGTTCAACAATTTTATACAAGCTTGATGGTTACAAAGTCTTACATGAAGAAAATTAGTTTAGTGTTTTCAACAGTCTTGTCTTATACCAAGATAAATAATTTAAATATTGGACTGACACTTGCAACTTTTTGTTTTTACACTGTTGGCAGTCTGCTGGCACTGTCTGCAGCAGTATCTCCTTCACTAAGGAACAGTCTCCCTTGTCACTGTTTGTGCAGCTCTCAACACAATGTTCCTGTAATGACTCGGTTGTCAGGTGACTCAGGACCAGGTGCTCCTTCCCATCCCTAACCTTAGAGGCGCCCTAGCTCGCCCTATTCCCTGGGTTACTTCTGAAGGTGAAGATGCCAGGGCCACGAACATTATCTTATCTCCTGTATCCACCCTCTGTCTGTACCCTTCCCCCCCAGGGAAGAGGGGAGGAGCTGTGAACCACAGTACACCAACCTGACAAACAAGGCAACATGAACAGGAGCAACTGAAAATACCAGGCATACAAATATTTACTCACATACATCAAAGGAATGGACTGGGGAGTGGAAAATGGGGAAAAACCAAAGTAGAAGAAGGAAAGGGAATTATCACACTTACTAAACCAAGCAACAGTCACAGATAAATCCACCAGTAGCCTTCTCATATAACCACTAACTCCAATCCTCTCAGCCATGCTGCATAAGCTAGCTCTGACGATGTGAGTCAGTGAGGACCCAGAGTATATAGAGGATAGGAATAGCTAACCATGCTCAGCTGAAAGCCCATAACTCCAAGGGCTCTCTACATGGCTGATTAACCCCTGTACTGCCGAAAGAAACGTACAAAGTTTAAAAAGAAGGTGAAGTGCTTCTTTTCAGTGCAGGAGTAGGAGCAATCAGACGCTGCAGTCTTCTAGCTCCTCTCTGTCATGGTAACCCCGTGACAGTTCTGCTGTAGCTTTTCTGATAAGTTGCCCACGCTCATACCCTACAAAGCAAAGGTGGTATCTCCACTGCGATTTTGGTCAGCAGTTACACATAGCACCCAAATGAAAAAATCACTATTGTATAGTCCATAATGATAGTGGGGTTCATTCAGATTACAGACCTAACTTTTGTAAGAGGCTGGTGGACCAATTTTGACCTTCTTACAGGCACATGCAGCTGCCAGTTCTCTGCCACACTATTTTCTATTCTAAGCTGGCATCTATTCTTATATTTACCAAAAGTATTTTTAACCAAATGCTATTAGCACAATCACATTGAGAAATGGATGTTAAGGCTGGCTATACCAATGAGCTTAATCTAGGCTAGTGTTACCTGCACACGAGAATCAGTTAATTGACACTTTCTACTCTGCAACATTTGCTCTTTTACATAATCGGGCCGCAATATCACATATTTCATACAAGCTTGATAAGATGCCACAACACAAAGAGTTGCTCCATTCTTCAAAGGTGAAGATCAAACAGACTGCATCACAGTTTATAACCTCCGTACGTGTTTTCTAGCATCTCTTCAAAACCCACACCGACTCTGGGCTCTAGGGTGCCGTGCAGGCTCTATTAGATTTCATTTTTATTTTTTTAGTTAATGTTAAATTTATATTGAAATCCAATATGAATATGAAAATGCTAAATTACTGTGAGTAATGCAGTTCTATTACCTACTGTTCTATATCTTCATCCCTGATCCATTATTGCATTTGTGGCTTTTCTTGGTCTGGTTTTTGTTATTTTTTGCCTCTTATTCATTCACGCCTAATTCTTCTTTTAATTTGCGCTTTTTTTAAAGAATATTTTACATGTGTTCGACTGTTTTTTTTCTTTTATGTTCGCAATTGTGGGCACAGTTTAGGGTTTGCATGTTTTTGTCTGATACATCAATTACGACTTTTTGAACAGTTGTCAATTTATTTTAGTCCCTTATGGAGTAAATGTATGTACACCACAAAACTGCACAATTTTTGCATCATTTTGCAAAACGAGCAATTTTTTAAGCTAAAAAGTCACCAAAAAGGTTAAAGGCAAAACTGTAGATACCACAAGTCTAAAACAAAAGTGGATTAAAATAAATGCAAATCAGGAACTTAGTGTCTTCCAGTGTCCAGTAAAAAGCTCCTTCTACCCTCCGCCTTCCTCCTGCGGCTGCTTTCTTGCTGTTTCAGAGGCCCCAGAAGTAACTAATGTTTCCCCACTTTGCACCTCTATTTGGCACCTCCTCCCTTAGCCTTTGTCAGTTTCTATCACTTAGGCTGGAGACACACTGCCATATAACTCGTGTGATAATCGCATCGCACTGCACGGACTGGCCGGCACCTCTCCTGACCCGAGCATGACAGCATCATGGATTACTATGCAGCTATCAAGCTCAGGTCAGGATAGCCAAGAGCCAGTATGAGTTTTATGGTGCGCCCGCCAGGGCCATGGGGTACTCGGGTCTGGTACTTAAAGGGATGTGTCACGGCGGCGGAGACCTGGTCCGTGGCCCTGGGTGCCCATGTTAAAGGGACGGTCTTTAAAGGGGTTTTTGAAATAAAGGAATGTTCATGATGCCATCTGTGGTATTCGGTCAGGGGTGACCGACGCTGCTTAAAGGGGCCCTCTGATGTGATGTTAGGGCAGCCAGATGGTATAACTTCCCACAGGTGAAGTAGGTCCCCAGGGATCCCATGTGTAGATGGAGATGGTCTAATAAGAAACAGAGGACACAAGGTTGCAGTCTCTTTACCTCTTTACTGAAGCAATTCAGGCAGCCACAGTCCAGGGTATCGGATCACAGGTGCTGGTGGTGGTCTGGCCGGCTTGGAAGCAATTTGGGATTTCCCCCTTACCAGATGGGGTTAGAGGCCTTCCCTTTAGCACTGTGGTGTAGTTCCTTGCTGCCTATAGCTGTCCAACAAGGTCCTCACAAGTTTTCTGTCCATTGTGTAAGTGGGACACTAACCTGTATGACAGGTGGCTCGAGCCTTTTTACAGGGTCTATATAATGACCCGGGCTCTATACGCCACTGTGTCTTCAGGTGTTAGGGCGGGAAAGTGACCTGTAGTTCAGTTGTCCTGCCGGTTTCTGCTGTGATTCCTAAAGCCACTCACAACCTCGGTTTTACGGCCCCCGGTGTATGCGCTCTGTCAAGAGGTAGCTAAATTGCAGTTATTCTCCTCTGGTCTTAACTTCGCCTGTGCCTCTTTTCCCTTTCAGTCTCTTTATCAGTGGCTCTGTTCTGTCTTTCCTTCCGAGCTGCAGAATCACTCGTCTGCACAGCTCCAGCTTTCCTTCCTCACACGTCGCTCTCCTATCACCAACCACTAACTCTTCCTAACTGCCTAGCAACTGACTCCTCCTCCTAACCAGAGAGAGCAGCTCCCCTCAAGTCGGGTGTAGAGCTCCCCCTTCTGGCCTGAAGTCAGACTGGTGTTGTATGTGCTGATTACCTGATAAATGGATCCTTCCCTGCTTCCAAGGGTGACATCACTCTACCCATGAGGAAAGCAATGCCACTGTAACAACCGGTTATCTGGGGTGTTACACTTACGATGCAATTCTCGCATGAGAAATACAGCAGTGTGTCTCTGCCCTTATGTAGATTCTTGATCTCCAGTTATTTAGGTCCCATCAAAGAGTTGACCTTGGTGAAATTGGTATCTTCTCAACATTGTCCAAGTCAACTTACACATCTACTAAATTAGGTGGTAAGGTCTGATGACAGAGAGGAGTCCTGATGAAAAATGGATGAATATACATGGGTGCTTTTCGTTGTCTCCTTTGCAACATTGGATGCACATTTATGGAGCTGTTACACCAAACACGGTAAATAGATATCATACTGATGGAGCAGACACATAAGTTAAGAGCTTTCTGGCTGTAGCTAACAGCCATCATTTGGCTGTAATGGCAGGAATCCAAGATAACTCAGAAGCTTGTTCAGATGTTGTGGTCAATAGCCATTGTGGCAACTAAACGGTAAAGAAAGATGTAAAGGAAGATCGCATCCTTTCACCCATCTATTGGTGCCCTTGTTGAGGGAGGATCTGAAGTGACCATTCACGGTTGACTCAGTGATTTTCAAATTGATCCACAGGGCATTGCTGGCAACTGAGAATGACCAGACGGAGACGTGTCTCTGTTTGGGGGATCAAAAGCAAATCCCTAATCCCGTTTATTGTGTCGCACTTTTCATAATCTTAGCAAGTTATACTTCAACCAATAGGATAAAAACACGCTTGCAGCACTTAACCTATAAGAATGCAGGAACAGCTTGCACGTCAAGGTCTTTGCACAACAATATACCCTCAGTCTCATATCTTCTTCAGGCTGAAACAATCAAGGTTTCAAAAGAGTTTTAAAGTTGAACGGCACCAAGACTTCAACAGCTGCATTTGGGAGCGCTGAATCTAATACACCTCTCAAAGACCAACAGCTTGCGATATCAGTGCAGTACTGGAGCGTGGTGCTCAGCATTAGAAGACATGACAGCACAGTATGATTTTGCACAAAAATTGTAGAAAAATGCGGCACTCACCCAGATTGCAGCGTGAAAAACTTTAATCAGTCCTCATTTCATGTACAGACTTTTCATGAAAGACATGCGGAGACGACGAGGGTGCGGGGGAGAAGGAGCTGGACGATGGCCGTTTTGCGCGATTAGCTCTTCAACGGGTTTATGGACCCGTTGAAGCACTAATCGTGCGAAACGGCCGTCGTCCAGCTCCTTCTCTCCCGCACCCTCGTCGTCTCCGCACGTCTTTCATGAAAAGTCTGTACATGAAATGAGGACTGATTAAAGTTTTTCACGCTGCAATCTGGGTGAGTGCCGCATTTTTCTACAATTTTTGTGAAACAATCAAGGTCCCACAACAGCCATGAACTTTAGCCTAGTAACAGAATTTATCTCAAAGCAGCAAGATGGAGTCGAAAAGCACAAAATGAAGCCTGCTTTAATTTTTCTTAATTTAGTTCTTCACACCCTCACTATGCAATCATGGAGCACCCATGAGTTTCCATGGCAGTGAGGGGCATAATAAAGTACTCTAGGTGCGCCATTTTGGTACTCATATTAAATCATGCCAAAAAAGTGCCATAATGTCTTAAAAATTAAGTGTCTGAAGAATGAATAGCTGATAAGGGTTTATTTCAAAATGTGGTTTACATATAGATTTAGTTTGAAAGGGTACTTTTATATTGGGAAGTATAGAACATCAATATCTGAACGGTGGGTGTGGGACACCCAGCGCGCCCGCCGATCAGCTGTCCCCTATGTGGGCAGCAGCCAGATGTAGAAGCAGAACTGAACATCACAGCTCCATGAATTGTATAATGGCTGCAGCCAGGTAATGCACATCCGGCTCTAATGAAATAAGAAAGGGTATATCTGCAGTACCCCTGTAAGAGTCGGCCAGGACCATAGTCATGGCAGAGGACATGAGAGCTTTGGTGTCCTGGGCTCCCCTTACAGAAAAATAACATTCCTTTGTCAGCATACCTGTGTCTTCTTTCTCCACACTATCAGGGACTCCTCTGCAGTGTTGGACACTCTCTGGCACAAAAACTGAGACACAGTCCATTTCCATTGCAGAACAAAGAACTTTACTTAGAATACCTTGCAGCACATTCTTGTCAGAAACAGCATACACGTCAAGTTCCACACAATAAGCATCCTGCATCTTCCCTGCACTCAGTTCTACGCCCTCCAGTACATTACGGGGTAATAACGCCTGAGGTGGTACCACAGCGTTCTCCTTGTCCAGACTCACTATTTCTGGGGTTTCCTTCATCCGCTTTGCCTCGGATTTAAGAGTACTTGCCCATGCAATGAGCTGCCACATCTTGAACCTTCTGTACCCTGTACTTTCTGGGTCGCTTCTCTCACTAGTTTCCCAGACTGTTGTGGATCTGCTACTGCATGCTGTCTCTTTTGTCCCCACAGGACTCCAAATGCTGTGCTCCCCTTCAAACCTTGCGTGCTGCTGCTGTGTCCTGGGCTTAGTGCCCATGTGGATGCTTCGGGCACGTAGGCCCTACTCTGTACTGCTGTAGCTCAAGCTTCTGCTACCACTGTCCCTGCATCGCCCCAGGGCACTAGGCCCTTCAGGCTCTATGGCCTCCCTAGACCTGACTCACTAGAAAACAGGAAATGTTCCTCTCTTACCACACAGCATCCCCTCCTATGTAATTAACCCTATGCTAACTCTTTCCACTAACTGTGAATTATGTGTGCTAGGATGCCCCCCCATCTAGTGACCAATCCTACAAACTACACTTTTCCTATACTTATATAGTGCACAACAATATACATTTAACATTAATGGTAATACATGGGTTCATGCATACCTCCCAACTTTTGAAGATGGGAAAGAGGGATAAAGTTTGCGGTGAGCAATGCGTGCCACAGCAAATTTCAGGCCACGCCTCTGACCACACCCATTCATAACTAGCCACACCCATATCCACGTCCCAACCACACCCATTTAGCACTGCTGATCACACTGTTTCATAAAGAATAATTATAAACAAAAAATATGGCCACACAGTGCTCTATACTGTATAATGGCCACACATGATGCTCCATATTGTATAATGACCGCACATGATGCTCCATACTGTATAATGACCACACATGATGCTCCATACTGTATAATGGCCACACATGATGCTCCATACTGTATAATGGCTACACATGATGCTCCATACTGTATAATGGCCACACATGATGCTCCATACTGTATAATGGCTGCACATGATGCTTCATACTGTATAATGGCCACACATGATGCTCCATACTGTATATTGGCCGCACATGATACTTTGTACCGTATAATGGCCACACATAGCTACTCCTACACACGGGCTGCGCTCTGTACACACACGCTCCGCTCCATACACCTCGTACACATTTAGCTCCGCTCCATACACCTCATACACACACGGCTCCGCTCCGTACACCTCGTACACACAAGGCTTCACTCCGTACACCTCGTACACACATGGCTCCGCTCCGTACACCTCGTACACACACGGCTCCGCTCCGTACACCTCGTACACACACGGCTCCACTCCGTACACCTCGTACACACACGCTCTCTGCTCCATACACCTCGTACACACATGACTCCGCTCTGTACACCTCGTACTCACACGGCTCAGCTCCGTACACCTCGTACACACACGGCTCAGCTGCGTACACCTCGTACACACACGCTCTCCGCTCCATATACCTCGTATACGCACGCGCTCCGCTCCATACACCTTGTACACATTCAGCTCCGCTCCATACACCTCATACACACACGGCTCCGCTCCATACACCTGACCTCGTACACACACGGCTCTGCTCCGTACACCTCATACACACACGGCTCCGCTCTGTACACCTCATACACACACGGCTCCGCTACATCCACACTGTAAACACCTCCTGACCCCACACACGGCAGCTTACCTCATCCAGCATCATGGCAAGTTGGCAACCAGCACAGCCGAGTCCTGCAATCCACGGAGGTCCCGATCATGTGACCCCTGACTCCTCCCCCCTGTGACCTCATCACAGGTCCTGTGGCCACGAAGCAGCCAATATGTGGTGTGCTGTGCTCAGGCAGCTCTGCGGGTGCAGGGATGAGGCTGACTGCCTGATATTGCAGCACAGCTCCCAACCACTGCGGGACAACTAATGTCCCACCCGGGATCGCGGGGCTGACTGTCAAAATCGGGACAGTCCCGCTGGATCCGGGACGGTTGGGAGGTATGGTTCATGTAGCAGTACCAACATTTATAGGCGGTAATACATGGGTTTATGTAGCAGTACCGCAATATAACAGCATCATTACTCCATCCCTTTACACCTCTGTCATGGCCACTATACAGTTGACGGAGCTGTGTTGTCCAGTGCCGTAACTGACTACATCCAGCAGCTCCAGGAACAACTGATCGGCAGAGGTGTCGGGTGTCACACCACCACTGGTCGGCCGAGGTGTCGGGAGTCACACCACTACTGATCGGCCGAGGTGTCGGGAGTCACACCACCACTGATCGGCCGAGATGTCGGGAGTCACACCACGACTGATCAGCCGAGGTGTCAGGAGTCACACCACCACTGATCGGCCGAGGTGTCGGGCATCTCTCCACCATTGATTGGCTGCAGTGTCTGGCGTCACACCACCACTGATCGGCTGAGGTGTCGGGCATCACACCACCACTAATCGGCTGAGGTTTTGGGCATCACACCACCACTGATCGGCTAAGGTGTCGGGCGTCACACCACCACTGATTGGCTGAGGTGTCGGGCGTCACACTACCACTGATTGGATATTCATTACCTATCCTATTCTAGGCCATCAATATAAAAGTGCACGACAAACCCTTTAAGGCTACTTTCACACTAGCGTCGTGCGCTGCACATCGCTATGCGACGTGGCGGCGCACCAACGCTAGCTGTGGAAGCGCCGCACAACGGGGGCAGCGGATGCTGTTTTTCAACGCATCCGCTGCCCCATTGTGAGGTGCGGGGAGGCGGGGGCAGAGATCCAGCCGCGCATGCGCGGTCAGAAAAGACAGGAACGACGCACCAAAAAACGTTACAAGCAACGTTTTTTGGTGGCGACGGTCCGACGCAACACAATGCAACCAATGCGAAAGTAGCCTTAGCTAAATAATATCAAAGTCTAAACCAGTGGTTATCAGGATCGAGATACAGTACTTGTAAAAATGTGTTTTATTTGTCAAAAGTCATGAATGGTAGTCAGGTCATTGTCTAATCTAGCAGAATGATAGCAATCTGCTCACATACTATTACACATCTTGACAGGTCACAAGATAAAAACGTCAGTAAGAGATTTGCAAATACTTTCAATGGAATTATAACTCAAGTTGGCAACAGTGTTGGCTTTCAAAGGGATGTGCATGGCAAGGAAGCAATCCGCAGCAGAAAAGTATGTTTTCACTCCACTAGGTTTTATATTATAACAACCAAACAAGCTGAGAGCAAGCTAAACCCTCATTATCACCTACATTTCAGAGTGTGTGCTTCACATCATCTGTATTAAATTCATCCTATGCGCCTGCTCATTTATACAGAATGTGTGAAGTCTGGCTTTTCATATGCAAGTCATAAAGGGAACCTGCCACTGCCACATGACTCATGCTGCCTGGACCACGGAAATCATGAATCAGATACTGGTTCATCCACTGCAAACATGTATATTTTACTCTGAAAACCCACAACATAGTTCAGAGTGCAGTTGGGGGAGAGGCGACTAGTCAAAGAAGTGTGTATCTGCTGGATTCTCCCTGCCCACTCAGATACACTGACAGGTTTTTAGTCTACACTATGTGGGCAATTATTAGGCAGTGAGTATTTTGACCATATTGTCACTTTTATGCAGATTTTTCCAACTCCATTTTGTATAAACTTGAATACTCTACTGGATGAAGAAAATCAGGTTATGTGAATTTCCTCAGGCAAAATGGGCCCGAAAAGAGATTTAACTAATAGTGATGAGCAAACGTGCTTGGATAAGGTGTTATCCGAGCATGCTCATGTGCTAACCGAGTGTCTATGGCAGTGTTCGGTCTTCAAGAGCCACCAACGGGTCATGTTTTTAGGATTTCCTTAGTAATGCCCAGGTGAGAACTCCATAATCTAGACAGGCAACAATTCCATCACCTGGGCCATACTAAGGAAATCCTAAAAACACGACCTGTTGGTGGCTCTTGAGGACTGGAGTTGGGAAACACTGGTCTACGGAGTGTTTTGAGTCCAAGCGACTGCATGTCTTGTGGCTGTTCGACAAACGCAACACATGCAGGGATTCCCTGTTTTTAGGCAAGCCATGCAATTTTTGCGGCTTTCGAACATTTGCGAGACATGCAGCTGAGGGGACTCGAACATATTTTTCGAGCACACCGAAGTCACTCGGTTAGCACACGAGCATGGCGGATAACACCATATTCGAGCACGTTCGCTCATCTCTATTAACTAACTCTGAAAAGTCAAATATTGTTACAAGTGTTATAGAGCTCATCCTTGAACTGCTGCACTTTGTCCTGACACATAATTTTTTTACCTTTAAGGATCAGTTTTATCAACAGAAGCGCTGCGCAGTAATGGGTGCGGTCTGTGCCGCCGTGTACGCCAACCTTTTCCTGGGGTACTGGGAGAGATTGGTGTTTGGTGACTTGGGGGCAGGGGCCGCCAACCACATGCTGTGTTGACTGCACTATATTGATGATATTTTGTTATTCTGGCAAGGAACGGTGCAGCAGTTGGATGACTTCATGGCTGCGTTGAATAATAACTCTCCAAATATTATACTTACCTATAGGTATGATTTGATTAAAATTGACTTTTTGGACATCAGTTTGGAGGTCGACTCATCATCGTCCATCCAGACTGATGTTTTTCTTAAAACAACATCTGTGAATGCATTAATAGATGCTAGTTCTGCATACAGCCATGCCACCATCAGGGCCGTCCCGGTTGAACAGTTGTTGAGGGTGAGGCGGATCTGCTCGACAAATCAGAGATTTGAGACAGAGGCCCTTGATTTAAGGGAAAGATTCAAACAATGGGGTTATAGTAGGAGATGTGTCAAAAATGGTTACAATAAAGCAAGGTCGGTGTTGCGAGATTCGCTGTTATATAGTAGCACCAAAACAGAGAAGAAGGACGAGACCATACGGTTTATCTCTGTATTCAACCGTCAATGGGATAGTATGCGGGCCATTTTAACCAAACATTGGCCCGTTCTTAGTGCCGAACCCTCCCTGGGACCTTTTCTTACTGACCGTTAATGACCCACCATAGATCTAAAAATCTCAGGGACCTACTCACATCAAGCCATTATGTGGCACAGAGTGCAAATCCATTTGGCATGACAAGACCAATGAAGAGTTCCTTTAAGTGTGGCCATTGTCTGGCTTGCAACAATGTTCTTTGTACATCATCTTTTTGCTCAGTAGACGGTAACAAAGTATTCAAAATTAGAGAGTACATCTCTTGCAATACAAGTAAAGTAATCTACTATGCTACATGTAGCTGTCCTCACATACATCACGTGAATTGAGGGTTCGAATAAGAGAGCACGTACGGGACATTGGCGCAGCTAAGGCGGTGGAAGGTATGTCGACTCTTAAGACCATCCCAAAACATTTTAGGTTGGCCCACAATTGTAATCCAAAAGATTTTAAGGTCAGGGGAATAGATGTGGTACATGTTGGAATTAGGGGGGGGAAACATCAAAAAACTCTTAGCACAACGGGAGTTGAAGTGGATTGTGACATTGGGGACCATGAAACCTGCTGGCCTTTAACCCCTTTCTGTCATTAGACGTACTATTCCGTCCATGTGGGGTGGGCCCTACTTCCCAAGGACGGAATAGTACGTCATACGCGATCGGCCGCGCTCACGGGGGGAGCGCGGCCGATCGCGGCCGGGTGTCGGCTGCATATCGCAGCTGACATCCGGCACTATGTGCCAGGAGCGGTCACGGACCGCCCCCGGCACATTAACCCCCGGCACACCGCGATCAAACATGATCGCGATGTGCCGGCGGTGCAGGGAAGCATCGCGCAGGGAGGGGGCTCCTTGCGGGCTTCCCTGAGCCCCCCGCAGCAACGCGATGTGATCGCGTTGCTGCGAGGGTCTTACCTCCCTCCCTGCCTGCTCCAGACCCGGATCCAAGATGGCCGCGGATCCGGGTCCTGCAGGGAGGGAGGTGGCTTCACAGAAGCCTGCTCAGAGCAGGCACTGTGAAGCAGCCTGCACTTCTCGCAGATCGGTGATCTGTCAGAGTGCTATGCAAACTGACAGATCACCGATCTGTATTGTCCCCCCCTGGGGCAAAGTAAAAAAGTAAAAAAAAAAATTTCCAAATGTGTAAAAAAAAATAAAAAAAAATATTCCAAAATAATGAAAAAAAAAAAAAAAATATTATTCCCATAAATACATTTCTTTATCTAAATAAAATAAAAAAACAATAAAAGTACACATATTTAGTATCGCCGCGTCCGTAACGACCCGACCTATAAAACTGGCCCACTAGTTAACCCCTTCAGTAAACACCGTAAGAAAAAAAAAAAAAAACGAGGCAAAAAACAACGCTTTATTATCATACCGCCGAACAAAAAGTGGAATAACACGCGATCAAAAAGACTGATATAAATAACCATGGTACCGCTAAAAACGTCATCTTGTCCCGCAAAAAACGAGCCGCCATACAGCATCATCAGCAAAAAAATAAAAAAGTTATAGTCCTGAGAATAAAGCGATACCAAAATAATAATTTTTTCTATAAAATAGTTTTTATCGTATAAAAGCGCCAAAACATAAAAAAATGATAGAAATGAGATATCGCTGTAATCGTACTGACCCGACGAATAAAACTGCTTTATCAATTTTACCAAACGCGGAACGGTATAAACGCCTCCCCAAAAAGAAATTCATGAATAGCTGGTTTTTGATCACTCTGCCTCACAAAAATCGGAATAAAAAGCGATCAAAAAATGTCACGTGTCCGAAAATGTTACCAATAAAAACGTCAATGCATCCCGCAAAAAACAAGATCTCACATGACTCTGTGGACTCAAATATGGAAAAATTACAGCTCTCAAAATGTGGTAACGCAAAAAATATTTTTTGCAATGAAAAGCGTCTTTCAGTGTGTGACGGCTGCCAATCATAAAAATCCGCTAAAAAACCCGCTATAAAAGTAAATCAAACCCCCCTTCATCACCCCCTTAGTTAGGGAAAAACAAAAAAAATTAAAAAATGTATTTATTTCCATTTTCCCATTAGGGTTAGGGTTAGGGCTAGAGTTAGGACTAGAGTTAGGGCTAGGGTTATTGCTAGGGTTAGGGCTAGGGTTGGGGCTAGGATTGGGGCTACAGTTAGGGTTGGGGCTAAAGATAGGGTTAGGGTTTGGATTACATTTACGGTTGGGAATAGGGTTGGGTGTGTCTGGGTTAGAGGAGTGGTTAGGGTTACTGTTGGGATTAGGGTAAGGGGTGTGTTTGGATTAGGGTTTCAGTTATAATTGGGGGGTTTCCACTGTTCGGGCACATCAGGGGCTTTCCAAACGGGATATGGCATCCGATCTGAATTCCAGCCAATTCTGCGTTGAAAAAGGAAAACCGTGCTCCTTCCCTTCCGAGCTCTCCCGTGTGCCCAAACAGGGGTTTACCCCAACATATGGGGTATCAGCGTACTCAGGACAAATTGGACATCATCTTTTGGGGTCCAATTTCTCCTGCTACCCTTAGGAAAATACAAAACTGGGGGCCAAAAAATAAGTTTTGTGGGAAAAAAAAGATTTTTTATTTTCACGGCTCTGCGTTGTAAACTGTAGTGAAACACTTGGGGGTTCAAAGTTCTCACAACACATCTAGATAAGTTCCTTGGGGGGTCTAATTTCCGATATGGGGTCACTTGTGGGGGGTTTGTACTGTTTGCGTACATCAGGGGCTCTGCAAATGCAACGTGACGCCTGCAGACCAATCCATTTAAGTCTGCATTCCAAATGGCGCTCCTTCCCTTCCGAGCTCTGTCATGCGCCCAAACAGTGGTTCCCCCCCACATATGGGGTATCAGCATACTCAGGACAAATTAGACAACAACTGTTTGGGTTCAATTTATCCTGATACCCTTGTGAAAATACAAAACTGGGGGCTAAAAAAATCATTTTTGTGAAAAAAAAAAAGAATTTTTATTTTCACGGCTCTGCGTTATAAACTGTAGTGAAACACTTGGGGGTTCAAAGTTCTCACAACACATCTAGATAAGTTCCTTGGGGGGTCTAGTTTCCAATATGGGGTCACTTGTGGGGGTTTTGTACTGTTTGGGTACATCAGGGGCTCTGCAAATGCAACGTGACGCCTGCAGACCAATCCATTTAAGTCTGCATTCCAAATGGCGCTCCTTCCCTTCCGAGCTCTGTCATGCGCCCAAACAGTGGTTCCCCCCCACATATCGGGTATCAGCATACTCAGGACAAATTGGACAACAAATTTTGAGGTCCAATTTATCCTGTTACCCTTGTGAAAATACAAAACTGGGGGCTAAAAAATCATTTTTGTGAAAAAAAAAAAAAAAGAATTTATTTTCACGGCTCTGCGTTATAAACTGTAGTGAAACACTTGGGGGTTCAAAGTTCTCACAACACATCTAGATAAGTTCCTTGGGGGGTCTAGTTTCCAATATGGGGTCACTTGTGGGGGGTTTGTACTGTTTGGGTACATCAGGGGCTCTGCAAATGCAACGTGACGCCTGCAGACCAATCCATTTAAGTCTGCATTCCAAATGGCGCTCCTTCCCTTCCGAGCTCTGTCATGCGCCCAAACAGTGGTTCCCCCCCACATATCGGGTATCAGCATACTCAGGACAAATTGGACAACAAATTTTGGGGTCCAATTTATCCTGTTACCCTTGTGAAAATACAAAACTGGGGGCTAAAAAATCATTTTTGTGAAAAAAAAAAAAGAATTTTTTTTCACGGCTCTGCGTTATAAACTGTAGTGAAACACTTGGGGGTTCAAAGCTCTCAAAACACATCTAGATAAGTTCCTTAGGGGGTCTACTTTCCAAAATGGTGTCACTTGTGGGGTTTTTTAATGTTTAGGCACATCAGGGGCTCTGCAAACGCAACATGGCATCCCATCTTAATTCCAGTCAATTTTGCATTGAAAAGTAAAATAGCGCTCCTTCCCTTCCGAGCTCTGCTATGCGCCCAAACAGTGGTTTACCCCCACATATGGGGTATCGTCGTACTCAGGACAAATTGCACAACAACTTTTGTGCTCTAATTTCTTCTCTTACCCTTGGGGAAATAAAAAAATGGGGGCGAAAAGATCATTTTTGTGAAAAAATATGATTTTTTATTTTTACGGCTCTGCATTATAAACTTCTGTGAAGCACTTGTTGGGTCAAAGTGCTCACCACACATCTCGATAAGTTCCTTAGGGGGTCTACTTTCCAAAATGGTGTCACTTGTGGGGGGTTTCAATGTTTAGGCACATCAGGAGCTCTCCAAACGCAACATGACGTCCCATCTCAATTCCAGTCAATTTTGCATTGAAAAGTCAAATGGCGCTCCTTCCCTTCCGAGCTCTGCTCTGCGCCCAAACAATGGTTTACACCCACATATGGGATATCAGCGTACTCAGGACAAATTGCACAACAATTTTTGGGGTCCAATTTCTTCTCTTACCCTTGGGAAAATAAAAAATTGGGGGCGAAAAGATCATTTTTGTGAAAAAATATGATTTTTTATTTTTACGGCTCTGCATTATAAACTTCTGTGAAGCACTTGTTGGGTCAAAGTGCTCACCACACATCTAGATAAGTTCCTTAGGGGGTCTACTTTCCAAAATGGTGTCACTTGTGGGGGGTTTCAATGTTTAGGCACATCAGGGGCTCTCCAAATGCAACATGGCGTCCCATCTCAATTCCAGTCAATTTTGCATTGAAAAGTCAAATGGCGCTCCTTTCCTTCCGAGCTCTGCCATGCGCCCAAACAGTGGATTACCCCCACATATGGGGTATCAGCATACTCAGGACAAATTGTACAACAAATTTTGGGGTCTATTTTCTCCTGTTACCCTTGGTAAAATAAAACAAAAATGGATCTGAAATAAATTTTGTGTGAAAAAAAGTTAAATGTTCATTTTTATTTAAACATTCCAAAAATTCCTGTGAAACACCTGAAGGGTTAATAAACTTCTTGAAAGTGGTTTTGAGTACCTTGAGGGGTGCAGTTTTTAGAATGGTGTCACACTTGGGTATTTTCTATCATATAGACCCCTCAAAATGACTTCAAATGAGATGTGGTCCCTAAAAAAAAATGGTGTTGTAAAAATGAGAAATTGCTGGTCAACTTTTAACCCTTATAACTCCGTCACAAAAAAAAATTTTGGTTCCAAAATTGTGCTGATGTAAAGTAGACATGTGGGAAATGTTACTTATTAAGTATTTTGCGTGACATATGTCTGTGATTTAAGGGCATAAAAATTAAAAGTTGGAAAATTGCGAAATTTTCAAAATTTTCGCCAAATATTCGTTTTTTTCACAAATAAACGCAACTTATATCGAAGAAATTTTACCACTATCATGAAGTACAATATGTCACGAGAAAACAATGTCAGAATCGCCAAGATCCGTTGAAGCGTTCCAGAGTTATAACCTCATAAAGGGACAGTGGTCAGAATTGTAAAAATTGGCCCGGTCATTAACGTGCAAACCACCCTTGGGGGTGAAGGGGTTAATGAGCCCCTGAACTTTGGCCCTACTTATGATATTAATATCTAGGAATTTTTAGGACCTTTGATGACCCTTCTCATTTGTATTTTTATACTGATTAGTGTGTGATTGATTTTAAAAACTTTTTTGTCTTTTGATATGTTTCAAGTAGGTTCTTATTAGATCATTTCATTCATTACAGTTTTTTCTTTTTGGGACTGGATCATTCTTAATGTGCACATGAAGAATTATGCCATAAAATGAGGAATGAACTATTATGTTCTGCTGATGCATGGACGAAAAATAATCTTTATGTGCTATATCACTGTTTTAATTATTGATTTCGCATTGTAATCTGCTTTTGAGGACATATTGCCTCATTATATTACTGGTTATAAGATATGCCTACCATGGCTGTAGTGCGCGTGCGTGTGCTGGTCACTTGCGGCTGCCCCCCTTTGTCCGGCACTGTCCCACTGTGTGCACCCACTCGTGTGTGCATCGGGATGCGACCGGGCAGGGTGGTCTGTCGTGGGTGGCAGCGCACGCATGCGCCATATTTACGCAGCCATGTGTCGGCTGGGTCATGTGATACCCATGTGACTAGTATCCATAGATACCTAAGGATCTTCAAATGATTTGGCTGGGTCATGTGATACCCATGTGACTAGTATCCATGGATACTTAAGGTCCTCAACTTGAGTCAAGCCATACCTCCCCTTGAGAAAGAAACGTGCGTCGGGGTGCGTTCAGTGAGCATTCAAGCACACGGTGAGAGATTTTCTTTTCCTTTCCCTACCCTCTCCCCTCTATGCCCACCATGTTGGGCACATCTACCTGATATAATGCCTTAGAGAACTGGTGGACATGTATGGGAATTTCCCAGGTGGCAATTTGTGAACATTACTTACGAAAGGGCCTTGATTTATTTAAAAGAGGGATTCATCCTTTTTTTTTTTCTTGTGGATATTCAGGGAAGGGATTATTTTCATCTATCGTCCTCACCCATTACCTATATAATGGTCATGATACAAAGTAAATGGTGTGCTGAGTGCTTTAATCTTTCTGGTGTTTTTTCTATAACATATATCTAATTTATACTGTCTGTGTCTTTTTAAGCATTTTTTTGTATTGTGATTAAATAAAGCTTTTCTATCTTTTATCAAAACTCCTAGCCTTCTCCAGTGTTTTTGAAGTCTTATAGAGGGAAGCAACACTCTTGAAATTGCTAAAATCCCAGAATCATCAAAGGTTTTGTAGAAAATAGTCGACAGGGTTGCAAAAAACGTGTTGAGAAAAAAAGATGCACATTAACTGCCAAAGATTTGGGCAGAATAAAAGTGAAACGGACAAGTGAAACGGCCAATGGAGGGGTGTTTCATATGTTCACTTCTACTATATTTCCATGTTAAAATTTCTCCTTATGAAGATGTCTAACATGCCAGGGTAAGGAAACTTATAGGCCATTAAATATCGGAAATTAAATATGCAAGTTGCCTCTTCAGAGATGAAGATGACATGAACTTTAGTACCACCTATTGGAAGTATGTAGTAATCTTAAAAGTCAATATCAACCCTTTAACCAACCTTGCTACATGACCTAGGATAAAAGCTAAACCAGAATCTCACTTAGCAGACACATTTTTCGGGGTGGGGTATGGTGGGGGTGTTGCCCCTTCTAAGGGCAAAACATGAGATACAGAAAAATGATCTACCAGATCAGCCCTACACACTACCATCAAAAATACCACTAATGGAAACCTAAAAATGCAAATATGAATAGACCCTTATCTTTATGACAACATTATATTGTCAGGGTCAAGTGAAATTGAAAACCTAGATCTACAACACAAATCTGCGATTCATATGTTCTGGCCCTAGAAATCATTTGAAGAATCAGTTGACTAAGATAATGTGCTTCTTGTTATCAACATGTAATAAAAGGCCTTTATGGAAGATTATTCTTCTGCTTCCAGCGCAGTGGACAGCAATAATTGGCTACAGTAGCTGAAGGTTGTCAAATACTAATAAAAACTTTGCACGCTGGGACAATTTTTAATAAAGCTTCAGCTTGTATTCAATTATGCAGAAAATAAGGCTTGTGCAGTTTTAGATTTATTTTATTCATTTTCTATTAATAATCCTAAAATCTTTACATCGGAGGATGAGTGATCAGCTATTTCCAGGGTAACAGCTGTAGCCGCTCAGTTAACATGCCCGCTGTAATGTAGCCCCAAGATAAGACTACATACAGTGTCTTGCGAAAGTATTCGGACCCCTGGATCTTTTCAACGTTTTCCCACATATCATGCTTGAAACATAAAGATACCAAATGTAAATTTTTGGTGAAGAATCAACAACAAGTGGAACACAATTGTGAAGTTGAACAAAATTTCTTGGTTATTTTAAATTTTTGTGGAAATTCAAAAACTGAAAAGTGGGGCGTGCAATATTATTCGGCCCCTTTAACTTAATACTTTGTTGCGCCACCTTTTGCTGCAATTACAGCTGCAAGTCACTTGGGGTATGTTTTATCAGTTTTGTACATCGAGAGACTGAAATTCTTGCCCATTCTTCCTTGGCAAACAGCTCGAGCTCAGTGAGGTTTGATGGAGATCGTTTGTGAACAGCAGTTTTCAGCTCTTTCCACAGATTCTCGATTGGATTGAGGTCTGGACTCTGACTTGGCCATTCTAACACCTGGATACATTTATTTGTGAACCATTACATTGTAGATTTTGATTAATGTTTGCGATCATTGTCTTGTTGGAAGACAAATCTCCATCCCAGTCTCAGGTCTTTTGCAGACTCCAACAGGTTTTCTTCAAGAATGGTCCTGTACTTTGCTCCATCCATCTTCCCATCAATTTTAACCATCTTCCCTGTCCCTGCTGAAGAAAAGCAGGCCCAAACCATGATACTGCCACCACCATGTTTGACAGTGGGGATGGTGTGTTCAGGGTGATGAGCTGTGTTGCCTTTACGCCAAACACATTGTTTGGCATTGTTGCCAAAAAGTTCGATTTTGGTTTCATCTGACCAGAGCACCTTCTTCCACATGTTTGGTGTGTCTCCCAGGTGACTTTTTGCAAACTTTAAACAACACTTTTTATGGATATCTTTGAGAAATGGCTTTCTTCTTGCCACTCTTCCATAAAGGCCAGATTTGTGCACGACTGATTGTTGTTCTATGGACAGACTGTCCTACCTCAGCTGTAGATCTCTGCAGTTTATCTAGAGTGATCATGGGCCTCTTGGCTGCATCTGTGATCAGTCTTCTCCTTGATTGAAATGAAAGTTTAGAGGGACGGCCGGGTCTTGATAGATTTGCAGTAGTATGATACTCCTTCCTTTTCAATATGATCGCTTGCACAGTGCTCCTTGGGATGTTTAAAATTTTGGAAATCATTTAGAATCCAAATCCGGCTTTAAACTTCTCCACAACAGTATCACGGACCTGTCTGTTGTATTCCTTGGTCTTCATGATGCTCTCTGTGCTTCAAACAGAACCCTGAGACTATCACAGAGCAGGTGCATTTATGCGGAGACTTGATTACAAACAGGTGGATTAAATTTATCATCATTAGGCATTTAGGACAACATTGGATCATTCAGAGATCCACAATGAACTTCTGGAGTGAGTTTGCTGCACTGAAAGTAAAGGGGCCAAATAATATTGCACGCCCCACGTTTCAGTTTTTGAATTTCCACAAAAATGTAAAATAACCAATACATTTCGTTCAACTTCACAATTGTGTTCCACTTGTTGTTGATTCTTCACCAAAAATTTACATTTGGTACCTTTATGTTTGAAGCATGATATGTGGGAAAAAGTTGAAAAGTTCCAAGGGGCCGAATACTTTCGCAAGGCACTGTATCACATTTTTGCATTGGTTGTTCGATCCCTGTTCCATTGACCACAAAGTGCACTTCTGCTTTGAAGGAGAACATGCTATTATAGTGGGGTTGTGCATTATAGGCAGACCACAAATTTCCTGTAGATCCATTGGCCGGCACCTGGGGCATGTGAATGTAGATTTGTGTCTCTGTACAGCACCCCGGCTGTTTGGTAGATTGGTGGCCTGTAGCGAAGAGTGAGTCCATTAACAGATGTCAAATGAGGCCACCTTCTAGTACTGTTTCAGATCCCATTCTGGTTACTGGGCAATCTAGTGATTTTTTTTTATCAAGCTGCTTATGTCCTTCAGTACAAAAAGTATTCTCCTTCCCTTATTTCTTCATATTGATATTGCTGCTCAGAAGAAGCACCTTCTCCAGGAGGAGAAGGCTGGTGCCACCTGATTTGTGCTCCTTTGCTAATGGGCCACATACCGTAGAAGTGGCCAACACAACTGCTAAGTGTACCCATAGCATCTTCAAATCAGTCAAATCATATGAGATTCATTCATGATTTTTAGGATAAATTGATGTTTCTCATCTTTCATTTGGGAAAGTGTAGAAAGTTTATAACAAACACATTTTGTAAGTAGAAAAAGGCCATAATGTAGGAGAGTTGTGAGGACCCCATCCACATTAGAAAGTGGCAGGTCCAGAGGCATAACTAGGGGTTCAGCTCAGAGGAGCAAAACGTCTGAATGGGCCCCTAACCAGGTAACCCCGATTACAGCTACATTGGCGCCCCTTAATAATGGGTATAGGGGAACTTCAACAGATGACCAGGTTCCTAATGAAAGTAAATCATTATCCAAAGACCAACACTGATATTACCGCCATACAGTGACCATATAGTGGTACATACCAATCCTGCAGACCATATGAGAGATTACACACTTAATATACCAATCATTATTACTATGCTGCACTGTCACTTTATATAAGACTTCAAGCTGTTTTCTATGCTCTCCCTGTCCTAAAACTATATTTGTGATACTCACGCTCTCTCTTTTTTGGTACCCACTCTCCGATTTGAATTACTTTGTCCTTAGATACGTATTTTATATTAATTGTTGCCTTGTATGTCTAATTATGAATAAAATACTTTTATATCTCATCTTGGACTATATACTCCAATTTTTGTGTATGCATACTTTATAAGCGTGTCCGTATACTTATTGCTTTGTCGGTCTTGCTATGGAGATGGAACGCCCTGCCAGGGGTGTGGCGTACTCGGTACCAGGACGATCCTTAAAGAGGAAGTGTCATGGCAGCAGTGACCCGGTCCGTGGCCCTGGGCGTCCAATAAAAGATGATGAAAGGGGAATAAAGCTTATGGGGTAAATGGTGTTTGTGACGCCACCTGTGGTATTCGGCAATAAAGGTGATGTTAGCCAACGCTGCTTAAAGAGACCGCTCGGGCTGATAGTGATGCAGCAGAGTTGGTACAGCTCTCCACAGGGAGAGCTTTAAGGCCCCGTCTCACATAGCGAGATCGCTAGCGAGATCGCTGCTGAGTCACAAGTTTTGTGACGCAACAGCGACCTCAGTAGCGATCTCGCTATGTTTGACACGTACCAGCGACCAGGCCCCTGCTGCGAGATCGCTGGTCGTGTCGGAATGGCCTGGACCTTTTTTTGGTCCTTGAGGTCCCGCTGACATCGCTGAATCGGTGTGTGTGACACGGATTCAGCGATGTCTTCACTGGTAACCAGGGTAAACATCGGGTTACTAAGCGCAGGGCCGTGCTTCGTAACCCGATGTTTAGTCTGGTTACCATCGTAAATGTAAAAAAAAACAAACACTACATACTCACATTCCGGTGTCCGTCAGGTCCCTTGCCGTCTGCTTCCCGCTCTGACTGAGATCCGGCCATAAAGTGAAAGCACAGCACAGCGGTGACGTCACCGCTCTGCTGTTAGGGCCGGCGCTCAGTCAGGGCAGGAAGCGGACGCCGGGGGACGCGAAGGTGAGTATGTACTGTTTGTTATTTTTACTTTTACGCTGGTAACCAGGGTAAACATCGGGTTACTAAGCGCGGCCCTGCGCTTAGCAACCCGATGTTTACCCTGGTTACCCGGGGACCTCGGCATCGTTGGTCGCTGGAGAGCGGTCTGTGTGACAGCTCTCCAGCGACCACACAGCGACTAAACAGCGACGCTGCAGCGATCAGCATCGTTGTCTGTATCGCTGCAGCGTCGCTGTGTGTGACGGGGCCTTTAGTCCCAGGTTGTAAAAGATGAAGATGTTGATAGTGGATGTGGTGCAGGGGGGATGGTGCAGTAAATACTGTAAGTGTGAGGACACAGCAGGGTACAGTTTCCAATGCTTTACTCACAGTTATAAGTTGCCCCTTTACAATACAAGTCAAGGTGAATACTTGAAAGGAGTATTTTTGAGCATTTTTGCAGCGTTGTTGTTTCAGAAACGAATAGCTAGTTACTTCATTTTTTTAATATAGGAAAAAAAGGACCTGAAAATACCGCTACAAAAAACAACCCAAAAATGATGGCAAAATGCTCATAAAAAATTGCCAGCTGTGAAAAATGACAAACAAATGATCTGGAAATGTCTAACGATGAGTGGATCGATTTAAGGGAATTTGATCGCTTGTCCAGGTCAGTGGCACTTGGCGGCTAGACAGGAAGCCTGTGAATCTCCTGCCTTCCGGTGTCTCCAGCATGGCATTTGACTAGCCAGGACTGGTGGCGACATCATCTCTGCATCATGTTGCATCGATGAGGTTTTGCCATCCCAAATTAAATGCAGCACCGGGGTCATCAGAAGGTAAGAGATTCCTGGGCCTCCTGCCTAGCTGCCAGCAACCGCTGACCTGGATGATGGACCGGATTCTCGTGAATCGATCTGCTCATCTCTAGAAATGACCCCAAAAATTGCAAACCCGCCTTGAAGCGTCTTCCTCTTGGAAACTGGACTGCTTTGCTTGCACCGCTGCGGACATATCATTGGTGAAGCTTGGGTAGCCGCACAGGGAACAAAGAGGTAAGGGGACCTATTGTCACTTCCAAAGCAACAAGCAGCTTCTCTCATAGATAGAAAAATTGTACTGCAAAGGGCCCATATACTGTTCTTGCACAGGGGCCCGTTCCTGTCTGTCCACTACTGATGTGCACATATCCTTGGTATCCAAACCAAGGCTCTTCACTGCACTATTTTCCATTCTAGGAAGCCTTTGATTTGCTACATACATTGTATGCTGCCCTGCAGCCATTCTCTTCCATCTGGTGGTCCTGCGTTTGGGGTGAGCAGTAGATGTAAATGACAGCATAGATGACATTTACTGTTGTTTTGCACATCGGCAGCTGCTTTACATACAATGTAGATTTTACCAATTGCCTTTTGCAGGAAAGGTGATAAAACCTCACATTTGCTATCTTACATCAGCATTAAATATGCACACAGATAAAGGGCAGTTCATCCTGAAAGAGTACGGTCCTGTGCACGGAATCTATTAAAATTTATAATCACTGAACAAGTCTATAAACCTGGAACCGAATGAGATAGAGACGGTGAAAAGATTAGAGCGCAGGGAAATAACATTGGACTATTCTGCAGAAGATAACCATTGTCGAACCAAAGAAATAAATGGAAGGCTTATCTTAAATATTGGTTATTATCTTTTTTTTTACATGTAATCCTATCCGGTATGGTTAGTCTGACTTGCTATGGACCTGAGTTTCCATTTTCTAATAATAAGAATTACCATTTTATATAAGATTTCTCTGCTATCAGATTGCAATGTAGTATTATAATTATTCTCGGTAAATGAGTCTGTCTTATCCAGAAACCTGAATACAAAGGGAGAACAATGACAAATGTGATAATTAGGAGAGGATTCAATGCTCTCAGGGACAGAAAATTCCTTTAATACTGACTATAGGAAAAAGGTGCAAACGTAAACTTGAGTAGTTGCCCAAAGCAGCAAATCTAATAAAGTCTTGAATTTTTAGTCCTCCATTGGAAACATGGCCTCTACCTTTGTTATATGCATCACACTTGGAACATCACTTCTCATGTAAGGTACAATATTATTCCACTGCAATTATCAGAATATAAATCCAGGGAATGTAAGAGTGGCCTGAAAATTCCTTTTTTTTCTTTTTTTCAGTGTCTTTATATTATTGGGGGTTTTTTTAGATATTTTTGTTAGCACCTGCATGTTAGGGTATTTTTGTAATAAAATTTAGTAGTGTTTGAGAGACAATGCACATTGCTGCCATAAAGCAACCCAAATGCATTGCATTAATAGTGCCATCAAAATTACTCAATCACCGAAGCACAGAACCCTCCAAAAACAGTACAGGAATGTGCAAATGAAACAAGGAGATAATGGTGAGTAGACTAACAATACTGCATATCCATTAAATGTATAAAAAGGACAAGCAATCCAAACCATATAAAAAAAGAAGATCCCATATACAGCACGTACAATGATGAATCCCCCCATACACATTGGGCTAATGCCGGCGTAAACGGATTATATCAACGGGTTTTGCTGACACCCTAAAATGTATGTGCAATGCCCCAAAGTTGTTGTGTATGTACCTTTACGATGTAGCAGAGCTTGCAGCTACCTCATTATGTTTGCACAATGTTCACATTTCCTTTGCAGATAATGTACCTTAGAATCCAGAAAATCTGTGCTTCTGAGAGACCAGCGCCTGAGCTGCAGACAGTTGTGTGCATATAAGCAGAAGATAGCACTCAGGACTCGCTGCACCATTTATGTATGTGCATTACTATATTGGAAAATAGCTGTGCTTGCTGCATTGGAACTGAATCTGCTGAATCAGCCTTTGTCTGGATTTACCTGTGTTTTTATGCAACAAGTAAAGCTTATCTATGGCCTATTGGCCTCTCTGTGCTTCTGGACAATCGGGTGCATTACATGTCATCACACTGTAAGATGTTAGCAGGTGCGTAGGATGCAGTGACACACAGGAGGCAGAGCAAGGGTTAACAGGTTCTTTATATCAAACAGTAATAGTACAAGCAGGGGGGTAAAGGATGTGAAGTTGCGGATGGGGAGAGTCAAATGCAGAAGATAATAACATGTTAACTTATCAGTCTCTGTGCGGTGAAGGAAGGTGGCTGGAAGATCCCTCGGCGGCGCCACAGGCGGCGCGAGATGTCTCCGATCAGGTCCTGCAGAAGGGCAATGCACTGTCTCCTTGGGATAACGAATCCTCTGGGTCCTTCAGCACGTGATCTCCTGATCCGGGCACACGGTGGGGTAGAGATGAAGGTCGGCGGCACAGTGGAAGAAGCAGAAAGTTCAGTAGACAAGGCCGCAGTAGAAGCACACAGTCCAGCGGACACAGCCACAGGCAAGGGCCGGTCCTTGGCAGGCACCGCAAAGATGGGGCTAAGTGCTTCCTCTGCGGTGGTGAGTGGAGCCAAGGTATGCACTCTATACTAGTCACTACCCGGTGCGGCTGTCTCTGTGGGCTGAGGGTAGAACGTGTCGGCAGTTTTGCTAGCCGGGAATACAGGCACAGCTAGCTGGCGTGGGTCCGTCGAGAGGGAGTCAACCGTCTCACTGCTCACAAACTTGTCTCCAGCCAAATGTCCTGTCTTCCTGCTCATACCGCTATTTATGTCGGACCCGCCCCCACCAGTCAGGTGTTCAGAACTGTTGCAGTCAGGAACCTCTTCCCCCTGGAATATTGGTGACAGTCCCGACTGTTCCGATCCAGACACGCAAGAGGGACCGCTGACTTGGTACACCTCCCTACAACACTACCAGGAAACAGACGTGAATACAGTGCACCTGGCATCACAAACTACATTTTCTTTTACTTTTGTTCCTTCCATAGCGAGGTGGTAAAATCCGCACAATACATGGTGCGTGGCCTATGGCAAAGTAGAGCATCACTGGCATTACATATGTAAGCGATGGCCAACTGTTCATTGGAGAAGATGTCAGTCAGTCATATCCAATATTGGACTGTTGAACGCATTGTTTTTCAGGAGATAAGCCACTGGTTGACATGTCAGTCGGCGGCTTTTTCATAGAGATTTTTTTTATTTTTCCTTGTGAGCATTACTGTGTACTACTTTGTGTTAATTTTTGTGAAACACCTGAAAGTTAACAAACTTCTTAGATCAGATTTTTGAATACTGGAAGGGTTCAGTTTTAAAGATGTGGTCTCATTTGTTTGTTTTTTGGCATATACCGTATATACTCGAGTATAAGCCGACTCGAGTATAAGCCGACCCCCCTAATTTTGCCACAAAAAACTGGGAAAACTTATTGACTCGAGTATAAGCCTAGGGTGGAAAATGCAGCAGCTACCGGTGAATTTCAAAAATAAAAATAGATGCTCCATACTGTTCATTATTGCCCCATAGCTGTGCCATATAGTGCTCTGCACCATTCATTATTGTCCCATAGCTGTACCATAGAAAGCTGTGCCATATAGTGCTCTGCACCGTTCATAATTGCCCCATAGCTGTGCCATATAGTGCTCTGCACCGTTCATAATTGCCCCATAGCTGTACCATATAGTGCTCTGCACCGTTCATAATTGCCCCATAGCTGTGCCATATAGTGCTCTGCACCGTTCATAATTGCCCCATAGCTGTGCCATATAGTGCTCTGCGCCGTTCATAATGGCCCCATAGCTGTGCCATATAGGGCTCTGCGCCGTTCATAATTGCCCCATAGCTGTGCCATATAGTGCTCTGCGCCGTTCATTATTTCCCCATAGCTGTGCCATATAGTGCTCTGCACCGTTCATAATTGCCCCATAGCTGTGCCATATAGTGCTCTGCGCCGTTCATAATGGCCCCATAGCTGTGCCATATAGTGCTCTGCGCCGTTCATAATTGCCCCATAGCTGTGCCATATAGTGCTCAGCGCCGTTCATTATTTCCCCATAGCTGTGCCATATAGTGCTCTGCACCGTTTATTATTGCCCCATAGCTGTGCCATATAGTGCTCTGCACCGTTCATTATTGCCCCATAGCTGTGCCATATAGTGCTCTGCACCGTTCATTATTGCCCCATAGCTGTGCCATATAGTGCTCTGCACTGTTCATTATTGCCCCATAGCTGTGCCATATAGTGCTCTGCACCGTTCATTATTGCCCCCATAGCTGTACCATATAGTGCTCTGCACCGTTTATTATTGCCCCATAGCTGTACCATATAGTGCTCTGCACCGTTTATTATTGCCCCATAGCTGTACCATATAGTGCTCTGCACCGTTTATTATTGCCCCATAGCTGTGCCATATAGTGCTCTGCACCGTTCATAATTTCCCCATAGCTGTGCCATATAGTGCTCTGCACCGTTTATTATTGCCCGATAGCTGTGCCATATAGTGCTCTGCACCGTTTATTATTGCCCGATAGCTGTACCATATAGTGCTCTGCACCGTTTATTATTGCCCGATAGCTGTGCCATATAGTGCTCTGCACCGTTCATTATTGCCCCATAGCTGTGCCATATAGTGCTCTGCACCGTTCATTATTGCCCCCATAGCTGTGCCATATAGTGCTCTGCACCGTTCATTATTGCCCCATAGCTGTGCCATATAGTGCTCTGCACCGTTCATTATTGCCCCATAGCTGTGCCATATAGTGCTCTGCACCGTTCATTATTGCCCCATAGCTGTGCCATATAGTGCTCTGCACCGTTCATTATTGCCCCATAGCTGTGCCATATAGTGCTCTGCACCGTTCATTATTGCCCCATAGCTGTGCCATATAGTGCTCTGCACCGTTCATTATTGCCCCATAGCTGTGCCATATAGAGCTGTGCACCATTCATTATTGCCCCATAGCTGTGCCATATAGTGCTCTGCACCGTTCATTATTGCCCCATAGCTGTGCCATATAGTGCTCTGCACCGTTCATTATTGCCCCATAGATGTGCCATAGAAAGCTGTGCCATTGCTGCTGCTGCAATAAAAAAAAAATGACATACTCACCTCTCTTGCTTGCAGCTCCTCAGCGTCCCGTCCCGGCGTCTCTCTGCACTGACTGATCAGGCAGAGGGCGGCGCGCACACTATATGCGTCATCGCGCCCTCTGACCTGCACAGTTAGTGCGGAGAGACGCCGGGAAGACGGAGCGGCGCCCGGCGTGTGGAACGCGGACAGGTGAATATGACATACTTACCTGCTCCCGGCGTCCCGCTCCTTCCCCCGGACAGCGGGTCTTCGGTGCCGCAGCCTCTTCCTCTGTCAGCGGTCACAGAGATGTGAACTCTGCTTCAGGAAAATGGCCGCTGCGATCTCCATCTGCGCACGCGCGGCATCCCGCGGCCATTTTCCTGAAGCCCCTGGCAGCAGAGCGCTCCATCTGCGCACGCGCGGCCACAGGAAGATGGCCGCCCCACCGATCACCAGGGGAAAAGCGCAGATCGCGCTCTTTTCCCTCCCCTGTGCAGTGGATTCTGGACTTGGGCATGCGCAAACCACTACGCCACTAACGGAAAAATAAGCAAGATCTGGGGGAAGACACCACGCCCATCTGACCAGACCAGCCTGATTGACAGGCGAAAACGGCTACTTTGGTAACGTATTTCGGCAGCATAGGTGGAGAATCGGGGTCCACAAAATACACTGTTGTAATGCACAGCTCAGGCCCTATTTAACAGTATTTTTATCTCATATGGAAAAAACGGGGTGACAGGTTCCCTTTAAGGTGCTCAAAACACATTCAAGAAGTTCATTAACTGTCTAGATGATGTGTGAAAGCTGTAAAGCGCTGCGGAATATGTTAGCGCTATGTAAAAATAAAGATTATTATTATTTAGATGTGTCACAGGAATTTTTTGAAAAACAAAAATTAACATTTAACTTTTTTTTCACAAAAAAATTACTTCAGATACAATTTTATTTTATTTTGACAAGGGTAACAGGAAAATATTGACAGCAAAATTTGTTGTGTAATTTCTCCTTAGCATGCAGATACCCCATACGAGGGAGAAAACCACTGTTTGGGCACACCGCAGAGCTTGGAAGGGAAGGAGAGCCATTTGACTTTTTGAATGCAAAATTTGCTGGAACAATTCACGGATGCTGTGTCGCATTTAGAGAGCCTCTGATGTGCCTAAACAAGGAAAATCCCCCACAAGTGACACCATTTTGGAAACTAGACCCCTGAGGGAACTGATCTAGATGTGTGGTGAGCACATTGAACCCTCAGGTGCTTCACATAACTTTATAACTTTGAGCCGTCAAAGTTAAAAAATATATTTTTCCCGCAAATATGTTTTTAGCACAAAATATTGGATTTTCATCAGGGCAAGGCCGGTGTCACACTTGTGTGTGCAATGCGAGAAATTCGCACGAGCCTCTCGCATCAACACCCGGCACTGCCACCGGCAGTTCAGAGCGTTCAGCTGCATAGAAATACATGCAGCCGCACCCTCCGGTCCTGAGTGCCGGCGGCAGTGCCTGGTATTGATGCGAGAGACTCATGCGAATTTCTCGCATTGCACACGCATGTGTGCCACCGGCCTAACAGAAATTGCACCAAACAATTTGTCGTGCAATTTCTCCTGAGTACGCCAATACCCCATATGAGGGAGAAAACTACTGTTTGGGAACACAGCAGGGCTCGGAAGGGAAGGAGCGTCATTTCACCGTTTGAATGTAAAATTTCTTGGAATCATTAACAGATGTCATATCCTATTTGAAGAGCCCCTGATGTGCCTAAACAGTGTAAATCCCCCCAAAATGACCACGTTTTGGAAACCAGATCCCTCAATGAATGTAGTTTGATGCGTGATGAGCACCTTGAGCTCCCAGGTGCTTCACAAAAGTTTATAACGTTCAGCCATGAAAATAATATAATTACATTTTCCTAACAAAAATGATATTTTAGCTCCAAATTTTGCATTTTCATAAAGATAACAGTAGAAATCGCACCATACAAGTTCTAGTGCAATTTGTCCTGAGTACACTAATGCTCCATATGTGGGGGAATACTACTTTTGAGGCACAGTGCAAAGCTCAGAAGGGAAGAGGCGCTATATTGGAGTTTTAGATTTTGCTGGAATGGTTTGATGGTGCCATGTCACATTGGCAGAGCCCCTGAGGTGTCAGAACAACAGAAACCCCCTGTATGTGAACTCATTTTACAAACTACACCTCTCAATGAATTAATCTAGTGGTGCAGTGATCATATTGACACCACGGGTGTGTCACAGAATTTTCTACCATTGGGCAGTGAAGAAAAAATAACTGCATTTTTACCACCAAAATTTTGTTTTAGCCCCAGATTTTACATTTGCACACAAGAAGTGGGTAAAAATGACACCAAAATTTGTCCCACAATTTCTACTGAAAGTGGCAATACCCCATATGTAGCTGTACAGTACTACTTAGCCATACGGAGAGACTTGCCTCTATTTGCCTCCTGGAGCGCAGATTTTCCTAGAACAGTTTATGGACTCGATATATAGAGCCCCTAATTGCTAGAAGAGCAGAATCCCCCCTCAAGTGACCCCATTTTGGAAACTATACCCCTTGGGGAATTTAGCTACAGGTTTATGTTTTGACATTTTTACACAGTAAAAACTATTTTATAGACAAAATAATTATTTTTGCATCACTTTATCCTGAGAGCTATAACTTTTTTATTTTTTCGCTGATGGAGCTGTATGGCAGCTTGTTTTTTTTTGCGGGACCAGAGGATGTTTTCAGCGGTACCATGTTTATTTATACCTGTCTTTTTAATCGCATTTTATTCCACTTTTTGTTCAGCGGTATGATGATAAAGCATTGTTTTTTGCTTTGTTTATTTATTTTTTATGGTTTTCACTAAAGGGGTTAACTAGTGGGACAATTTTATAGGTCGTGGTGTACTTTTATTGTTTATATTTTTTTTTCATTCAAATATTTATTTATAGATACATAGATATTTTTCAAATATTTTTACAATTATTTAAAAAAAAAGTTTTGCTTTTTTTAACTTTTTTATTTAGTCCCACTATGGGACTATCTTTTTTTGCAGGCTGATCACTTCTAAAGCATGGCGAAGCATCAGCTTACCCGTGCTTTAGAAACTGTCAGCTCTGCACTGACAGAGAAACTTGCTGATCATGCACTGCACATGATCAGCAAGCTTCCCAGATCCGGTGACCCTGATGTCGTCATGATGACATCAGGTCACCATGGCAACTATCAGGACCCTGCGTCACGCCACGGGGTCTCTGATCCAAAGGCAGAGTGGCTGTCAGCCCTCTGCTGGCTCCCGGAATGCTGCAGTCTCAATCGATCGCATCATTCCAGGGGTTAAAGTGCCGGGAGCAGTGCGTGACCGCTCCTGGCACTTAGTGCCGGGTGTCAGCTATCAGAATCAGCTGACACCCGGCGGCGATCTCCCGCGCACCCCCCGTGAGCGCAGACGATCTCGCAGACATAATAATCCGTCCCTGGTCAGAGAGACCTAGGTCATATGGACGGATTATTATGGCCGATGTCAGAAAGGGGTTAAACACAAGACACAACAACCAAAAATTAAGTGGCTTCAGTGGGAAAGGGTTAAAAAGTTACTAAACTTTAAAGTTAGGACAAAAAAATCTGTCTTTTTGTTTCCTCCAAGTGTCCATTATATTCCTGTTCTCATTCCATAGAAGAACTGATAGCAGAAACGCGATCACAATTCACGCTCATTTTTGCTCCTCAAAGTGAATAACAGGAGAACGCATGTTTTATACTTGTAACATGTATTAATCTAGTGATGTAACATAGATTATTTAAATCATCTCAAGTCTTATGTTTGGGAAGAAATATTGTTGTTCACAGTCTGCCAGGAAATTTTGACTCATAGCGGTAAGAACTGAAGCTAAAGATATCAGCTCGTTTAAATTACTTCAAAACCTTCTGTCTATAATGAAATAAAACTCTTTTTAATTAATAATTAATTTTTTACCTTTTACTTTTTTGAGTCAGCACCTTGCACATCCTACATGGTCACGAATGGCTTTTTCAACAGTCTGTCTTGACTTATGAAACTTTGTATCTTGTTTGGTAATCAGACGCAGAACGAAGCTGGAGGGTCTGGAGACAGCTGTCTCTCCAACTAACTGGACCTAAATTAAGAAAATGTCCTGCCAAAATGTTGAATACCTCCAGCAGTGCCAAACAATGATATTCAGACATATTATGTACATCTGCACAGTCTAAATATATATTGGAAGAACAAAATGAGAAAATTAGACCCAGTAAACCAAGTAGTATAAAATATGCAAAACCTTTTTTCGTACACTGTACATTTTTAGTATAAATTACAAGGGCGTTCTGAGAGTTTAATTTCTCCCAGCCACTTCTGTTGCTCCACCGGATCTTCAACCAACTGATCGGTTATGTCAAGCACACACTTATCAGCAAGGGTTAATTTATCTCTTCTCACTCAATCCAGCACTCAACCTCTGTAAGGCTGCCATCACACTAGCAGTATTTGGTCAGTATTCTACATCAGTATTTGTAAGCCAAAACCAGGAGTGCAACAATTAGAGGAAAAATATAATAGAAACATATGCACCACTTCTACATTTATCACCCATTCCTGGTTTTGGCTTACAAATACTGATGTAAAATACTGACCAAATACTGCTAGTGTGACGGCAGCCTTATAAAGTGAACACAAGTCACACCCTGACCCAGTTCACACACTGTAAATACACAACACGCTGACACCACTCATCAACACACGTGGTGATGAGTCCCTGAAATATGCTATTGTCTGACAATAAAAAAAAAAGGTTACACATTCTTTGAAAGGCAATGGATTCCTTAGAGCATAAAAGGAACAAACTTACTAAAGTTTTAAGCTTTAATATAAAAAAATACTGTATTTACAAGAAAAGGTATAAAAGATCAAAATAAATGACACACAAATCTGCAAAACAGATTTAAAATAAAAAGGGAAAATAATAGAAATACATAAACTTTCTGTCTAAAGTTATTCTTCTGTTTCCTTGAGGGAAGGAGAAACAAATTATGTATCACAACTAAACAGCAGTTGACCCCCACATATGAACACTTTCTTTTTATACACTTGGTTCTGGGCTCACATTTCCAGGATGGCCTAGTTAATAATATTAAAATTGCTGGTCTTTAAGTGGACCGTGGGCTCATTTAGGGGCAAGCACCTTGCATTTTAAATACTTTGTGTCTCCAACTCCCTACCCCTCCATGTAGTAAATAGGAAATACAATAATCATCTGCCCACTCTTTGAAGCTTGGCTCACCAGGCTGAGATGTCATGACTGACACATCTGTATTCTCAGTGAACAAAAAAAATCTTAGTTCTGGGTTCTTGGTTCTGGGTTCCATGTTGTTTGTGTAGAGACGGTCCTGTGGATGCAGACTTCACTAATATTACTCTACTGACGTTATACATTTCCCTTAGAGCGTGTCAGACCCCCACTGATCTGATATTGATGACCTATCCTAAGGCTAGGGTCACGCAACAGTATTTTCTCTTTTCTTAGGGAATTGGGCTGATTCTGTTCTACAGCCAAATTGGTTCAGAGACAAAAACAGTTGAACTCAATTAATTTTGTGGTGCTGAAAACGAATATGTTGCTTACATTTGATGATTGGCTCTAATTGTAAAGTTCCAGAGGAGTTTGTAATTTCTTATGACTCCTTTTATATGGGCTTATAGAAAAATTGCATATTTATTATTTCATAATTTTGAATGCATTGTTAGTAGCTCGTCTATTACATCATCTATTTAGTCTCTTGAACCTTCAGTATTCTATCATCTTAGGGTGACCAATCAAAAAAAAGCCAACCCAGCTCTGATGAGTTACTCTTAATTACACTTGCATCAGTGCTTTCTGTGTAAGGTAGACAGTTTTAGGATTTATTTTTTCTTAGTTTCTTAACATATTGACATGTTTCATAAGTTTTTACAGATATGCCTCATTCTTGCATTAAGAAAGCAGACAGTTTTTGCTAGATATGCGGAGAGGTCACTTTTGCGTCACAAAGGTTAAAGTTGAATACCATGACAAAGATTTTGGCTGCAGAATAGGAGATCAGGACAAGAGTTGAGCTCCACACATATGCTGCAATAGATGTGTATCACATCGTACCCAGTGGTTCCATGGAAAGAGGTACTCTATGGCTGTACGAATGATTGGGAGAGAGACAACCGATCATACTACCAATTGCTATTTCTGCATGGTGCCCCATTAGGAAAGGAATTTCAAGGGTGAAAAAGTGGACTTTCTGTCAGCAACCTCAACTGAACCACACCTTACAAGACAAAGTGAACTGAACGATCTTGTTAGAGATTTGGATCTGCCCAAAAGTAACGCTGAGCTCTTGGGTTCCGGGCTACAGCAGTGGAATCTATTAAACACAAAATGTCGTAAATAATGTGGTATGGCATTTCATACTAAACGCAACAACAATCAACCCAAGCCATGAAATAATTACGAATGACTAATGAAGAGATCCATGAATTAAAAAACAATACTTTATTGAAACACACATAAAACCTATCACTAAAAAAGCAAAAATGCCGTATAGGGGACGGTGAGATGGTAAAAAATAGTAAAAACTCAGAATATGAGAAAATTTACTTATAAATGGGGTATGTAAAAAAATTAAAGTACAATAACTCCCCTTATCATGGTTCACTGAAAAATATGGAATCTACCATATGGTCTCATATAACAACAACATATGTATACTGGGTGCAGTGCACAAGTAACATCCAAGGCATAGACCTCTAATGAAATAAGTATAGGAAAACAGTAAAGTATGTTAAATATAGGGTGTCAGAATCCACTATACACCTTTCTTACTTCCTATATCTATATAATCAGAAATAGATATGGCACTGGAGCGAGGTGCCAGAATACACTACAGTATACAGCGCTTGAAATCCATAAACCAAATCAAATTCTTAAAGTGCTGAGGATGAAACCAAAAGTACCTGTGGAATCTACTAGCGGCCGATGTTCATATTTCTTTGTTCCACAACTGTGATAAAGATCTTTTCCAATAATTCTTCATGGAGCGAGATCTTATGGCTTGCAACAACATCAACAGTTTAATGGAAGCTCTGAAGATAAGTCATAATCCAGTGTAATAGAGACTCTTCATTGATTCATCCAAAAACAAGCCAAGTTCAAAAGCCTTCTTGCTGCATAATGGCAATGTGCTACCTTCAATTCTAGTTGGTCATACGGTTCACATGAAAGATGCCAATGGCAACATGAAACAGCTGTTGAGGAGCCGGAACTATGACCAACATTTGTGACCCCTTTGTGGTGACTTGAAGGTCTCTTAGTTAGTCTTCAGGGTTGATACACAAAGTACTGCTGCTTTCTGTGTGAGTGGGAAAGTTGTGCAAGAGAATATCACTACAATAAAAGAGACTGTCCTCTCCGACATTCACTTCAGCCAGGGAATAAATATGTCCTGCATCCAGCACTTGTTGATCCACATTAGACTTTGTTACCACTAGGGTTGAGCGAAACGGATCGTTCATTTTCATAAGTCGCCGACTTTTGTCAAAGTTGGCGTCTCATGAAACCCGACCCGATCCCTGTGTGGGGTCGGCCATGCGGTACGCGATCTTGGCGCCAAAGTCGCGTTTCGTATGACGCGTTTAGCGCCATTTTTTCAGCCAATGAAGGAGTGTGGGCAGAGTGATGACATAGGGGTTAGGGGCGTGCACGGCTATCATCATTTTAGCGCTTGTGCGCAGTAGGGATTTGCAATGTGTAACACGAGATTTTCTGTGCTGGGATGGAGGGGAATATGGGACGGAGGGGAGAGAGAGAGAGAGAGAGAGAGAGAGAGAGAATAAAAAAAACAAAAAAAAACCCATTGACGTGCATAGGGTTTCGTGTTCCGGCCGATCCTCGACTTTTCGCAGTAATCGGCCGATTTCGCCCGACTCGACTTTTCAAAAAGTTGGGTTTCGCAAAACATGACTCGACCCTAAAAAGGTCAAGGTCGCTTAACCCTAGTTACCACCATTGCATTTCAAGCTGGGTATGATGAAAAACTTTTTAACATCAACGGTTAAAAATGTAAAAGCATTCAAGTATCTCATTGCTAAATTTCCATAGTTGAGTGAAGCAAAGATAAAGGAAGGAGTCTTTATTGGACTACAGATTCATAGACTTCTTTAAATGTGGTTTCTCATTTTGCTGCATGGCAAGGTAAAGGCTGCATGGGTAGTATTCACATTAGTGGTAGCTAATATCTTGGGACACTCAAGAGCAGATAACTATTAATAGTTGGGGGAAAATCTCAAAATATGTAAGAATGTTGGCTATAATATGTCCTTAAATATTAATTTCTTACATTTGCACCTTTTCCACCAAACTGCAGAACAGTGAGCAACGAGCTTGGTGAAAAATTTTCACCACCAAGATATTGTGGCTACGAAGAAAATATATCAAGGAAAATGGAATCCATCAATGCTTACAGATTACTGTTGGACAGTTGTAAGAGATGATCCGATGCAAGAGACAAGCAAAAAAGTTGTCACTGAATGAGGACCAAATTTTGTAGAGCAATTTCTGTAACGTGTAACATGCCTTAGTTATTTGAACTGTTGCTAAGATTCCTCTGAAAAATTGGCATAACAAAATATCCTGTATAGTTGCAAAAATATTAATGAAGAAGCAACAGATGCGAAACGTACTTTTGGGAACGGGACCAACGCTAAGAGAGGACGTCAATCATGGGTAAATACCACTAAAAATACATACCACTCATTTTTACTATTTATAGTAGTGCACTCAAACAGAAACTGCAATTACTATATTTAAGGAACTTGCACTTTTTATGCTTACCAGCAGAGCGTTATATACTAATTTGTTTGGTAACCCACTGAAATTTATACAATTCTTTTCCTTAGGCCGGGGTCACACTTGCGAGTGTGATGCAAGAAACTACCCGGTCCGAGTGCTGGCGGCAGCGCTGGGTTTTGATGCGAGAGACTCGTGAGAGTTTCTCGCAACACACTCGCAAGTGTGACCCTGGCCTTACAGTAATTTATACAGATTTAGGCCACATTCACACTTTCAGTATTTGGCCAAAATTTTACCTCAGTATTTGTAAGCCAAAACCAGGAGTGGATGATAAATACAGAAGTGGTGATGACGTGTTTCTATTCTACTTTTCCTCTGACTGTGCCACTCCTGGTTTTGGCTTACAAATACTGATGTAAAATACTGACCAAATACTAAACGTGTGAACATGGCCTTAGACATATATTATCTTGCCCTGTCCTGTCTTTGTTTTACCTTGGGTCACGCTTGTAGAGACCTATATGTATCCATTGCATTACTTTACATGTTTAACAAATTTTGTAACATTCATTCTAATGACATAAAGTGACTCTCTTTTCTCCTCATTATACTATTTAATGCTCAATTGTTTCGGCCTGACACCTGCATTTTTACTTGCTATTTTACAAGTGATTATTACTTCTGGAGTTTTTAAAATGAACAATTAAACGTTAAGTTTTATTTATAATCACCTGGGACGGTACGCTCCACTCTGGATCTTCCCTGCTTGCTTGTCATTGGCAGACTTTAACGCCAAGAATGAGATTGGACCCTTCAAGACAAAGCAGGGGAATCCTTACAAAACATATTCTTTGTAGACGTTTTCCCTGGTTTGTCTTGATCAGAACCAATCCTGTCCTTGACCCAAAATAGACTACTATTGTCTTATTACTGCCTTAAATGGGAGGGGTTCTCTGGGCATATGATATTGATGAGTTATCCATAAGATAGGTCATCAATATCAGATCGGTGGGAGTCCAACACCCGGCACCTCCACCAATCAGGATGGGCGATCTAGTCAGGGACATAACCCTGACGAAGAGGGTAGATACCCCTCGAAACGTGTTGGCAATCTGTCTCTCCTGCGCTCCCGTCCTTACAATTTGTGACATCACACTTGCTTCTGGCCGGAGCACATGAGGTGCTGGCGTCTCTGCCACTCGCAGTTACAGCTCCACACAAGGACCATGGACTCCAGTACTATCTCAGCCACTAATACGCTGCACCACCAATTCTAGCACAAGTAAGTGTAACAATCAACAACTCCAGGATCTATATATTTGCTTGCCAGCCACCCTAATTCAGTACATTGATCTTGCATGTTTATTTTTAATCAGCATCATCCAACAGCTGAAGAAAAAGTCCATTACTCGTTGATCTCACAAGCACATAGCAACAGCAGCATTAGTATAAGTAAGTACATGACAATTTTAATAATCTTTTTGTGAACAATTCACATTTTTTAACCTCAGTATAATGCTAGTAAATTACTAGCAGAGCTTACCAACAGGACTTGTTTTATCACCAGCTACATCTGAGGCCCCCATCTTATCCCTCCTAGGTGGGTAGCGCCAGTGTAAACTATTTGTTTCAAATATACAATACTGACAATCATAAAGTCAGCAGGCGTGTGACATTGGACTCTTTGCAATGAAATATTGATGGCCTATTTTAAGACTAGGTCATTAATCTTGAAGTTAAAGAAAACCTATAATAAAGTTTTAATAATACATGTAACATGTATTACGACCGCTGAACAGCACCATAAAAGCATCCGTTGTATTCTAATTATCGTGCCTCTCTGCCTAATTTGCTTAGCGGAACCACGTTGTCGTCACCGGCTTCTCGTCCAGGTACAGAAAGAGACACTTTAACTAAAATACTTCTGTAATGGAAACCATTGCATTTTATAAGGGAATGATTGAATTGTGATAACAGCAGAGTTGACATGCATATGCTCCTCTGTGAAAATTCAGATTTCTGAGCCTAGTGGTTAAGAAATTAGCGCTAACCACTGAGCCACCAGTTTCTTGTCATTCTCCTCTTTTTCCTTGTAGCAGAGGAACATCTTTCTTCATAAGCAAAATGGTAAATGTAAGCACCGAAATGTCGTATTACTGATATGCGCTGCGCAACATTAAATAGCACATTTTCAACCACATTAATATACAAAGTGTAGATATCAGAGGAAATAACGTCATCTTCAACCCACTGGTCCAAGACAATATGTGATGAGAAATAGTGACACAGTCAATGACGGAGAGCATGACACCATGTTCAAGATCGCAATGCGGAGGCTACGATGACTTCACAGGTGCTGCTCAATGTTGCTGCATTTTTCTGACATTTTGGAAGGGTGGACACTGGCACTGAACGGACTATAAAATTACATATAACACAGGATAAAGTGATTATATATATATACAGCACACTCGTATGAAGCCTCTAGTGTCTAGTGTAAAGACACAGATGTCTTTGTGGTATTTTCCTGATGAAGGGGTCAGATAGACATTGAAACGCGTTGAATAAACCACCAGACTTTTTCATTACATTTGAATCTGTATTATTGTGGCAGCGCGGACTTACCGTATATACTCGAGTATAAGCCGAGATTTTCAGCCCATTTTTTGGGGCTGAAAGTCCCCCTCTCGGCTTATACTCGAGTCATACCCAGGGGTCGGCAGGGGAGGGGGAGCGGGGGCTGTCTAATTATACTCACCTACTCCTGGCGCGGTCCCTGCAGGTCCCTGGCTTCCCCGGCGCCGGCAGCTTCTTCCTGTAGTGAGCGGTCACATGGTACCGCTCATTACAGTAATGAATATGCTGCTCCACCTCCGATAGAGGTGGAGCCGCATATTCATTACTGTAATGAGCGGTAACGGTGACCGCTCAGTACAGGATGAAGCTGCGGCGCCGGGAAGCAGGGACCGCGCCAGGAGCAGGTGAGTATAACGGGGAGGGGAGCGCTGCACGATATTCACCTGCTCCTCGTTCCGGCGCCGCTCTGTCTTCAGCGTCTTCTGTAGTGACGCTCAGGTCAGAGGGCGCGGTGACGTGGTTAGTGCACGCCCTCTGCCTGAACGTCAGAGCTGAAGACGCTGAAGACTGAGCGGCGCTGGAACAAGGAGCAGGTGAATATTGAAAGTGTCGGGGGCCTGAGTGACGGAGAGGTGAGTATGTGAATTTTTATTTTTTTATCGCAGCAACAGCAAATGGGGCAAGTGTCTGTATGGAACATCTATGGGGCCATAATGTTTGTGCAGCACTATATGGGGGCCATAACGTTTGTGCAGCACTATATGGGGGCCATAAAGTTTGTGCAGCACTATATGGGGGCCATAACGTTTGTGCAGCACTATATGGGGGCCATGTTTGTGCAGCACTATATGGGAGCCATAACATTTGTGCAGCACTATATGGGGGCCATAACATTTGTGCAGCACTATATGGGGGCCATAACATTTGTGGAGCACTATATGGGGGCCATAACGTTTGTGCAGCACTATATGGTGGCCATAACGTTTGTGCAGCACTATATGGGGGCCATAACGTTTGTGCAGCACTATATGGGGCCATAACGTTTGTGCAGCACTATATGGGGGCCATAACGTTTGTGCAGCACTATATGGGGGACATAATGTTTGTTCAGCACTATATGGGGCCATAACGTTTGTGCAGCACTATATGGGGCCATAACATTTGTGCAGCACTATATGGGGCCATAACGTTTGTGCAGCACTATATGGGGGCCATAATGTTTGTGCAGCACTATATGGGGGCCATAACGTTTGTGCAGCACTATATGGGGCCATAACGTTTGAGCAGCACTATATGGGGCCGTAACGTTTGTGCAGCACTATATGGGGCCATAACGTTTGGGCAGCACTATATGGGGCCGTAACGTTTGTGCAGCACTATATGGGACCATAACGTTTGTGCAGCACTATATGGGGCCATAACGTTTGTGCAGCACTATATGGGACCATAATGTTTGTGCAGCACTATATGGGGCCATAACGTTTGTGCAGCACTATATGTGTTGTGGATTCTGTTTGTGGGCTCCCTCTGGTGGTTACTGCTGGTACTGGGTGACTTTGGTGGGTTGCGGCCTTTGGTTTCCACCTGTCCATCAGAGGCTGGGTGTTTCCTATTTTACCTGGCCTTTCTGTAATTTCCTTGCCGGCTATCAATGTATTCAGATGTGCTCTGTTTGGTTCCTGCCTACCTGCTCCCAGATCTTTCAGGATAAGCTAAGTGCTGATTTTCAGTTGTTTGGTTTTTTGTCCAGCTTGCTTATTATGTCTCTATGCTAGCTGGTAGCTCTAGTGGACTGAGGTTCTCCCCATGTGCCATGAGTTGGCACATGGGTTCTTGTAATCTCAGGATGGTTTTTTTGATTAGGGTTTTTTGCTGACCGCTCAGTCCCCTTTTGTATCGTTCTGCTTTCTAGTTTACAGCGGGCCTCAATTTGCTAAATCTATATATATCATCTCTATGTGTGTGCCTTCCTCTCATTTCACCGTCAATACATGTGAGGGGGCAACTATATCTTTTGGGGTTCATTCCTCTGGAGGCAAGTAGGTCTTTATTTTCTATGCAGTACTAGTTAGCTCTTAGGCTGGTGCGTGGCGTCTAGAACCAACGTAGGCACGCTCCCTGGCTATCTCTAGTTGCGTTTGTCAGGCGTAGGGCAGCGGTCAGCCCAGGTTCCATCACCCTAGAGCTCGTCCGTTATTTATTTGTACTTTGCTTGTCCTGTGCTATCCCTAGCCATTGGGGATTCATGACAATATGGGACCATAACGTTTGTGCAGCACTATATGGGGCCATAACGTTTGTGCAGCACTATATGGGACCATAACGTTTGTGCAGCACTATATGGGGCCATAACGTTTGTGCAGCACTATATGGGACCATAACGTTTGTGCAGTACTATATGGGACCATAACGTTTGTGCAGCACTATATGGGACCATAATGTTTGTGCAGCACTATATGGGGCCATAACATTTGTGCAGCACTATATGGGGCCATAACGTTTGTGCAGCACTATATGGGACCATAACGTTTGTGCAGCACTATATGGGGCCATAACGTTTGTGCAGCACTATATGGGGTAAGTGTCTGTATGGGGCATCTTATGGGGCCATAACGTTTGTGCAGCACTATATGGGGTAAGTGTCTGTATGGGGCATCTTATGGGGCCATAACGTTTGTGCAGCACTATATGGGGCAAGTGTCTGTATGGGGCCATAATCAACGTTTATGCAGCACTATATGGGGTAAATATCTTTGTGGAGCATCTTATGGGGCCATAATTAATGTTTGTGGAGCATTATATGGGGCAAAAATCTTTATGGAGCATCTTATGGGGCCATAATCAACATTTGTGCAGCATTATATGGGGCAAATGTGTCTATGAAGCAGCATCTTATGGGGCCATAATCAACATTTGTGCAGCATTATATGGGGCAAATGTGTCTATGAAGCATCTTATGGGGCCATTATTAACCTTTATGCATGATTATATGAGGCATATTTTAATGTGGAGCATCTTATGGGGCCATCATGAACTGTATGGAGCATTATATGGGGCTCCTGATTCAATCTGGATGTTCAAAAACACTTAACCTACTGATGTCTCAATTAATTTTACTTTCATTGGTATCTATTTTTACTTTTGACATTTACCGGTAGCTGCTGCATTTCCCACCCTAGGCTTATACTCGAGTCATTAAGTTTTTCCAGTTTTTTGTGGCAAAATTAGGGGGGTCGGCTTATACTCGGGTCGGCTTATATTTGAGTATATATGGTAATCCACAAACTATCCTGCACAAAGTCTCTGAGAAGATCGCGTGGGCGGCTGTGGATCTGCAGCAGCCGATGTGCACATGATTTTTGCCTTACACCGTCAGGTGAGCAGCTCCCTGTTAAAAAACTGCACTTAGTCTGAGGATAAGACCCTATATGCGCTTTTTGTCTCCCTAATTTACTAGCTTATGAGCATATGACACATTCATTTAACTTCCATTTTCAGCCCGATTCTGCAGCAGCTGAAAGTCAGACTCACAATAATAACTCTACAGAGAATTCTTTTCCATCCAGCGAAACCACAAAGCAGCAGATAATGATCGATCATGCAGATGTGACTTGGCAAAACGATCGTGTTAGGGAGAAATGTCCTGATTTCCCTAGGTGGGATTCAAGAGCGCATCCCAGAACATCAAAACAATGCGTCTGCTCTGAAGACTTTACCAGATACTTCCTGTCACCATCCAGACTCAGAGCCTATAAACTATCGTCTAGACAAGTGTTGTTAAACACCTTAATGTTCTCACATTTAGAAGAAACTTCATCCTTACAAGATTTTCATTGTAATTACCATATTGTAATGCTCGCGCCGAGACTGGTTGGCGTGGGCACCTGGGGGTGTGGCCCCACTGGACCACAGACCAAACTTCCCTGGAAGGGGCGTAACTAAGTAGCTTCCTAGGTGTTCGCTGGAGCCTCTGATGGTGAGGTCAGACTTGTGCAATAGGAAGCTACCAGGTACCACTCCAGGGTGGAGTCGGACTGTGGATGCCGATCCCACCAGGGACAAGACACAGGCAGGCAGGCACGGCTGTGATACTGGCTGACGGACGGGTATGGCAGAGGCCCTGATGGGCAGACTGGCTTGACGGAGATACAGGCAGGCAGACGGGCACGGCTGGCACTCAGGCAGACAGGCGGGCACGGCTGGCACTGGCAGACAGGGCTGATACTCTGGTAGGAACTGGTATACAGGCGGATGTATGGAAACAGGTAAGAACCTGTTCAGACTGGTGAACATAAAGAAACAGGTAGAGACCCGTACGGCAAGTTGCTGAATAAAGGTAGAGCAAGAGTGGATGCAAAGCAGAATCACAGGAGGCGGAGTAAGAGCAGGAGGTGGAGCTAAGAGCAGAGAAGGAGAAGGCAGAGCCAAGAACGGAGCCGCAGGGGGTGGAGCCAAGAGCGGAGATGCTGGAGGTGGAGCCAAGAGTGGAGACGCTGGAGGCGGAGCCAAGAGCAGAGACGCTGGAGGCGGAGCCAAGAGCAGAGATGCTGGAGGCGGAGCCAAGATCGGAGATGCTGGAGGCGGAGCCAAGAGCGAAGACTGGAGGCAGAGCCAAGAGCGGAGACGCTGGAGGTGGAGCCAAGAGCCAGAACCGCAGGAGGTAACACCAAGAGCCAAAGAGTGCAGAACCACAGGTTGTCGCGAGGAAAGCTGAGAGGCACAGAACCACAGGTTGTGGCGGAACTGAGCAGAGTAGCGCAGAACCACGGGTAGTGGCGAACAGAGCAGAGAGATGCAGAGCCACTGATAGTGGCAAGCAGAGCAGAAAGACACACAGCAGAGTGGGAAATGACAAATGACAAAGAGGGAACAGGAACGGACATAGACCAGAGTACAGACAGGAACGGACACGGATACACAAACAGAGCACAGATGAAGGACTGCTAATTGCAGCCCCCTGAGACAGGAAACAGACACGACCTGGCAGCTCAGTAGCAAGTGCTAAATGAGGGAAATAGTTTGCTCAGGCATCCTCACCCATTTGAGGATGCCTGAGCAAACTATTTCCCTATAAGTATCAGAGGCCACTAGGCCATTGGCCAGGGACACCTTAGGGAGGTGCACACAGTCTCAATAAGAATCCAGAGTGGCTGGCGCCGCCCCCCTATGCACACAGCCAGGAAGTGTACACAGAGCAAGTGGCCATGAAGCACGTGGCATGGAGCCGGCAGCAGACAGATCTCACAGCATGGCACTGGGTGAGTGAGTTGATGTAACAGGCAGGTGGGGAATGGAAGGCCATGCAGTGATGCCGGTAGGGTTGTTACAGTACCCCCTCCTTTACGCCCTTTCTTCTTCAAACCCGCCAGAATGATCTGTAGAAGAAGAAAGAAACCACTCACAGTCCAAGTCATCATAACATCTTCAAAGTAGGATAAGGCAAACGGGTCACCAGGAATCTCAGAAGACAAAGTCTCTTTGTGCTCAACAGGGTTAGCTTCATCAGAAATCTCAGATAGCAAAGTTTCTTTGTACCCAATGGGGTTAGCCTCCTCAATGGACTGGACCATTTCCTCTGGGTAGACAAGAAGCAGGGACTTGGATGCTACTGACTTGTTATCTTCGCCAGCCGGCCACATGGAAGCCGAAGGAATACTCACAGGATACATCTTCTGCCTGATATCCAGAGACAAATTTTTAGGTAGCAGAGATGTTGTAGAGTACTGAACACTAGTGTTGAGCGATACCTTCTGATATCGGAAAGTATCGGTATCGGCCGATACCGTCAAAGTATCGGATCTAATCCGATACCGATACCCGATCCCAATGCAAGTCAATGGGATGAAAATATCGGAATTAAAATAAACCCTTTCTTTCCTTGTAGGTTAATTCTACATGAAGGAAAACAACTAAGAATAATGTAGGATGTATTGGGGGAGGTGGCGGAGACATTAAAGGCACAGAGGTTTAGCCCAAACAAATAGAATAGCAGGTTTTTTTGTTTTTTTTTATGGCGTTCGGCGTTAGAAAGATTTTGACTATGTTATTTTTTTTTTTATTTTGTCAGATATTGATGTTTCACTACTTCCACGCCCTTCACCTTCTTTTTTACTTCTCCCACACTTTCTTCTTCATTATCCTCATCATCAGCTTCTTTGACATCAACTATCTTCACCTTATTCATCTTCTTCTTCTACCTATAATTTTTTTTTTTTACATTGTTCATATTCTTTTTATTTAACTATTATCTTCTTCATATTCAACTTCTTCATCATATTCTTATTTGTGACAGGCATTCCCGTAGTTGTTATCTATAAAAGTTTGAAGATTACACCTTCCGTTCTGCCTGTCACAAAAGAGTTACATTTGTCCGCGTTCAGTTTGGCCTGCAGCATCAGGCTTTATCCAGGGGCACCACGAGGAGGACCGGACTCACCCCCATACACTGCTTAGTCTTCTTCTGCTTATAATTTAGATAATATCTTTTGCTCTGATATTTAGTCTTATGCTTAATGTTCTTCTGCTCTTTGTTCTGCAGCCTCTTGTTCTTCTGCTTCTCGGTCTCCCATGTCGTCGTCGTCTCCAGGGTCGTCGTCTCCAGGGTCGTCGTCTCCGGGGTCGTCGTCATTGGGGTGGTCTTCAGGGTCATCGTCTCCAGGGTCGTCGTCATCTCAGTGGTCATCGTCTCTGGTGTCGTCGTCATCTTAGGGGTGGTCTTCTGGGTTGTCGTCTTTAGGGTCTTGAACTTGGAAATGTAGCAGAAGGTACAAGAAGGCTGAGAAAATGCCGAGAAACAGCTGATGGAACTGGAACTCGGATGGCTACCCGAAGGTCCAAGAGCCAATGGAACTACCGAGGACCAGCTGACGTTACTGGAACCCGGTTACTAAGCAGGAGGTACCCGTGCCTGAAAGCACTACCAAGGACCACCTGACGTTGGTGGAACTCGGATACTCAGAAGGAGGCACCTAAGCCAAAGGCTCTGCCCGGAACCAGCTGACGGTACTGGAACCAGGATGGGGAGCAGAAGGTACAAGAGCAAAAGACACTGCCGAGAACCAGCTGACGGTACTGGAACCCGGATGGGTAGCCGAAGGTCCAAGAGCCAATGGAACTACCGAGGACCAGCTGACGTTACTGGAACCCGGTTACTAAGCAGGAGGTACCCGTGCCTGAAAGCACTACCAAGGACCACCTGACGTTGGTGGAACTCGGATACCCAGAAGGAGGCACCTAAGCCAAAGGCTCTGCCCGGAACCAGCTGACGGTACTGGAACCAGGATGGGGAGCAGAAGGTACAAGAGCAAAAGACACTGCCGAGAACCAGCTGACGGTACAGGAACCCGGATGGGTAGCCGAAGGTCCAAGAGCCAATGGAACTACCGAGGACCAGCTGACGTTACTGGAACCCGGTTACTAAGCAGGAGGTACCCGTGCCTGAAAGCACTACCAAGGACCACCTGACGTTGGTGGAACTCGGATACCCAGAAGGAGGCACCTAAGCCAAAGGCTCTGCCCGGAACCAGCTGACGGTGCTGGAACCAGGATGGGGACCTATTCAAGCTTATCTTCCTAGAGCCCCAACTAGCGGTGTTGGAGCAAAGGGTCAGCAGGGGGAGCAGAGTGTAGGCCGAAGCCTGCACTGGCGGCAGCTTTGTGTCTGCGTGGCTGTTGCAGGACACGTTGCCGGCTACACAGCAGGGGAACAGCTGGCGGTGCTGAACCCCACTGATACATTGGCGAGGTGTTTTTCTCTGTGCAGCCAGCACTTCGGGGCACCAACTGGCGGCGTTAGAGCCCAGGATTTGCGGGAGGAGCAGAGTGTAGGCCGAAGCCTAATTGAACCAATTTTAAAGGTAACCTTTAACCCCCCCTCAGGGGTTACAAACTAGAAGAGCCACGCCTTGGGCAGCAGTAATGCTGCACAAGTCGAAGGTTGCTCTTTTAAATTCTGTTCCTTGCACACGCTGAATGAAACACGTATGACATTTAGCCCCTTAAACAATCAAAACTGTCTTGGAGGCGGGAGTTTCCTTCTTAATGAGACGCAGCACAGATGTCAAGAATCCCACCTTGGTGCTGGGCGCGGCCTCCTGAGCGTCGTTATTTGCTGTACAGGAGTCTGCGCTGTCGTGTTATCCCTTGGCCTTGCGCTGTTAGCGCTGCCCGTCTCCTGACATCATTTAATGTCGGCCGGTGCGGTTCGCGATGACCATGAATCCCAGCCCCGCAGTGCCTTTACAGTGTTTCACACTGCGGGGCTGGGATTCATGGCCTGGCGCAGTACATATGTTCGCCTCTCGCTCGGGTCCTTACACCTGCTACAGACTGTGCGGCGTCAGCTGATCCCTTATCGCATGCCACGGCCATGAAGCCGTACAGTCTGAAGAAGGCGGAAGGAGATGAGTGACAACAGGCGAAGATATGCACTGCTCATGCCCGTCAATCACACCCTCGCAGTCAAAATAAATAAGACACCGAGGGGCGTTGTGTCGGGCAGGGCGACCGCAGAGGCGCAGCCAGCCAAACAATGATGTCAGAAGACGGGCAGCGCTACCAAGGGGGTTGCAGCGTGTCATTACAAATTAAAGTCACACCTCATGGTCGGTTTAATGGTCTCAGGGGACACATTGAAGACGTGTTACGTTCGGCGTGTGCAAGGAGAATAACTTAGTGAGCTACCTTGTACAAATGCAGCATTACTGCTGTACAAGGTGGCTGTTATACATACAAACGCCTGGGGGGGGGGACAGGTTCCCTTCAATTTCAGTTCTTGTGTCTACGGGCCTTTTGCAGGACACGATGCCGGCTACACAGCAGGGGAACAGCTGGCGGTGCTGAACCCCACTGACACATTGGCTGGTGTTTTTCTCTGTGCAGCTAGCATTACCGGGCCCCAACTGGCGGTGTTAGAGCCCAGGGTCAGCAGGAGGAGGAGAGGGAGCAGAGTTTAGGCCGAAGCCTGCACTGGCGGCAGCTTTGTGTCTGTGTGGCTTTTGCAGGACACGTTGCCGGCTACACAGCAGGGGAACAGCTGACGGTGCTGAACCCCACTGACACATTGGCAGGTGTTTTTCTCTGTGCAGCCAGCACTTCGGGGCACCAACTGGCGGCGTTAGAGCCCAGGATCTGCGGGAGGAGCAGAGTGTAGGCCGAAGCCTAATTGAACCAATTTTAAAGGTAACCTTTAACCCCCCCTCAGGTGTTACAAACTAGAAGAGCCACGCCTTATGCAGCAGTAGTGCTGCACAAGTCAAAGGTTGCTCTTTTAATTTTTCTCCTTGCACACGCTGAATGAAACACGTATAACATTTAGCCCTTTATACAGTCAAACTGTGTTGGAGGCGGGAGTTCCCTTCGTAATGAGACGCAGCACAGCTGGCAAAAATACCACCTTGGTGCTTGGCGCGGCCTCCTGAGCATCGCATTTTGATGTACAGGAGTCTGCGTTGTTGCGTTATCCCTTGGCCATGCGCTGCCCGTCTTCTGACATCATTTCATGTCGGCTGGTGCGGTTCGCGATGCCCATGAATCCCAGCCCCGCAGTGTCTTTACAGTGTTTCACACTGCGGGCCTGGGATTCATGGCCTGGTGCAGTACATATGTTCGCCTCTCGCTCGGGTCCTTACACCTGCTACAGACTGTGCGGCGTCAGCTGATCCCTTATCGCATGCCACGGCCATGAAGCCGCACAGTCTGAAGAAGGCAGAAGGAGATGAGTGACAGCCTGGCGAAGATATGCACTGCTCATGCCCGTCAATCACACCCTCGCAGTCAAAATAAATAAGACACCGAGGGGCGTTGTGTCGGGCAGGGCGGCCGCAGAGGCGCAGCCAGCCAAACAATGATGCCAGAAGACGGGCAGCGCTACCAAGGAGCTTGTTGCGTGTCAATACAAAGGAAAATCACACCTGAGGGACGTTTTAATGGTCGCAGAGGACTCATTTTAGACGTGTTCAGTTCAACATGGGCAAGGAGAATACGTTTCTGAGCCACCTTGCACACATGCAGCATTACTGTCGTGTACAAGGTGGCTGTAAAACGTAGAAACACCTGGGGGAGGGGGGACAGGTTTCCTTCAATTTCAGTTCTTGTGTCTGCGTGGCTTTTGCAGGACACGATGCCGGCTACACAGCAGGGGAACAGCTGGCGGTGCTGAACCCCACTGTCACATTGGCTGGTGTTTTTCTCTGTGCAGCTAGCAGTACCGGGCACCAACTGGCGGTGTTAGAGCCCAGGGTCAGCAGGAGGAGGAGAGGGAGCAGAGTGTAGGCCGAAGCCTGCACTGGCGGCAGCTTTGTGTCTGCGTGGCTGTTGCAGGACACGTTGCCGGCTACACAGCAGGGGAACAGCTGGTGGTGCTGAACCCCACTGACACATTGGCGAGGTGTTTTTCTCTGTGCAGCCAGCACTTCGGGGCACCAACTGGCGGTGTTGGAGCCCAGGCTCTGCAGGGGGAGCAGAGTGTAGGCCGAAGCCTAATTGAACCAATTTTAAAGGTAACCTTTAACCCCCCCTCAGGTGTTACAAACTAGAAGAGCCACGCCTTATGCAGCAGTAGCGCTGCACAAGTCAAAGGTTGCTCTTTTAATTTTGTGCCTTGCACAAGCTGAATGAAACACGTACAACATTTTGGCCCTTATACAGTCAATCTGTCTTGGAGGCGGGAGTTCCCTTCGTAATGAGACGCAGCACAGCTGGCAAAAATACCACCTTGGTGCTTGGCGCGGCCTCCTGAGCATCGCATTTTGATGTACAGGAGTCTGCGTTGTTGCGTTATCCCTTGGCCATGCGCTGCCCGTCTTCTGACATCATTTCATGTCGGCTGGTGCGGTTCGCGATGCCCATGAATCCCAGCCCCGCAGTGTCTTTACAGTGTTTCACACTGCGGGCCTGGGATTCATGGCCTGGCGCAGTACATATGTTCGCCTCTCGCTCGGGTCCTTACACCTGCTACAGACTGTGCGGCGTCAGCTGATCCCTTATCGCATGCCACGGCCATGAAGCCGCACAGTCTGAAGAAGGCGGAAGGAGATGAGTGAAAGCCTGGCGAAGATATGCACTGCTCATGCCCATCAATCACACCCTCGCAGTCCAAATAAATAAGACACCGAGGGGCGTTGTGTGGGTCAGGGCGGCCGCAGAGGCGCAGGCAGCCAAACAATGATGCCAGAAGACGGGCAGCGCTACCAAGGGGGTTGCAGCGTGTCATTACAAAGGAAAGTCACACCTCTGGGACGGTTAAATGGTCACACAGAGGACACATTTTAGACGTGTTTTCAGTTCCACATGTGCGAGGAGAATAAGTTTATGAGCCACCTTGCACACATGCAGCATTACTGCTGTACAAGGTGGCTGGAAAACATACAAACGCCTGGGGGAGGGGGGACAGGTTCCCTTCAATTTCAGTTCTTGTGTCTGCGTGGCTGTTGCAGGACACGTTGCCGGCTACACAGCAGGGGAACAGCTGGCGGTGCTGAACCCCACTGACACATTGGCTGGTGTTTTTCTCTGTGCAGCTAGCACATCTGGGCCCCAACTGGCGGTGTTATAGCCCAGGGTCAGCAGGAGGAGGAGAGGGAGCAGAGTGTAGGCCGAAGCCTGCACTGGCGGCAGCTTTGGGTCTGTTGTGCCTGCGTGGCTGTTGCAGGACACGTTGCCGGCTGCACAGCAGGGGAACAGCTGGCGTTGCTGAACCCCACTGACACTTTGGCTGGTGTTTTTCTCTGTGCAGCTAGCACATCTGGGCCCCAACTGGCGGTGTTAGAGCCCAGGGTCAGCAGGAGGAGGAGAGGGAGCGGAGTGTAGGCCGAAGCCTAATTGAACCAATTTCAAAGGTAACCTTAACCCCCCCCTCAGGTGTTCCAAACTAGAAGAGCCACAGCTTATACAGCAGTAGTGCTGCACAAGTCAAAGGTTGCTCTTTTAATTTTTCTCCTTGCACACGCTGAAAGGAACACGTATAACATTTAGGCCCTTACACAGTCAAACTGATATTGAGGCGTGAGTTCCCTTCATAAAGAGACGCAGTACAGCTGGCAAAAATGCCACCTTGGTGCTTGGCGCGGCCTCCTGAGCATCGTTATTTGTTGCACAGGAGTCTGCGCTGTCGTGTTATCCCTTGGCCTTGCGCTGTTAGCGCTGCCCATCCTCTGACATCATGTAATGTCGGCCGTTGCGGTTTGCGATGACCATGAATCCCAGCCCCGCAGTGTCTTAACATTGTTAAAACACTGCGGGGCTGGGATTCATGGCCTGGTGCAGTACATATGTTCGCCTCTCGCTTGGGTTCTTACACCCGCTTCAGACTATGCGGCGTTAGCTGATCCCTTATCGCATGCCACGGCCATGAAGACGCACAGTCCGAAGAAGGCGGAAGGAGATGAGGGACAGGCGAAGAAATGCATCGTTCATGCCCATCAATCACACCCTCGCAGTCCAAATAAATAAGACACCGAGGGGCGTTGTGTGGGGCAAGGCGGCCGCGGAGGCGCAGGCAGCCAAACAATGATGCCAGAAGACGGGCAGCGCTACCAAGGAGCTTGTTGCGTGTCAATACAAAGGAAAATCACACCTGAGGGACGTTTTAATGGTCACAGAGGACTCATTTTAGACGTGTTCAGTTCAACATGGGCAAGGAGAATAAGTTTCTGAGCCACCTTGCACACATGCAGCATTACTGTCGTACAAGGTGGCTGTAAAACGTAGAAACACCTGGGGGAGGGGGGACAGGTTTCCTTCAATTTCAGTTCTTGTGTCTGCGTGGCTGTTGCAGGACACGTTGCTGGCTGCACAGCAGGGGAACAGCTGGCGGTGCTGAACCCCACTGACACATTGGCTGGTGTTTTTCTCTGTGCAGCTAGCACATCTGGGCCCCAACTGGCGGTGTTAGAGCCCAGGGTCAGCAGGAGGAGGAGAGGGAGCAGAGTGTAGGCCGAAGCCTGCACTGGAGCAAGTTGAAAGGGAACCTTTAACCCCCCCCCCAGGCGTTTGTAGCTGAAAGAGCCATCGTGTACAGCACTAATGCTGGAAAAGGTAAACTTAGCTCTTTTAATTATGGTCCTTGCACATGCTGAACCTAACACTTATGAAAAGTGTCCCCTCCTACCGTGATACCGTCCGGTTGGTGGAACTTTCCTTTGTGATGTGACGCAGCACAGCCGTCATTCTCACCCCCTTGGCGCCGTGGGCCGCCTCCTCAGCGTTGTTTGAATCAGTCCCGGAGCCTGCACTGTTAGGTTAGCCCTTGGCCATGCACACATTTTGCGCTGCCCGTCTTCTGACATCATTTGGTGTCAGACTGGCTGCGCCTGTGCGGCTGCGCTGGCCGAGATCCCGCCTCGCAGTGTCGTCTAATGTAATCCCACCACGGGCCTGGGATCCGTGGCCATGCGCAGTGCATATCCTCACCTCTCACTCCCCTCCCTACGGCTTCTTCAGACTGTGCGGTGTCACGGCCGTGGCATGCTATTAGGGATCAGCTGACACCGCACAGTCTGAAGAAGCCGTAGGGAGATGAGTGAGAGGTGGAGGTTGAGATATGCACTGCGCATGTCCATGGATCTCAGGCCCCCAGTGGGATTAAATCAGAAGACACTACGAGGCGGGATCTCGTCCAGCGCGGCCGCACAGGCTCAGCCAGCCTGACACCAAATGATGTCAGAAGACGGGCAGCGCAAAATGTGTGCATGGCCAAGGGCTAACCTAACAGCGCAGGCTCCGGGACTGATTCAAACAACGCTGAGGAGGCGGCGCACGGCGCCAAGGGGGTAAGAATGACGGCTGTGCTGCGTCACATCACAAAGGAAAGTTCCACCTACCGGACGGTATCACGGTAGGAGGGGACACATTTCATAAGTGTTAGGTTCAGCATGTGCAAGGAGCACCACGAAAAGAGGCACTTTTTCCCTTTGCATCATTAGTGCTGCACAAGGTGGCTCCTTCAGTAACAAACGCCTGGGGGGGGGGGACAGGTTCCCTTAAATTTAACTTGTTGTGCCTGCGTGGCGGTCGCAGTACACGTTGCCGTATACACAGCAGGGGAACAGCTGGCGGTGCTGAACCCCACTAACACATTGGCGAGGTGTTTGGCTCTGTGCGGACAGCACTTCTGGACAGCAACTAGCGGTGTTGGAGCCCAGGGACAGGAGGATGAGGAGGAGGTGGAGGAGATAGGAGGGATTGCCACACACACAGCTGGGGAACAGCTGACGTTACTGAACCCCAATAACAGAGGAGGGACTGTTGGAACTGTGCGTACAGCACTACCAGGCAACAAATAGCGGTGTTGGAGCCCAGGGACAGGAGGAGGAGGTGGTGGAGGAGATAGGAGGGATTGCCACACACACAGCAGGGGAACAGCTGACGTTACTGAACCCCAATAACAGAGGAGGGACTGTTGGGACTGTGCGTACAGCACTTCTGGACAGCAACTAGCGGTGTTGAAGCCCAGGGACAGGAGGAGGAGGAGGAGGTGGTGGAGGAGATAGGAGGGATTGCCACACACACAGCAGGGGAACAGCTGACGTTACTGAACCCCAATAACAGAGGAGGGACTGTTGGAACTGTGCGTACAGCACTTCTGGACAGCAACTAGCGGTGTTGGAGCCCAGGGACAGGAGGAGGAGGAGGAGGAGATAGGAGGGATTGCCACACACACAGCAGGGGAACAGCTGACGTTACTGAACCCCAATAACAGAGGAGGGACTGTTGGGACTGTGCGTACAGCACTTCTGGACAGCAACTAGCGGTGTTGGAGCCCAGGGACAGGAGGAGGAGGAGGAGGTGGTGGAGGAGATAGGAGGGATTGCCACACACACAGCAGGGGAACAGCTGACGTTACTGAACCCCAATAACAGAGGAGGGACTGTTGACTGTGCGTACAGCACTTCTGGACAGCAACTAGCGGTGTTGGAGCCCAGGGACAGGAGGAGGAGGAGGAGGTGGAGGAGATAGGAGGGATTGCCACACACACAGCTGGGGAACAGCTGACGTTACTGAACCCCAATAACAGAGGAGGGACTGTTGGGACTGTATGTACAGCACTACCAGGCAACAACTAGCGGTGTTGTAGCCCAGGGACAGCAGGAGAAGCAGAGGAACACAATGTAGGCCGAAGCCTGATTGGAGAAAGTCGAAAGGGAACCTTTAACCCCCCCCCCAAGGCGTTTGTAGCTGAAAGAGCCAGCTTGTGCAGCACAAAAGATGCAAAAGGAAAAGGTGGCTCTTTTCATTATGCTCCTTGCAAACACAGAATTAAACACTTATAAAATGTGTCCCCTGAAACCGTGAGACCGTCCCGGAGGTGGGACTTTCCTTCGTAATATGATGCAGCACAGCTGTCATTCCTACACCCTTGGCGCCGTACCCCGGCTCCTCAGCGTTGTTTGAATCTGTCACGGAGCCTGCGCTGTTATGTTATCCCTTGGCCAGGCACACTTAGCGCTGCCCATCTTCTGACATCATTTGGTGTCAGGCTGGCTGCGCCTGTGCGGCCGCGCTGGACGAGATCCCGCCTCGCAGTGTCGTCTAATGTAATCCCACCGCGGGCCTGGGATCCGTGGCCATGCGCAGTGCATATCCTCGCCTCTCACTCCCCTCCCTACGGCTTCTTCAGACTGTGCGGCGTCACGGCCGTGGCATGCTATTAGGGATCAGCTGACGGCGCACAGTCTGAAGAAGGCGTAGGGAGATGAGTGAGAGTCGGAGCTTCAGATATGCACTGCGCATGTCCATGGATCTCAGGCCCCCAGTGGGATGAAATCAGAAGACAATGCGAGGCGGGCTCTCAGCCAGCGCGGCCGCACAGGCGCAGCCAGCCTGACACCAATTGATGTCAGAAGATGGGCAGCGCTAAGTGTGCCTGGCCAAGGGATAACATAACAGCGCAGGCTCCGGGACAGATTTAAACAACGCTGAGGAGCCGGAGCACGGCGCCAAGGGGGTAGGAATGACAGCTGTGCTGCGTCATATTACGAAGGAAAGTCCCACCTCCAGGACGGTTTTACGGTATCAGTGGACACATTTTATAAGTGTTAAGTTCTGCGTGTGCAAGGAGCTAAACAAAAATAGCTACCTTTTCCTTGTGCAGCATTACTGCTGCACAAGGTGGCTCTTTCAGTAACAAACGCCTTGGGGGGGGGGGACAGGTTCCCTTACATTTCAGTTGTTGTGTCAGCGTGGCGGTCGCAGGACACATTGCCGGCTACGCAGCTGGGGATCAGCTGACGTTACTGAAACCCAATAACACTGGGTCGTATGTTTTGACTGTGCAGACGGCACTTCTGAGCCTCAACTGGCGGTGTTGGAGCCCAGGAATTTAAGTTCAGGTGGTAGAAAGATGAACACAACAGGAGACCTGGATAACGTAGACAGTCACCTAATTATTTAATCAGGAAGAGGAGTGGCAAATTCCTGCGAGATCCAGGCCTTGTTCATTTTCAGGAAAGTAAGCCGGTCAACGTTATCGGAGGATAGTCGCATGCGACGGTCAGTTAGTACACCACCTGCAGCACTAAAGACGCGCTCCGATAATACACTAGCCGCAGGGCAAGCCAGCACCTCCAATGCATACTGGCTTAGCTCTGGCCATGTATCCAGCTTTGAGACCCAAAACTTGAAAGGTGAAGAGCCGTCTGGGAGTACAGCAAGAGGGCAAGACATGTAGTCTGTCACCATCTGACGGAACCGTTGCCTCCTGCTGACTGGAGCCGTCTGTGATGGTGTTGACTTTTGTGGCGGGCACAGAAAACTGTGCCACAGTTGGGCCATACTGCTCTTGCCTTGGGCAGAGGCACTGCTTCTGCTCCCTCTTTGTGCAGAGCCTCCACCACTGCCTGGACGCACTGAGCTGCTTTGTAATGCACTAGCAGCACTTCTCTCACTTGGAATGGAGAAGATGATGGAATTCACCAGTGTGTCTTGGTACTCCCGCATTTTTCGCTCCCGGTTCAATGGTGTGATGAGGCTTTCTACGTTGTCCCGGTAGCGAGGATCGAGGAGGGTGAACACCCAATATTCAGACATGTTGAGAATGTGGGCGATGCGGCGGTCGTTTCTCAGGCACTGCAGCATGTAATCCACCATGTGCTGCAGACTGCCAACTGCCCAAGAAACGCTGTCCCCTGCTCGAGGCGTGATCTCTGCCCGCTCGTCATCACCCCACCCTCACTGTACACACTGAGTACTGGACAATTGTGTAACTCCCTCCTCTGGACGGATGTCTTCTTCCTCCATTGACTCCTCCTCATCCTCCTCACAAACTGTCCCCTGCCTACGCGTTTGTGAGGAACCACGTGGCGCTGACTGTCCAGAAGATGATGGAAATGTTGAATCCTCATCCTCCACCTCTTCCACAACATCATCCCTTAGCGCTTGCAGTGATTTTTCAAGCAGGCAGATAAGGGGGACAGTCATGCTGACTAGTGCATCATCTGCACTCGCCATCCGCGTGGAATAATCGAAGGGACGCAAAACCTGGCAGACGTCATTCATAGTGGCCCACTCTGTGGTTGTGAAGTCTGAACGGCGCGGAGTGCGACTTCTTTGCGCCTGATGCAGCTGGTACTCCATTACAGCTTGCTGCTGCTCACACAACCGCTCCAACATATGTAACGTGGAATTCCACCTGGTAGGTAGGTCACATATGATGCGATGTTCCGGCAGGTGGTGTCGGCGCTGCAGAGCCGCAATGCGCGCTTTTGCCGTGCTGGAACGCCGCAAGTGAGCACACTCTAGGCGGACCTTGTGCAGCAGTGCATCAAGATCCGGATAGTCCCTCAAAAAACTCTGCACGACCAAATTGAGCACATGTGCCAGACATGCGATGTGAGTGAGGTTGCCGAGGCCCAGAGCTGCCACCAGATTTCGGCCATTATCACACACTACCATGCCTGGCTGGAGATTCGCTGGCACAAACCACAAATCGCTCTCCTGCTTGATGGCATTCCAGAGCTCCTGCGCTGTGTGGCTTTGATTCCCCAAAGAAATTAATTTCAATACGGCCTGTTGACGTTTGGCCACGGCTGTGCTCATGTCGGTCGTAACAGGTAAACGTTCATCACGGGTCCATGTGGAGGTGGACTGTGACGGCTCCTGCAGCGATGATTCTGAGGAACTGGTGTAAGAGGAGGAGTCAATGCGTACAGAATGGATTCCTGCAATCCTTGGAGTGGGCAGGACACGTCCTGCGCCACTCGCATGATCTGTACCCGGCTCAACGACATTAACCCAATGGGCAGTGAGGGAAAGGTATCGCCCCTGTCCATGTTGACTGGTCCACGCATCGGTGGTGAGGTGGACCTTGCTACTGACGGCATTCAGTAGCACGTGTTTTATGTGTCCCTCCACATGCTTGTGCAGGGCAGGGACGGCTTGCCTGCTGAAGTAAAAGCGGCTGGGCACATTGTACTGTGGGACTGCCAGTGACATCAAGTCACGGAAGCTGTCAGTCTCCACCAGCCTGAATGACAGCATTTCCAGTGACAGAAGTTTGGCAATGCCTGCAGTCAGAGCCTGTGCTCGTGGGTGGTTTGACGAGAAAGGCCGCCTTTTCTCCCATGCCTGTACTACCGATGGCTGTACACTGGGCTGGGAGTGTGTGGATGACTGGGAACGTGGTCCTGCGGGTGGAATTACAGCGGGTCTCTGGACAACAGGGCCAGAGGTTCTTCCACGGCGATCCTGGGAGGAAGCCGAACCAGCTGCGTGTGAGCTGGAGGAAGAGGCAACACAAGCTGAAGAGGTGGTAGCTGCCGCTGTTGTTTGGCCTAGCTCTTCAGTGTGTTTTTCTAACTCCGCCGCGTGCCTGTTGCGCACATGTTTCCACATGTTGGAGGTATTGAGGTTGCTGACATTTCGACCTCTTTTTACTTTGTGATGACACACCTTGCATTTGACATAGCAAATGTCATCTGCAACTGTGTCAAAAAAGGACCAGGCATTGCAAGTCTTGGGAGCGCCCTTTTTGGCTTTTGGAAGAGACATGCTCCTAACGGGTGCCAAAGCGGAGGCTGCAGGATCCGCAGTCTTCCCCCTCCCTCTCCCTCTTTGGGCCGTATGGGGAATCTCTTCCTCAGAGCTGCTCCCACCACCTTCCTGTCCCTCACGCCAAGATGGGTCAAGGACCTCATCATCTACACTACCCTCTGCCCCCAACTGCTCCTCCTGGGTAGTCTCAGCAGCAGAGCACGCACCAGAAAGTGGCACCTGAGTGTCATCATCAGCGGATGCGGCCTGCGATGTGGTGACCGGAAGCACTGGCCCACCCGCCTCTTCAGAGGAAGAGAGAAAAAGCTGTTGGGCATCACTGCACCCTGCCTCTTCTTCCATTTCTCCAATGCTGCTTGGCTGGCCCCCTGTTTCCAAGCCAAGAGATTCAGAGAACAGATGTAGAGATGGCTCCTGTCCTGGGCTCTCTGTCTGCCTGGGCAATTTGGCAGGTGGTGAAGAGACAGATGGCTGCTCTCCAGTGCTCTGTGTCTGAGAGGATGTGGCACTAATTGAAGTTGATGCATTAGCTGCCATCCATCCGACAACGGCTTCAATTTGTTCTTCACGCAGCAGCGGTGTACGGCGCTCTGCGACAAAGCTGCGCATGAAGGACTGTTCCCTGGTGAAAGTGGGTGCTGATGAGTCACCGGTGCCCGCAGCAGGCACAGAATCCCCACGTCCTCTCCCTGCTCCGCGCCCACGCCCACGTGCCTTACTCACTGCCTTCTTCATCTTGGTTGACTGATAAAGATAAGCAGAAAAGTACTAACGGCTTTGTGTGCTTATTCCTGAACAACTCCTAACAGGTATAAGAAACACTAATTTTCTACAGTGTGGACTAGACTTTAATATGAGCTAATGTGGCCTACACAAATGTTAAGTGGTGTCACTGGTGTGTTTGGTGAACTTTATTATTTATTTATTTTTTGGGGACTGAACTGGCAACAGAAAGAGCTGCAGTCACACGGAGACCGTGCAGACAGCCGTAAACGGCGCTGCAAGGCCCAAAAACCCTCCTCTACGTTATCCTATGTAGTGTTTTTCCACAAGTTAGCTGGAGACGGGTGGAAAGACACTAATAGGAATTTTTTGAAAAAATGTGCAGCAGCCTGCACTACTTAAAACAAAAGGAAAATTGATTTTACGGTATGATGCAGTGAAGAACCCTGAGCTGGAGACAACCAGGCTATGGCTGCTCACAAACTACAGGGCGAGCTGCAGTCACACGGAGACCGTGCAGACAGCCGTAAACGGCGCTGCAAGGCCCAAAAACCCTCCTCTACGTTATCCTATGTAGTGTTTTTCCACAAGTTAGCTGGAGACGGGTGGAAAGACACTAATAGGAATTTTTTGAAAAAATGTGCAGCAGCCTGCACTACTTAAAACAAAAGGAAAATTGATTTTACGGTATGACGCAGTGAAGAACCCTGAGCTGGAGACAACCAGGCTATGGCTGCTCACAGACTACAGGGCGAGCTGCAGTCACACGGAGACCGTGCAGACAGCCGTAAACGGCGCTGCAAGGCCCAAAAACCCTCCTCTACTTTATCCTATGTAGTGTTTTTCCACAAGTTAGCTGGAGACGGGTGGAAAGACACTAATAGGAATTTTTTGAAAAAATGAGCAGCAGACTACACTACTTGAAAAAAAAAAAAAAAAAAACAGTATGAGGCAATGAACCACCCTCCCTGAACTGAATACAACCAGCTATGGATGGCCTATGGCTGCACTCAGACTAGAGAGTGGGCTGCACTCACACACACACACACACAGACCTTGCAGATCGCTGTGAAAACAGCGCTACAAGGCAAAAGCAAGGTGAATATTAGGTGAACACAGCGGTTGCTAAATTAGCCTTTGAAAAGCACAAAGAAGCAAATCGCTATCTCTAAACTGGCCCTCAGTCAGCAAACAGCGTCCTGTCACTAACTGAATTCACAGCAGAGTGAGCGCAAAATGGCGCCAGCGACTTTTAAACTGCATCATGACATCATTTCAGCAGCCAATCACAGCCATGCCAGTAGTTTCATGCCCTCCATGCTGAACAGGATGTGCCCACACTTGGAATCCTTCTCATTGGCTGAATTTGTGCAGTTTGAATCTGGGAACTTCCGATTCCGATATCCGATACGCGGCAAGTATCGGATCTCGGTATCGGAATTCCGATACCGCTAAGTATCGGCCGATACCCGATACTTGCGGTATTGGAATGCTCAACACTACTGAACACAGGAAAAATCACTGGAGCTGAGGGTGGAGAACAACAACTCCACCGGATTAGGAAAAAACTGAGAGGAGAAAACTTCTGTTTTGGAATCTTCACCAACCAGCCATATTGACGATGAAGGTACTCACATAGGAACCATCTTCTGCCCGTTATTCAGAAGAAAACATCCAAAAGGCAGGGATGTTTCCATGAACAGGTTACAGGTATAGTCATTAGAGTTGTGAGGAGAGATTGTCACCGCTTCCCCATCTTTGGTGACGTCAGCACATCTTGACTCGACGACAAGCAGACCAGCAGAAGAAGAAGACAACACAGTTGACTGTCCTAGACGCATGGGAACCAGACACCTCTCATGACTGGGTAAATTCAAACGAAGCATTTTGCAGGAACTCTTGACCAGAGCGGGTGGTAGAGTCCTAGGCTCAGAATGACCCATGGGTATAACAGACAGCATATGGAAGACAAACTTCTTCGAGTATAAGACTCCAACCTGGAGCTGTAGTTGTCCTTGAAGGGCTAGACTGCTCTTGAGTAGGACTTGACCAACTTCAGACAACGCCCTCACCGGGTTCTGGAGCTGTATGACGGAGACCACACACCAACTCCGAATGGCAGGCAACTTTACCACGCCAGAGCTCCCAGAAAACAGAGACACAGTCTTTGATTTCGATGGAGAGGAAGTACTCTCACCTAGGGCAGCCTCTCCTGCTGGCCCAGGGTTTTGGAGATTTAGATCTACAGGGCAGAGACCGTCTGGATGTTCCTTGCAACCGCAGTGATACCGCGTTCCCATCTTGCAGCTGGATTCGGTCTCTGCTTTGCCAGCCTACTTTTATCAGCCTTCTGGGGTTTCGCTTGGGTAGCTGCTGGGACAGGTAGAGGAACAGGCGGGTTTTGGACGGACTTGGTCAGACGTGGCGGTTTCTTTGGGGGATTCGCTCGTCTAGACCGCCTCTGGGATCTGGTGAGGGAAGACTTTGCAGGAGGAGCTGGCTTAGGCACTTTGAAGGCTTTAACGAAGGCTATCAGAAAGGCCTCAAGGTTTGAGAGGATAGGATCCCTTGCTTCCCAGAGAGGGTTCATCCAATTCAATGCATCTCCTGCTAGGTAGGTCAACATGAATCCTACCTTGGACCAATCAGAGGGAAATTCAGAAGCATTCGATTCCATGTACGTCAAACTACGCGCCAGGAATTCCATGCACTCCTCTGGATCCCCATAGTATCTTGGCGGAAGTAGTTTTTCTTTATTGGCAAGGTAATTATACAACTCATCTGAGACTATGAGTTGACCACCTGGAGTAGGTGTAGGCAGATCTTTCAACTGAGCATAAAAACCTTCCAGGGGCCAATACTGGCTAGAAAAGAGTTCATTTTGCTCCGAGAGCAGCGGCTCATGGGACTCAGCGGGGACCATGGCCTGAGCAATCTGTAACGCTCGCGCCGAGACTGGTTGGCGCGGGTGCCTGTGGGTGTGGCCCCACTGGACCACAGATCAAACTTCCCTGGAAGGGGCGTAACTAAGTAGCTTCCTAGGTGTTCGCTGGAGCCTCTGATGGTGAGGTCAGACTTGTGCAATAGGAAGCTATCAGGTACCACTTCAGGGTGGAGTCGGACTGTGGATGCTGATACCACCAGGGACAAGACACAGGCAGGCACAGCTGTGATACTGGCTGACGGACGGGTATGGCAGAGGCCCTGATGGGCAGACTGGCTTGACGGAGATACAGGCAGGCAGACGGGCACGGCTGGCACTCAGGCAGACAGGCGGGTACGGCTGGCACTGGCAGACAGGGCTGATACTCTGGTAGGAACTGGTATACAGGCGGATGTATGGAAACAGGTAAGAACCTGTTCAGACTGGTGAACATAAAGAAACAGGTAGAGACCCGTACGGCAAGTTGCTGAATAAAGGTAGAGCAAGAGTGGATGCAAAGCAGAATCACAGGAGGCGGAGTAAGAGCAGGAGGTGGAGCTAAGAGCAGAGAAGGAGAAGGCAGAGCCAAGAACGGAGCCGCAGGGGGCGGAGCCAAGAGCGGAGATGCTGGAGGCGGAGCCAAGAGTGGAGACGCTGGAGGTGGAGCCAAGAGCAGAGACGCTGGAGGCGGAGCCAAGAGCAGAGATGCTGGAGGCGGAGCCAAGATCGGAGACGCTGGAGGCGGAGCCAAGAGCGAAGACTGGAGGCAGAGCCAAGAGCGGAGACGCTGGAGGCGGAGCCAAGAGCCAGAACCGCAGGAGGTAACACCAAGAGCCAAAGAGTGCAGAACCACAGGTTGTCGCGAGGAAAGCTGAGAGGCACAGAACCACAGGTTGTGGCGGAACTGAGCAGAGTAGTGCAGAACCACAGATAGTGGCGAACAGAGCAGAGAGATGCAGAGCCACTGATAGTGGCAAGCAGAGCAGAAAGATAAGGCAGAGGTACACACAGCAGAGTGGGAAATGACAAATGACAAAGAAGGAACAGGAACGGACATAGACCAGAGTACAGACAGGAACAGAAACGGATACACAAACAGAGCACAGATGAAGGACTGCTAATTGCAGCCCCCTGAGACAGGAAACAGACACGACCTGGCAGCTCAATAGCAAGTGCTAACTGAGGGAAATAGTTTGCTTAGGCATCCTCAAATGGGTGAGGAGGCCTTAAGTATCAGAGGCCACTAGGCCATTGGCCAGGGACACCTTAGGGAGGTGCACACAGTCTCAATAAGAATCCGGAGTGGCTGGCGCCGCCCCCCTATGCACACAGCCAGGAAGTGTACACAGAGCAAGCGGCCATGAAGCACATGGCATGGAGCCGGCAGCAGACAGATCTCACAGCATGGCACTGGGTGAGTGAGTTGATGTAACAGGCAGGTGGGGAATGGAAGGCCATGCAGTGATGCCGGCAGGGTTGTTACACATATGCAAAGAGGATTATTTAAATAGTCAGGCTTCTTTCACACTTCCGTTGGTACGGGGCCGTCACGAAGCGTCGGTGCGACGCATCGACGGAAGTGTTTGCT